>NC_089596.1:71658722-71973631 GCF_019320115.1 Miscanthus floridulus | reverse complement strand
TGAATGCTGAGCGCCCGATCTCAATGGTCATGAGTTGACCGGACGCTGAAGCTAAAGTGACCGGACACTAAACCCTTAGCGTTCGGTCATTTCCAGTAAGCATCCAGAGACGACTTTTCTCAATAGGACATGTCCGGTCACCCTTGACTAGACATAGCCAATGTTTGGTCACTCAACAACGCTTCTGTGCGCTGCTCAGTAGTGTGACCAGATGTAGCCTTCCAGTGTCTGGTCGCTGAGTGACCCAGCGTTCGGTCAGTGACCAATGCTAGTGTCTTCGCTGCTGCAACTGACCGGACGCGCTGGTCCCTCTGAGACCAGTGTCCAGTCACTGTATGACCAGCGAGACTAACTCCTTTTTACCTCTATCTTCTTCACCCTTGCTCAAATGTGCCAACCACCAAGTATATCACCTTGTGCACATGTGTTAGCATATTTTCACAAACATTTTCAAGGGTGTTAGCATTCCACTAGATTCTAAATGCATATGCAATGAGTTAGAGCATCTAGTGGCACTTTGATAACCGCATTTTGATATGAGTTTCACCCCTCTTAATAGTACGGCTATCAAACCTAAATGTGATCACACTCTCTAAGTGTCTTGATCACCAAAACAAAATAGCTCCTACAATTTATACCTTTGCCTTGAGCATTTTGTTTTTCTCTTTCTTCTTTTCAAGTCCAAGCACTTGATCATCACCATGGAATCACCATCATCATGTTATGATCTTTATTTGCTTCACCACTTGGAGTGTGCTACTATCTCATGATCACTTGATAAACTAGGTTAGCACTTAGGGTTTCATCAATTCACTAAAACCAAACTAGAGCCTTCAACCCCGTGCTCATACCTTTGCCCCTTTGCCATTTCATCTTCCTCCTCTACCATCGCATTTCTAGATTCACATCTACTCCTGCTTCCACTGCCAAACCCTAGCCAGATCTGAGAGATGGCACCGAAGAAGGGAGGTGCAAAACCGAAGAAGACGAGCCCCTAGAAGGCGAGCGCTGAAATCCGGCGTGATGAAGAGTGGGTGCCATCGTGGACGGGAGAGGCGGAGCTCAACAGATTGGTGGAGGCGGGCGTTCTGCCTGACCGTGTTACCGCCGAATGGTGTCTGGCCCTCGGTGAGTCCTTCCCCATGCCTCATAACGACGAAGTGGTGGTATTTGAGGATTATTTCTAGCATGCCTCATATCGATGAAGTGGTGGTATTTGAGGATTATTTCTGGCGTGGGTTGGGATTTCTTGTTCATCCATTGTTGAGGGGTCTGTTGGAGCTCTGGGTGGTTAGTCTGTGCAACCTCCACCCAAATACCATATTGCACATATCTATCTTCATCTATTTCTATGAGGCGTATCTCGGAATCCTTCCACACTTCAATCTCTTCCATCACCTGTTCTAGCTAAAGAAGAGAGGCGGCGCTGGTTCCAAGGTGGTCAGCAGAGTATACCTTTAGCTACATGATGGGATGGCAGGGGAATACCTTACTGTCCTGCTAAGCACATCACTAAAGGGATGGAACACCAGGTGGTTCTACATGAAGTAGAGCCACCCTACAGTCCACTGCAACGCCGACCACATACCGGAGAGCCAGAGGAGCTGGTCGGAGACACCAAATAGCTTTGATATGGAGCAAGTGAGGGAGCTCCTTGGCTTAATAAAGGGCGTGAAGGCCAATGGTGTATTAGCGACGACAAGCTTTATAGTGCGCCATATCTAGCCCTACAAGGAGAGGGCCCACCCCGCCTTTGAGTTCAAAAGGGAGATCGACGATACCTAGGAGAGGTCGGAGATGCTATCGAGGGATGTTGTGTAGGAGCGGGCCGTAGAGCTATTCGCTCCACTTGCCTCATTCAACTTGCCAGGGCAAACGAAACCCTTTCACTACAAAAATCTGCCTCCTTAGGTAAATATCTTAGTTGTGTATTCCTGATGCTTTTTATCATTTGTCATTGTTGAGCAGTTGACTGATTTACTCATGCGAAGATCCATTTGCAGGAAAGAGCAGTGTACTTCTCGGGTGTGCCGAGGAGCAATTGGCCAAAGGGAGTAGATTCTCAGCCACCACAGTAGCCAGAGGAGGAAACCATCAGCATCTCATCGGAGAGTCCATCCCCGGTGTCGGAGAAAATCCGAGGGAAGAGGGCAGTGGCAGACGAGTCGGCCTAGAAGAAGAGAAAGACGGAGGTCACCGCTCCCCTCAAACCGAGCGACATCTCGCTTAGTGGCGACCAGACCACTCGAACACGAAGGACCATGGTGTTCAAGTGGTCGGATGACGATGAAATTCCGGTGGCTCCTCCACCGAGCACTGAAGGACCTCCATGCAACACACGCACGGAGGAACAATCGAAGAGAGGCGAAGACGACCCTGAGCAGCAGGCAAGGGGAGTCCCTGCGCAGCAGGCAACGGGAGTCACCGAGCAGCAGGTGGAGGAACTCCCAAATAGGTAGGTGGAGCAGAGGCCGATGGTGGAGGAGGTGGGACCTCCACCCCAAAGCACGGAAGTCGACCCCATGGCCACGCCTAGGGGCTCGGGTAGGCATCGTCGGTTCAAGAAATTGTACCGGTAGACCAAACCATAAGTATCCTTGCCTTGGAGTTACTTTGCCATCGTTTCTTACCTTTTTTGGCGACTGATGAGATGATCTGATGTAGTGCAAAGCGTGTGGAGGATCCGACCCCGCCCGTCCAGACTGTCGAGCAACCGAAGGCTTTTCTCGGAGCAGAAGAGGTGCTGGTAGACCCCATCCCGGAGTCCCTAGTTGCTCGACGGCTTATGGAGGAGTCAACCATAGCTGTTGGTGGACTTGGCGGTGGCGAGAGGATGGCTTCAATAGTTGATGGGTCAGCGATGGTGCCGGAGGTGACGATGAAAACTGCCGGGTCTTCAGGGGCAGAGGCTGGAGCCACCGATGCCACGCTGGTGTTCAAAGTGGAGGGGTCTGTGGTGCCAGCGGAGCAGACGGCGCTGCCTAAGGCATCGAAGGGCATGGTCGGACATGCTATCCAGCGACCAAGCCCACAGGTGGTGCCTCCATCTACGGCGGAGGAGGACGAGGTGGAAGAGATCAAGCGTGCTAAACCCTGACCCCAATCTGTTAGAATCCTCCACAAGAGCGGTGACAAGGTGGTGGTTGTCGAGGAGGAGGACACCACCAGGGAGATGAGGAGACTAAAATCCACCCTTGCCAGAGTGATGAAACAAATCAAGGTTAGTACTACATCTGGAGAGCTTGTCTTTGACGTTTTAGATCAGAGTTCGTCATTATCATTGTGCATTTGCAGGGGATAACTTGGACTATCGAGCAGTGACACCAGCTGATAAAGAGGATGGAGCCCCTCTCCGAGGAGAACGAAAAGCTCAAGGAGGCGATGAATCTCATGGAGGGAAACATCCAGAGGGCCTAGCGCCAGCGAGACCTTGCAGAGTCCAACGCGTGGGACCTATAATACTAGAAGGGCATCCAATTCGAGCAGCTGGCGGTCGCGTTCGAGCAGCTGCGGAGCAAGTCCGAGCAGCTGGCCACTGTCTCTGAGCAACTGAGGGATGCTTCTAAGCAGTTGGAGCATCTGCGGAAAGTCTCTAAGCAGAAGAAAGGTATGTCCGATCATCGAGATTGCTTGGCGTTTCTAAAGTATCATTATTACTGACGACCGTTGTGCTTGAAGAGCAAGATGTGGAGCTCAGCCTACCGTCGAGCAACTCCGAGAGGAGAAAGCGAAGGAGTCCAGGCGAGCAGACAAACTAGCCGGGGAGCTAAAAGGTGAGTACTTCCTGGTCAGAGTTACTATTGAAGTAGTTTCCTTGCTTGATGGAATCTTGTAATGCTTGCAAACTACCGTCGGAGGGTCAAGGCATAGTTTGATGTGCTGGTGCAGGAGGCTAGGACCCAAAGGGAGAAGTTCGACGCCATAGTCACCGGAGTTAAACCGGTGCTCGACTGCATCGACCTAGAGGCGGCTCCTCAGTCAGATGGCAGGCCACCACATTCAGACACTATCATCCAGAGGTTCAAGGCGGTGTGGGAGAGCTTCAAGAGCTTCCACCATGACGCCGTTGTTACCGCCATTACTCACACCCTTGCGGTGGTTCGGTCCCACTATCATTCCGTTGACCTTCAGGCAATAGGGGCTAGATTCGCCGAAGGGATGGGCGAGGCAGAGACTCAGCAGCTAGAGGATGAGGTGAAGGACGTGGCAAAAAAGCTAGCCAGCGACATAGACCTATTCGGTGAGACAGACGGCAATGGCGGAGCTCGGTGATATGCTCAGAGAATATTATCTGTAACATCTGGAGAGGGTAGTTAGAGCGTGCGAGAGCGCAGAAAATATTTATGTATTTGTATAAATGTTATAAAGTGCATGTTTATGCAAGTTGCTCGTATTTGCGGTGAAAAATTGTTGTAGTAATAACCCAATGCAATTATACATAGTATAAGTACCAGCCGAGCAGTTGGTTTGTTACTGAACTCTTTGGCCTCAGCTAGCCCATAGTCCATAACATCGAGCGCGGTGACCAAGGAACCAAAGCCAACCACCCATAACGCGGAGCGCGGAGCCTGTATCATGTGTAGGGAGAGATTGGAGACTGAGTCTTCTCCATAGAGCGTAGAGCAGAACGCGTGCTACTCGGCGGTTGGCGAAATAAGTTGGAGATAAATGTAGTATAAGTGGCGTCTGAGCAGTTAGTTCTTTACTGAACTCTCAGCCTTGGCTAGCCCATAGTCCATAACGTCGAGTGCGGAGCCCATGCACATGTAGGAGGAATAGGCGTGACCAAGGAACCGTAGCCGATCACACATAACATAGAGCGCAGAGCCCATAGCACGTGTAGGGAGAGATCGGAGACTGGGTCTTTTCTGTAGAGAACATAACATAACGTGTGCTGCTCGGTGGTCAGCGAAAATATCTTGGAGATTTGGAGAAAAGTGCTCGACGATTTGGAGAAACGTGTTTGATGATTTGGAGAAAAGTGTTCGGTGATTTGGAGAAACATGTTCGATGATTTGGAGAAACATGTTCGGCAATTTGGAGAAACGTGTTCGGCAATTTGGAGAAACGTGTTCGGTGCAGTTATGACGATTTCGTATTGGAGTTTGTTATGGAGTAACTGAAAGCTCGACAACCGTAAGTGGAGATTAAACCATAATGGAGAAATAATGGAGACAAATTATGGATACCAAAACTTTATTCATCATGAAGTGGAGAGTACATATCTAGAGCGTTTCAAGTATAAAAACGTATAAGGTGCTCGATGTGCCATGAATTGGGTACATTGATTCCATCTAAGTCACATAGGTGATAAGACCCTGGTCGAGTAACCTCTTTGATGACGTAAGGCCCTTCCCATGGGGAGGAGAGCTTGTGCATCCCTTCGGTTTTTTGTTTTCTACGGAGAACGAGGTCGTCGACAGCAAATGAACGACCTTTGATGTTGCGGTTGTAGTACCTCCGCAAGCCTTCTAGATACTGGGCTATGCAGACGCAAGTGATTAGGCGTTCTTCCTTGGCCATGTCGATGTCCTCTGTCCGAATAGCTGCGGCTTGCTCTTCATCATAATTTTCCACCCTAGGTGCTCGGAAGGCAATATCCGCTGGTAGTATGGCTTCTGAGCGGTAGACCAAGAAATATGGAGACACACCAGTGCTACGACTAGCTTGAGTGCATAGTCCCTAGACTACAGCTAGTAGCTTCTTGAGCCATCTGCCCGGATGCTTCTCTTCTTTCTGATATAGCCTCTTTTTGAGGGCATCAAGGATCATGTCGTTCACCCGTTCGACCTAGCCGTTGGCTCTAGGATGGGCAACAGAGACGTATTTGATGGAGTTGCATCGGTCTTCATAGAAGTCCCAAAAGTGATGGCCAGTAAACGTAGTTCCTAGGTCGGTGATGTTGCTGTTTGGGAGACCGAATCTGTGGATGATATCTTCGAAGAGCTCGACTGCTTTCTTTGCAGTAGCCGAGACGAGCGGTTTATACTCGATCCACTTGGAGAACTTGTTGATGGCGACGTATATGTACCGGAAACCACCCGGTGCTAGCTTGAAAGGCCCAATCATATCTAGTCCCTAGCATGCATAGGGTCAGGAAGTTGGGATGGTCTGCAGCTCTTGTGCTGGTACGTGTATTTGCTTGGCAAAAAATTGGCATCCTTCACAACGTCGAACGAGGTCTTCTACATCAGAGATGGCCATGGGCTAGTAAAAACTAGCTCAAAAAGCTTTGTCTACCAGTGTTCTCGAGGCCGTGTGGTTGCCGCAGGAACCAGAGTGAATTTCGAGAAGTAGCTTCACTCCATCTTTTTGGGTGATGCATTTTTGCAGTATCCCTTCCTTGGCATTTTTCCTCATCAAGTTGCCATCCACCAGCATGTAATGCTTGCCTCGATGGATTAGGCATTTGGTTTTAGTGTTATTGGTGGGTACTTTGGTGCTAGAGAGGTACTTGATGAACTGTTCCCTCCAATCGCCGGCCGACGAAGGTACTATAAGTACCAGCTGCTCGGCGGGGGGAAATTCCTGATTTTCCTTATCTTCCTTAATGGATGGCGCTAGAAGATCTTGAATGAAAACCCCCGGTAGAATCACGGCATGAGAGGAGCCTAACTTGTATAAGTGGTCAGCGAGCTGATTTTGATCGCATGCCACATGGTGGTACTCGATACCATAGAATTTCCCTTCAAGCTTCCTGATTTCTGCACAATATGTATCCATCTTCTCACTAGAGCAAGACCAGTCTTTATTGAGCTGGTTAATGACTAGCACGGAGTCCCTGTATACCATGACACGTTTAACGCTGAGCTCAATGACTATACGTAGTCCATGGAGACATGCTTCATATTCGGTGGCATTGTTGGAGGCCAGAAAATGTATCCGAAGAACGTATCGGAGCTTATCCTTGGTCGGCGTGATAACCAGAATGCCTGCACCAACACCGTTGATGTTGAGGGCACCATCAAAGTACATCACCCAGTGCTCGGGACAAGTAGCAGCGATAGGCTCTTGAATCTCAGTCCACTCAGCGACGAAATTAGCAAGCGCCTGAGACTTGATGGTAGGTTTTCTTCTGAATTCAATGGAGTAAGTGCTGAGCTCAATAGCCCACTTGATGATATGGCCGTTGGCCTCTTTGTTGTGGAGAATGTCCCCCAGAGGGAACTCGGTGACCACGTCAATCTTGTAATACTCGAAGTAGTGGTGGAGCTTGCGCGACGTAATCAGGACAGCATACAGCAGCTTCTGGACCTGAGGATAACAAGTCTTGGGTTCATTGAGAACCTCACTGATGAAGTATACCAGACGTTGCACCTTATAGGCATGTTTGGCCTCCTCGTGTTCGTCCACAATGGCCATGCTGACGACGCGAGAAGTAGCGGCGACATAGATTAGGAGAGTTTCGTCTAGCCATGGCATTGTCATGATCGGAGGCTTTGTTAGGAACAACTTGAGCTGCTCAAAAGCTATGTCTGCCTCCTTCGACCAGGAAAAGCACTCGGAGGCCTTGAGGAGTTTGAAGAATGGTAGCCCTTTTTCACCGAGGTGCGATATGAAGTGGCTTAAAGCAGCCATGCAGCCTGTAACCTTCTGTATATCCTTAATGCATGTTGGTCATTTCATGTTGGTGATGGCAAAAACCTTGTCAGGGTTGGGCTCAATGCCTCATGCGCTGATGATGTAGCCTAGAGTATACCGGATGGAACTCCAAAGATGCACTTTGAAGGGTTCTGCTTCCATCGATACCTTTTAAGGTTGGCAAACATTTCTTCGAGGTCGGCGATAAGATCATCGGTGATTTTGGACTTGACGACCACATCATCGATGTAAGCTTCGACGCTGCGGCCGATCTATTGATCGAGGCACATCTGGATAGCCCTTTGATAAGTCACCTCGGTGTTCTTGAGTCCAAAGGACATGGTGGTGTAGCAGTATGCACCGAAGGGCGTGATGAATGACGTCTTGATCTGGTCTTCTTCCTTGAGGGAGATCTGGTGATAGCCGGAGTAATAGTCGAAGAAGGAGAGCAGTTCACAGCCGGTGGTGGAGTCTACAACCTCATCTATTTGAGGCAAATCAAAGGGGTCTTTAGGGCAATGTTTGTTAAGCTCAGTGTAATCAACACATATTCTCCATTCTTTATTCTTTTTTTGAACAAGAATAGGGTTTGCTAACCACTTAGGATGATACACTTCTTTTATGAATCCGGTAGCTAAGAGCCATTTTATTTCTACCCTAATAGCCTCCTTCTTATCTGGCATGAATCGGCGGAGTTTCTGCTTGATTGGTTTGGTGGTCGGCGAGACATTCAAGGACTGCTCGATCTTCTCCCATGGTAGCCTCGGCATGTCTGTAGGTTTCCAAGCAAACACATCGGCATTGGCATATAGGAAGGAGATGAGCGTGCTTTCCTATTTGGGGTCAAGGTGAGCCCCAATCTTCACGGTCTTGGAGGGGTCGTCGAGGCCGAGGCCGACCTCCTTGGTTTCCTTGGACTTGGTGGAGGCACAAGGAGGCTCTAGCGATGGGATCTCTAGGTCGTCGGTGGACACCATCTTGGCATTGGTGACCACACTGGCCATATGGATGGAGAGGTCGGTGGCTTCGTCGAGGGCGAGACCCTCTATCTCATAGGCATAGGCGATGGAGAGGTTGGCCTATAGGGCCAAGACTCCTACAGGCAAGGGCATCTTCAGCTCCAAATGAGCATAATGTGGTACAGCCATGAACTTGGCTAGAGCTGGCCGACCAAGTATGGCATGGTAGGCGGTGTTGAAGTCGATGACATAGAAGTTGATATGCTCGACGCGGTAGTTGCTTGTCGTGCCGAACTATACTGGTAGGATGATCTCTCCAAGCGATTTGGATGCCCTGCTAGGTACCACACCCTAGAAGGATGAGTCTGAGGGTGTGAGATCTATTATCCTGAGGCCCAACTCCTTTAGAGCTCTAGCGAAGAGGAGATTCAGAGCGCTCCCACCGTCGATGAGCACTTTTCTAAAAAACACCTTCTGGATGGTTGTGTCGAGGACGAGGGGAAAACGCCCTATGTAGGGGATGTCCACTGACTGGATGGCCCTACTAAAGGTGATGGGGACTTTAGACCATGGGCGATAACTGGGGTTGGTGGTGGCGTCTTTCATAGTGATAGTGAGCACCCACCAGGCAGTGAGTCTTCTACTTTCTATGGAGGCGAGGCCCCCAAAGATGGTGGCGCCCTCCTTGTCGTGGTTCTAGAAAGCATTGTCATTGCCCCTAGGTGGTCGGCGGCCTCTGGCTCCGTCATTGGTGTCGTCGTCTAGCTTTTTGTCTTGGAACTCCTTAGCCAAGCCGAGGTAGTCCTTCATCTTGTGCTTGGCGTTCTTGTGGAGAGGGCACGAGCCATCGAGGATCTTCTTATACTACTCATCATAGTTGCGCTTGGTGCGAGGTTCATTGACGGCAATGATGATGTGGTCTAGCGGGCGGCGGCAATTTTGACCAGACTTGGGTCCTTCTGGCCAATCACGGCCGCTGTCATGATGGTAACTACGATCGTCATAGCGGCGGTCCTTGTGGCATCGATTGTCGGGGCGGTCGTCGTAGCGGCGTGTTGGGCGATGAGTGCCTACATCCTCATTGAAGCACACCTTGGCTTCCTCGATGTCGGCATACTGGTTGGTGGTCGTGATCATCTTGCCAATCCCTGTTGGTGGCTTGCGGTTGAACTTGGAGTGAAGCTCGCGGTGATGGAGTCCTCGAATGAAGGTGGTGATAACCTCAGCTTCCGTGATGTTGGGAATAGAATTCCTCATCTCTGAAAAACATCAGATGTAGCTACGGAGGAGCTCGGATGACTTCTAGTTGATGCGGTTGAGAGCATGCTTAGTTCCTGGCCGAGTACACGTAGCCATATAATTATTGGTGAAAACTTTTTTTAGCTCTTCCCAGGATCCGATGGAGTCTGGGGCAAGGCTTGTGAACCAGTTCATGATGGTTGGCATGAGCATGACAGGAAGATAGTTCGCCATGACACTGGTGTCTCCTCCAACGGCGCAGACAATAGTGGCGTAAGCCTGTAACCACTATGTTGGATTTATCCTCCCCTCATAGGGCTCAACCCTAGTGATTTTGAAACCATGGGGCCACTGAAGTGTTCGGAGCACCCTTATGAATGCTGGGGCCCTTCGGGGTTGTGGTCAGCATCGAGATCTGTAGCATTGCTGGCGTTGAGTGGCTCAAGACCCGAGTCTAGGTTTTCGTACTCTTACTCGTACTCCTGACGGTGGCATACTTCTTCTTCGTGGCGACCGAAACGACATTCATCGATACGTCGTCGTGCATCTTGGAGATTGTTGAGGTGCACTTGGATGTCCTGGTCGACCTCTTGGTCGTGTTGGCAGTGATGTTCAGCGCAGTTGTCCCTAGCTTCACCCTAGAGGGGTTGCCTGTCATCGCGGTGCTGGTCAGTGAAGCGACTTGGGTGGCGATCGGTTCTTGTGGCGACTGATCGGCAAATCAAAGTTGTGGAGTATGAAGGTCTTTAATCTTGGTGGATCTCATTGACCTGATAGTGCGCCGCTTTAAGCATGGCGGTGACCTTGGTGGCCTCAGGTGTCTACGGGAGCCGGGAGAGCTCATTGGCAGCCACTGCCAGATTGGGGCTTGGGGTCTTGTAGACGTCGTGGCCGTCAACACGAACAAACTCATCGTCGAGGTTGCATTGGAGTGGCCTTCCTTGTGAGTTAAGTTGCTGCTCGGCCATCACGAGAGCAATCTCATTTGCTCGGCACTGTGCACGGTTGACGTTCTAGTTCTCGCGGGTGGTGCGTTCCTCCTTGGTTTTGCCGTTTCGAGGGGGGCTATCGACGCTGACTTTGAAGATTGCGCCGCCACAGAACGGAGGTGGAAGAAGTAGTTTGGTGGTGGTTTCGGTGATGGTCTTCATAGATCCCTAGGACTTAGAGTATAGATTCTCCTCCGAGATGGTTTGGAGGGATGCTCCAGGACGTCGGCCGACGTGCAGCATGTTGACGACCGACTGGAGCTAGTCAGCGAGAGGATGGATATCTCCATCCTGGTCGGTGAATTTGCCCCTTAGGGCATCTTGGTAAGTGGTGGCGGTGTTGATGAACCCAAAAGGTTGGGCTGTTACCCCTAGAGCTTCCCAAGAGACCTCCGATAGATCTAGATCGGAGGGTGGTCAGCGCTGAATGAGAGTATCCAGAGCCGATTCAGTGATGGAGAGGCAATCAGCGAGCTTTGGACCAACCCGATCAATGGATGCGATTAGATCATCATTGTTGATCTGCCTCCTTTGGTGGTGAGGAAGCGGGCGGTGAGTCATCGAAGGAGGCAACCTCGGAGGTGATTCCGAGATTAGATCTACAATTGCAGGTGTAGGGGTGATCAGCACAGAATTGATCTGCACTGGCTCGAGGAGCTCTCCGACTCCGTCAGCATTGATGATCCATGAGATGGATCCAACCATAAAGATCTGGCTAGGCTACGGGAGGGACGAAGAGCCTACGGAAAAAGCCTTCTTGTTCAATAAGGAAACAACACGCACACCCCTACCTGGCGCACCAACTATCGATAGAATATCATCGGTAGTCCTCTAAGGGGTATCCCATGAAGGTAGATTGGTCGGCAAAGAAACGTGTGATCAAGAATAAGAAGGCAACAGAGACACACGAGTTAGACAGGTTTAGGCCGTCAGTATGACGTAATACCCTACTCCTGTGGTCTGTTGGTTTGTATTAGCTATCGTATGATATTGTGTGAGTTTGGAGGGGGTCCCTGCCTACCTTATATAGTCCAGGGGGCAAGGTTATAAGTCGGTTAGATCTAAGAGATAACCAGAAAGTAATAACTGATTACAGGAATCTTGGGATCATACGTATCCTAATAGATCTCATAGTATCTTTAGGATATCTTCTCGGTGTCTTGCGGAAGGCGCCGAGCAGAGTCATGCCCTACAAGGCTTCATCTTGTGGGCTAGGCCACCACTGGGGGCGTAGCCCATGTGGTCTGCCGTGGGTATCCGGGATCGTACCCCCACACTCTCTTTGCCTGACCACGTCCTTTTACATCACTTTCATCTTGGTCTTAGCAAGGAAGCTGCTCTCCACCTCGACATATCTTTAGGAGGTTCATTCTCGCACAAAACCATTAGTGACTAGAGAAAATCCTTGAAAACACCCCCTACACTAGCGTTTTTGATGAGTTTCCCAAAGAAGAAGTCGAGCCAAGCCCTGACCAACAAGAGGAGACACATGCAACCGAATTGGAAATTATTTTAAATCCTATTTATGATTTGGTTGCCAAAGAACCTACCACTGAGGGAACACACCGCATTTTAGAGGATGATGAACCTCATCCTTCCATGTTCCCCTTTGTAATCGAGGAAGATCCCTTTGAAGATTTTGGTAACGCCTCGAATTTGTCAGTTCAAGTGAAGCTTCTGGTGTACTCCGCATCATTTGAGGATGACAATGGTCCACACAATGATTCCTTCTTAATGATACACATCAAAGGACTCTCGGCCATCATGAGTCATGAGTGGTTGGTAGAAATGGAGTTATCCACCAAGGTAGCCTGAATCATTTACTCTTGGCCATCATGAGTCATGAGTGGTTGGTAGAAATGGAGTTATCCACCGAGGTAGCCCAAATCATTGCCCCCCTTAGATGTTCTAACTTGCATCCTAAAGAAAACAAGCATAGAGGCTCACTATAGCCTTACCATTGGGATGAATATCATTTCAAAGGCTTTGGCTGAAAAACTTTGCCCCACCAAGTCCTTGATCCCATCTCATAAGCTTTTGAGAATTTCTTCTAGAGTTACTCTTGAAAGTTATGGGGTCATAAGGTCTATTCCTTTGCACATAAGAGGCTTCGAGTACCATCTAGATTTTCACATCTATGACATCTCAAACACATCCCTCTTGATTGGTATACCTTTAGGGACACTCTTTCAAGAGAGACCAAAACAGGGTCTCTTGAATTTAAAATTGGGAAAGTCTCCTAACATCGTCTCGCTTGCACGCTCAAACAACACGATAGTAGAACCCAAACTCAAACAAGACCCTGTTGAGTATGTCTTAATAGCATCTCTAGAAGACATGGCCCAACCCACTCTCGATGATGAACATTTCATTCAAGAAGAGGAAGAACTGGCAGAACCTATCGAACTAGATCAAATGGAGGTGCCACCACACCCTCAATTGAGTTAAAACCCCTTTCTTCTAGCTTGAAATATGTCTTTCTCAACAACAATCGAGAAAACTCCTATTATCATAAGCGACAAGCTTTCCCAAGAAGAAACCCGTAAACTTGTCGCTGTTCTAGAAAGACATAAATTAACCATAGGATTCTCACTCCAAGACCTCAAAGGGATTAGTCCCACTCTTTGCACTCATCGTATCCCTATCGATCCTGATTCTTCACCATCAAGGGAACTACAATGGAGGCTTAACAACGCTATGCGAGAAGTTGTTAAGAAAGAGGTCCTTAAGCTTTTGCATGCTGGGATTATTTGTCCCATGCCTCATAGTGAGTGGGTTAGCCCTGTTCAAGTTGTGCCAAAGAAAGGAGGGATGACGGTTGTTAGGAATGAGAAGAATGAACTCATTCCTCAATGAACTGTCACTAGGTGGCAGATGTGCATTGACTATCAGAAACTTAACAAGGCCACTAAGAAGGATCACTTCTAATTGCTATTCATTGACGAAATATTAGAACGCCTCATTAACCATTCCTGGTTTTGTTTCCTTAATGGGTATTCTGGATATCACCAAATCCCGATCCACCCCGATGACCAAAGTAAGACCACTTTCATATGCTCGTATGGAACTTACGCATAACGATGAATGTCGCTTAGATTAAGCAATGCTCTAGCTTCCTTCCAACGGTGCATGATATCCATTTTCTCCAATATGATTGAGAAAATCATGGAGGTGTTCATGGATGACTTTACTGTCTATGGCAAAACTTTCATTGATTGTTTGGAGAATCTAGACAAAGTCTTACAATAGTGTGAAGAAAAGCACTTAGTCCTAAACTGGAAGAAATGCCATTTTATGGTCTAGGAAGGAATAGTGCTTGGACACAATGTGTCTTCTCATAGGATAGAAGTGGATAGAGCAAAAATTGAAGTCATTGAACAACTTCCACCTCCCACAAATGTGAAAGGCATTCATAGCTTTCTAGGCCATGCAGGGTTCTATAGACGTTTCATCAAAAACTTTTCTCAAATTGCTAGACCCCTGACTAGCCTTCTAGCTATAGATGCACCTTTCGTTTTTAACAATGAGTGCCATGAAGCTTTTCAAATCCTCAAGAAGGCACTCATTTCAGCTCCAATCATCCAACCACTCGATTGGAAGCTTCCCTTTGAGATCATGTGTGATGCTAGCGACTTTGCTGTTGGGGCCGTTCTTGGCCAAACCAAGGATAAAAAGCACTATGCTAGCAAAACCTTGTTCAGGCCACAACTCAATTATGCTACCACTGAAAAAGAGATGTTGGCAGTTGTCTTTGCAATAGGCAAGTTTAGATCTTACTTAGTGGGGGCAAAGGTAATTATTTATATAGACCATGCTACTCTTAAGTACCTCCTCACTAAGAAAGATGTTAAGCCTTGGTTGATCTGATGGATTCACTTGCTCTAAGAGTTTGACATAGAAATAAGAGATAAGAAAGGAGTAGAGAACTCAGTAGCCGATCACTTGTCTAGTCTTCAATATAAGGAAACACATGAGTCACCTATTAATGACTATCTAAGGGATGACACACTCCTCAAGGTAACAGACTCTGACCCATGGTATGCAAATATTGTGAACTATATGGTTGCAGGTTATGTTGCACCAGGGGAAGATAAGAGGAAGCTCAAGCATCAAAGCCATTTCCACTTGTGGGATGATCCATATCTTTATCGGATCTGTGCTAATGGATTGCTACGGAGATGTGTCCCCATGGTTGAAGCCACAAAAATCATAGAAAGATGTCATGCATCACCCTATGGAGGACATTATGGAGCATTCCGTACAAATGCTAAGATTTGGCAAAGTGGATTCTTTTGGTCAATGATGTATCATGATACAAAGGAGTTTGTCAGAAGATGTGCTAGATGCTAGAAACATGGAAACATCAATGCTCAGGATGCAATGCCACTCATGAACAACCTCAAAGTGGAGTTGTTTGATGTCTATGGAATCAACTACATGGGACCATTCCCAAAGTCTGGAGATGCCGAATACATCTTGGTGGCGGTGGACTCTGTGTCCAAATGGGTAGAAGCATTACCATGTCGAGCTACCGACTCCAAGCATGCCAAGAAGATGTTCCATGAAGTGATATTCCCATGATTTGGAACACCTCATTTGGTCATTAGTGATGGAGGGCCGCATTTCATCGATAAGACCTTCCGACAGTTCTTGGCACAATATGGAGTCAAGCACAACATTGCAACTCCATACCATTGTTGACGGTCATTAACATAAATTATAAACCTTCATTATAACTTGCATATAACTTAATTCCATCACCAAACATTGGTATAGGGGTTGAAACTAATGAATACCATGAGCTTTGGTGAATATGTGAATGCAGGAGGATTTATCCAGAAAACTGCTCCCGAGACCACCATCATACATTCCAAATAGGTAAACCGACATCAACAAGCGAATCGACTCACGAAACCTACGGAAAACAACTCAAGACGGAGTCTAGAAGCTTCCACCGGAGGGTGAGGCCCACCAGTCATAGAGACAGGATGGCTGGTCCCCCCTGTAGGCCGGCCAGCCTATGGGGTCCACCTGTCAGCGTCTCCTTTCTACGTAGGTTTCCCACCGCCTTTGAGAGTGCATCTATGCCGTTGCTTTAAGTCAGTTTGATCTGAGGGCTCAGAATTGATGGATACCACTATATATAGCAGCCCCTACCCTTCTCACTGAGGCCATCCTAAAACCCTAATTCATATCCTCCTCATCAGGATCAGAGCCAGCAATCAAGAGAAGATTAGTCCTCCTTAGGATCTAGTCTTGTAATTAGAAATAGTGAGATAGAGAGTGAAGGAAGAGTTTGGAGGTAGTACCATCCTGTCGGTGCTTTCTCTATGGCTTATACCTTGGTAGATTCAAGTTCTACCTAAGCTTGTGTCTGAGATTTCTCTGGTAATCAACTTATGATTTAAGTAAGTATCGTGTTTATATTGTTCTTTAGGTTTGTGACTCTTTTGAGTGCTTTAATCTATTGGCCATAGGTTAAAGTAGTATTCATAGTGTAAGCGTGGTGCTTAGGCTTAGTTACTCGTGGATGTACCCTACATTCTAGATCGGTGGTAGCTCACGAGGGTGACTCTTATAGTCTCGTTGAATCCTTTGTAGTCCACCTCCCATTTGTAGGCCAATTAGGACCTAGTTACTATAGGAAACATACTCTGCCTATGTTTTCCTTAGTAACATCTCTAGAATTGAACAATAGAAGACATAGCTTACCAACATTAGAACTAGAAGACCTTTGTGATCTCCTCTATACTCCTGTTATCTTAAGTCTTGTTGCTACTCCTAGTTAAGTTAGATTGTAGTCAATCTCACATGTTTTCCTATGGATACGATACTTGGAATACTTCTGGGTTAAAGCTACAGCGGTATCCGTGTGCTTGCGGATCTTTTTCTGTGTGCGTTAATAAATACCAACAGGCTTTCTAGTGCCATTGCCGTGGAAACAGTTGCTGAGTTAACTCCGAACATAGCTTAACCATGTATCTTTTATCTTTTATTTTATTCTTTTCCTTTTCACTATGGATTTTACTCCTATCCATCAATACACTACACCTACGAGCGCACGTCTAAAGCCACCAAAATCTGCAGAGCCTATCTTAGCACCTGGCTATGAGCTATGCCCATGTTTTATAAAAATGATTCGGGAACAATCCTTCTCGGGAGAAGGCGATGAAAACCCATACTCACACCTATGTGAGGTTGAACAGACCTGTGCATGCTTGCATATCGCTAGCATGTCGGATGAAACTTTAAAGTAGAAGTTGTTTCCGTTCTCTTTGATGGGAAGAGCTAAGCGATGGTATAACAAAACCATAGGAAGTATGCAAGGAGATTGGGAAACACTGTGCTCTAAATTTTGTTTAGCTTTCTTTCCTTTCTCTAGAGTGGTTAGCCTTTGAAAATAGGTTCTAAATTTTAGACAACTAGAAGAAGAATCTCTTGGCACATCATGGGAATATATTAATAGCCTTATTACCACTGGCCCAGACCTTGCTATTTCAGACCCGATGCTTCTTCAATATTTTTATATGGGTCTTAGTAAGGATTCTACGCAATCCCCTGATGTAGCCTCTAGAGGAGCTTTCCTTTGTTTGTCTGCTAGTAAGGCAAGGACTATCCTTGACAAAATTATGGGACACATTCCCTACACTAGCATTCATGATGAACTCCCCAAGGAAGAGAAGGAATCATCTCCCGATCAAGAAGAGGAAGTTTTTATAGCCAAATCACAACCATTCCAATCCCAAGATTTAGCTATCAATCCCGAACCATCAATTCCCCAAAATCTAAATCCTTCAAAGTAAGAAGAAATTCAACTTTTGGAAATCCCTTTTGAAATTGAGGATGGCCTCTTTGATTCTGATTTTGGAAAAAGTTTAAACTTCTAGTTTCATAAGAGACCTTCGAGCGAATATAATTCAAATCCTCTAAAGAAGGGATCTCTAGGGAAGCATCTATTAGCAGTGCTTAACTCACATTTGTAACTACCAACTTTCATATAAAAACTGCTAAAATAACACCAAGCTTAGACATAGGGCTTTAAAACTAATTATTTCCACAAGTTTTGGTGTTTAACGATTTGTAGGAGGACATGTTAGGATTGCACAAAAATGAGCCTAAAGTATACAAGAAATACAACATTATAGACGTCTGACACAAGCCCAAGGGGGAGGTGGCCCACAACCAGGCAAAACAGGACCCAGAAGAGAGGAGAATATGGACAAACCCAAATCAAATCACCTCATCTCTGTGGAATACCTACAAAGTCCCACTCTAGAAACCCAAAGGAGGTCACCCACCAAAGATGGCCCAATTCGGCCCTAGTTAGGGGTCAGCCGACCCTCGGGGGTGGCCAACCCCCCACTGGCTCTGTTTGGCCTGAACTTTGGTCGGTCGGTTCCCCACCTAAAAGCATCTACGCCCCTAGTTGGGTTTTGGTGATTAATGACAATACGAGATTACTGTGACTAACGTGTGTTTTGCAGATGCAATTAAGTTAGGTCATGGTAATGGCAATTGATTGGGTAATCATGGTTGTCATACCCCTACGATGGAAATCGTTTTGGTTTTCAAAGGATGGACGACAAGGTTAAGGATGGACTAATTCTAAGTGTCGTTTGGTGTTGAAAAGACACGTAGAATAGTTTAGGACTTTGTTTTTCATTTGGCCGTACTATTAAGGGGGATATGGACGGGTAGCTTGACCTAGGTGAGTCTAGTGGGTTAGATGTAGTGCGCACTTAACAAATCTAGCACTAGGTAGCTCCTAAATAGACCTTAGATCAATTGAGGCAAACTTCATTCACATATAATTGCAAGTTGGAAGTGAATGGAGGGTCAAATGTTGATCAGACTCTGGTTTCGATGTGACCGGACGCTGGTGCAGAGTCCGGTCAGTTCATTTGATCAAGGTGAAGTCATCTGGATGCGACCGGACGCTGAGAGGCAAGTGACCAGACGCTGGGCGCCAGAGTCCGGTCAACTCTAGTAAGGTCCCAGAGAGGGAGAATCCTGAACGGACGTGTCCGGTCAGTGCTGACCAGACACTGGTCAGGTTCCAGCTACTGACCGGATGCTGAGCAGCAAAGTGACCGGACGCTAGGTTCCAGAGTTCGGTCAACATCAGTAAGGTTCTAGAGGGTAGTTTTTATGACCAGACGTGTCCGGTCAGTGCTGACTGGACGTTGGCCAGTGTCCGGTCCCAACTTAAACTACTCAGTGGCGGGTGAACTGACCGGAGCATCTAGTCACCTTGATCGGAGCGTCCGGTCACTCTACAAAGGCACATAACGGTTCATTTTGAACAAGGGTGTATAAATACTTCCTCTATTCATGTGAGGGATTACTTTTGCTCATTCCAACAACTGAGAAACACCTTTGAGAGTGCCAAGAAGAGCAAGATCCTAGTGAGGTGATTGAGATTTGAGAATCCAAGAGAAAAGCCTCATTAGTGAAAGCAAGAGTAGCAAAGTGTGCATCCACCCTTCTCATTAGGCTTGTCTTGGTCAAGTGAGACTTCATGCTTGTTACTCTTGGTGATCGCCATCACCTAGATGGCTTGGTGGTGATTGGGAGTTTGGTGATCATCCGGCGGAGCTTGTGGATGACCCAACTCAAGTTGTGAGCGGTTGTGGGTGATTCACCGTGACGGAGTGTCAAAGAATCAACCCGTAGAGAGCACTTCATCCTTGCACGGATCAAGGGGGAGCTACACCCTTGCGTGGGTACTCCAATGAGGTCTAGTGGGGAGTGGTGACTCTCCAATACCTCGGCAAAACATCGCTGCATTCCTCCTTTTCTCTTTAATTTAAGCATTTACATTTGTGCAATTCAATTCTTGTCTTTACATACTTAGAATTTCCATGCTAGAGTAGGATTGGAACTTAGGGTGCTAAACTTTTGTGCGGCAGAACATTAGAAACACTTTCTAGCCATAAGGGGTGAAGTGGGCTAAGTGTAGGATTTAATTATTGCAAAGAATTTTAGAATTAGCCTAATTCACCCCCCTCTTGGGCATCTTGATCCTTTCAATTGGTATCGGAGCCTTATGCTCACGTATTTAGGCTTGACCGCCTAGAGAAAGATGTCTCACGGGGATGGACCTCCTCCTATCTTTGAGGGGGATAATTTTTCTTATTGGAAAATCCGCATGGAGGCATATTTAGAAGCTCTAGATGTTGGAATACTTAGAGACACCTCACAAGGATTCCCAAAACCTCGGGATCCCACGCACCTTCAAGGCGATGAAGTGAACTATGAGAAATGGAATGCAAAGGCTCGAAACACCATCTTTAGAGGCCTTTGCAAAGATGTGTTTAACCAGGTGAGGAACCACAAGGACACCCATGCACTATGATCACTGTTCACCTAAACGGCCGTTTAGCCTGTTTAAACACCATGTAAACGCTACATGGTGGTGTGCCGTTTCTGTTTAATCACCCGTTTACCCCGTTTAATTGGCCATTTAGCCTATTTAATGGGACGTTTTGCCCGAATAATGGCTAAACGGTAGGTGACCGACTGTTTACCGTTTAGTATTTAGGAAAACACTGACTATGGTCGGACATTTGTACGCTCCATGAGGGAACTAAGAGTGAGCATGAGGAATGCTATCATCTCATAATAAAAAAGCTTAATTCTTTTGAGATGCTTCCTAAAGAGAGTGCTAATGAAATGTACTCACGCTTGAATGTTCTTGTAGAGGAAGTCAATGGGCATGGACTCACTCAAATGCAACCATCCGATGTTGTAAGAAAAATCTTGAGTGTCCTCCCCGTTGATAAATATGGGCATATTGTGACCGTGCTTCATCAAGGTGATCTTTCCACCACTACACCAACTCAAATCTTGGGAAAGATCAATGCTCATGAGATGTACATGCACATCACACCACAAGATGGCTCATCCTCTACCAAGAAGAAAGACAAAGACTTAGCATTCAAGGCTAGCCAAGAGAAGGGCAAAAGCAAGAATTGAGTATGAGAGCTCAAGTGATGATAAAGTTGATGATGCAAGTCTTGCTCTCATGGTGAGAAGAACCACCAAGATGCTAAAGAAGCTCAACAAGAGTGGCATCAAGTTCGATGGCAAGAAAAATAAGTTCTTCACTAGCACTAGAAGGAAGCGAATCTCTAAGATGGATTGCTACAATTGTGGAGAACTTGGTCATCTAGCACATCAATGCACTAAGCCCAAGAAAGACAAGTACAAGAAGAAGAACAAGGGCAAGAAAGATGACTCAAGTGATGAAGATGAAGATGCAAAGAAGAAAAACAAGCCATACAAGAACAAAGATGGCAAGAAGGACTTCCACAAGAAGAAGAAAAATGGGAAGGCATACATCGTTGGTGATTGGCTCACGGACATTGATCATCTAGTTGCTCATCTGATGATGATAGTGACAATGAGAAGGTGGCCGCCATTGTGATTGACTCTTCATTATCTTCACCGACACCACCGCCATCATCCTCTACACACCTATGCCTTATGGCCAAGGGTGAACGAAAGGTATCAAATGATGAGGATAGTAGTGGTGATGATCATGCTAATAATGTTGATAGTGATAGTGATGATGACAAATTTGAATCACCATCATATGATGATCTTGTTAAATTGCTAAATCAATATACTAAGATCATTAGAAACTCAAGAGCTAAGAATGAAAAGCTTGAAATTAAGAATGACTCTCTTTTAGCTAAATGTGACATAGTGGAAAAGGCTAGTGTTGAGCTTAGAGAAGCAAATGATGCTATGCCATCCAAACTCAAGGAGCTCAAATCTTCTAAGAAAGAGATTAAAGAAAAACATGATAAACTTGAGAGGATACATAATGAGCTCATCACTAGCCACAATATGCTAAAATAAGAATATACAACTCTCAAGATCAATCATGATAATCTTGTTATTGCTTAATAATTTTTATCCAATGAGCCACATGATGCTACTAACGATGTTGTTAAGATTGATATAGCTACATCATGTGATGATTTAATTATTGAGAGCATTGAGCAAGGATCTAGTGGCAAAGGCATGCAAGTGGTTGAAACCAACAACTATGATGAGTATGTCAAGCTCAAGCATGACAATGAAAAGCTCAAGAAAGATCTTGAAGAGCTCAAAACCACCAACACTATAGTGCTAGAAACTCTTGATCATGATGGTGATATGATTCTTGAGAATGAGAAGCTCAAAGAAGAGAACAAGAAACTCAAGGAAGAGAAAAATAATGATGCACTCAAGGAAGAGAACAAGAAGCTCAAGTTGGAGAAAGAGCACCTCAAGATTGGATTGAGCAAGTTCATAAGAGGCAAGCATCTTCAAAGTGAGCTACTAATGAACACCATCATGAAGATGGATAGAAGTGGCACTGGGTATTTGGCAAACCAAGAGAAGAAGGCTCAAGCTCAACAACAACAACAAAAGTCAAAGCCAAAGCCAAAGAGGTGTTTTGAGTGTGGACAAGAATACCACTTTGCCCATGAGTGTCAAACTCCACCACCACAACCCTTGCCCAAGCATGCTAGACCCTTTGCTTGATCTCTTATGTGTAGGTCCCTCAACAAGTTTGGGTTCCTAAAGCTTGATCTCTTATGTGTAGGTGAACTACAAGACCGGTGGAAGTCATTGGGTAATTGATAGTGGTTGCACACAACATATGACCGGTGATCCTCATATGTTCACCTCACTAGATGAAGAAGTAGATGGACAAGAAAGAATCACATTTGGAGATAATTCAAAGAGAAAAGTTAAAGAATTGGGCAAAGTGGCAATATCAAATGATCATTCAATCTCAAATGTGCTATATGTTGCTTCATTGAGTTTCAACTTGCTATCCGTTGGACAATTGTGTGATCTTGGCTTCCAATGCTTATTTACCAAGAAGGAAGTTGTTGTATCTAATAAGGATGATGATCAAGTGATATTCAAGGGATTTAGATACAACAACCTATATTTAATGGACTTCACCTCCGAAGATGCAAATTTGAAAACATGTCTATTCACCAAAATAGCACTTGGGTGGCTATGGCATAGAAGACTTGCTCATGTTGGGATGAGCTCACTCAAGAAGCTAATGAAGAATGATTTGATGAGAGGGTTGAAGGATGTGAAGTTTGAGAAGGACAAGCTTTGTAGTGCATGTCAAGCCGGCAAGTAAGTTGCAAATACTCATCCTACAAAAGCTTTCATGTCAACCACAAGAGTACTAGAGCTCCTTCACATGAACTTATTTGGACCAACAACATACAAGAGTTTGGGAGGAAATCTTTATTGTCTTGTGATTGTTGATGACTACTCAAGATACACATGGGTGTTCTTCCTTCATGACAAATCCAAAGTTGCATCATGCTTCAAGAAGTTTGCCAAGAGAGCACAAAATGAGTTTGAAGTGAAGCTCAAGAAGATTAGAAGCGACAATGGGAAAGAATTTGACAACACAAACATTGAAGCCTATTATGATGAAGTTGGGATCAAGCATGAGGTCTCAGCAACATATACTCCTCAACAAAATGGTGTAGTTAAGAGAAAGAACCGGACATTAATCACACTAGCAAGAACAATGCTTGATGATTACAACCACACCCGAAGCTCTATGAGCGGAAGCTATCAACACCACATGCTATGCATCCAACCGCTTATTCCTTCAAAAGTTTCTTGGCAAGACACCTTATGAGTTGCTCAATGAGAAGAAGCCGGACGTCTCCTTCTTTAGGGTGTTTGGTTGCAAATGCTACATCTACAAGAAGCGACAACACCTAGGGAAGTTTCAAAGATGTTGTGATATTGGTTTTCTTGTTGGTTACTCATCAAAGTCCAAAGCATATCGAGTATTTAATCATGCCACTGGCTTGGTTGAAGAAACATATGATGTGGAATTTGATGAATCTAATGGCTCCCAAGGAGCACGTGAGAATCTTGATGATGTAGGTGATGAACCATTGAGGGAGGCCATGAAGAATATTCTAGTTGGAGACATCAAGCCACAAGATGATGAAGATGATGTACAAGTGATTAATCCACCTTCTTCATCAAATGTGCCACAAGATGGTGATAAAGATGGGAGAGTAGAAAATGAAAACACTCATGTCTCCCATGAGCAAATGGTGACACAAGCACATGATGTTGATGCTCCATAACTTCCCCCTCAAGTTGTTGATAGAAGAAATTCACCTCTACTACAAGCTCATCCACAAGATCTCATCATAGGGAGTCCATCAAAGGGTGTAATGACTCGCTCTCAAAAGCTTGCTTCGTTTATTGAACATCACTCTTTTGTCTCTTGCTTTGAGCCTACCAAGGTAGAAGAAGCTCTTCAAGATTCGGATTGGATAAATGCCATGCATGAAGAGTTGAACAACTTCACCCGCAATGAAGTTTGGACTCTTGAAGAGTGACCACAAGATGCAAGAGTCATTGGAACAAAGTGGGTGTTCCACAACAAGCAAGATGATCAAGGCGTTGTTGTGAGGAACAAGGCAAGACTAGTTGCAAAGGGGTTCTCTCAAGTTGAAGGGTTGGATTTTGGAGAGTCCTTTGCACCGGTTGCAAGACTTGAAGCCATTCGTATCCTCCTTGCATATGCATCACATCATGAAATGAAATTATATCAAATGTATGTTAAAAGTGCATTTTTAAATAGCTTTATTAATGAACTAGTCTATGTTGATCAATCTCCCGGGTTTGAAGACCCTAGATATCCTAATCATGTTTATAGGTTGTCCAAGGTGTTATATGGGCTTAAGCAAGCCCTAAGAGCTTGTTATGAGCGCCTTCGAGACTTCCTCATTGAGAAGGACTTCACCATTGGGAAGGTCGACACCACACTATTCACCAAGAAGCTTGATGGATATATCTTCATTTGTCAAGTGTATGTTGATGATATTATCTTTGGATCATCAAATGAAGATTCTTGCAAAGAGTTTGATGAATTGATGTCGAAGGAGTTCGAGATGTCAATGATTGGAGAGCTTACATTCTTTCTTGGTTTTCAAGTCAAGCAAATGAGAGAAGGGATTTTCATCTCTCAAGAAAAGTATACCAAGGATCTTTTCAAGAGGTTCAGTATGGATGAATGTAAGCCAATCAAGACACCAATGCCATATAATGGACATCTTGACCTAGATGAGGGAGGTAAAATGGTTGATCAAACTCTCTACCGCTCTATGATTGGTAGCTTGTTATATTTAACCACATCTAGGCCTGACATCATGTTTAGTGTATGTATGTGTGCTAGATTTCAAGCTAATCCTAAGGAAGCTCATTTGATTGCGTGTTAAAAGAATCCTTAGGTATCTTAAGTAGACACCAAGCATTGGCCTTTGGTATCCCAAAGGAGCTATATTTGAATTAGTTGGCTATTCTGATTTGGATTATGCCGGTTGCAAATTTGATAGAAAAAGCACATCCGAGGGTGCCATTTGCTTGGTAGATCACTTATGTCTTGGTCCTCCCAAGAAGCAAAATAGTGTGGATTTGTCCACCGCCAAAGCGGAAAATACATGGCCCTCGGGTGCTTGTTGTGCACAAATACTTTACATGAAGCAAACCTTGCTAGACTATGGTGTAGTTTCGAGATAAGGTACCACTTTTGTGTGACAATGAGAGTGCCGTAAAACTTGCTAATAATCTGGTTCAACACTCTCGCACCAAGCACATAGATATCCGCCAACACTTTCTTAGAGATCATGTTACTAAGAATGATATTTCATTAGAAGGTGTAAGGACCGAGGATCAATTAGCGGATATCTTCACTAAAAGCTAGATGAGGCAACTTTTTGTCGATTGCGGAATGGAGCTCAATGTTCTTGATTTAGCAACTTCACTAGAAAATGAGCTTTGTGTTGTCTCTTGCATTGCATTTTAATATACAACATGTTCAATTTTTGGTAATACATTTAGGGCTTATCTAACATGGTTAAGATAACCGCCGAAAAGTGTGTGAAGAAGCTTAGCCTTGGATCAAACTTGACAAGAAACTAGATTTACTTTCAAGTATTGCATAGGCATAATGTTGTTTTGTCGTTTCTCTTCAATCACCCTTTTTATTGCCTATTTTCATAAAAAGAATTATAGCCTAAGGCAAAATACTTTGAAAAAATTGAGGGTTTGAAGAGGTCACTCACATCAGTCCTAATTAGTGTTTATTTGGGTCTTATTGAAGTTGGGACTTGATTGGGAACAGGCAGCACGAAGGAACTTTGAAGATTTGCTGGAAAAGAGTGATCGGATGCTGCATCGGACTCTAATGTCCAGTGTCCGGTTAGTTCACAGGAGGTGAACCATTGCTATGAAGGAGTGACCGGACTCTGCTCCCTGTGTCCGGTTAGATGGTGCTCCTGCGTCTGGTCGAGCGAAGACGAAGAAGACAGGTTGGACCGAACTCTGGCTGCGTCCGGTCAGTGGTGATCGGACGCGTCTGGTCGCGACTCAAGGGGATTTGTACCTCTCTGGAGTCAACTGGATTCTGGGTGGTAGCGTCCGGTCATTGCTACTGGAGCGTCCGATCAGTAGTAAACGTACGGGATCTGAACTCTTTTCTGTTTCCTTTTCTATTCCATCACGGGGCCCCATATAACCACAAGCCACCACGATTTTGATCTAGCCCGTACTCAGCATCGACTTCACCATCCAGAGCCACCGTGCCGTGCCCAAGTCGCTGAGTCCATGCCTGCAGCCACGCCTCCCTGCTCCCACACCCGCGCCGCCGCATAGCCACGCCTCCCCGCGCCCACACGCCGCTGCTCGCCACACGCACCTGCTCCACGCCACACCCATGCCATTGCTCCACACGCCTCGCTGCCTCCCGCGCTGCCGTGCCCTGCTCCAGCACTGTCGCCGCGCCAGCCACTGTGCGCCATTGCCCTAGCTCTCGCCAGCGCTGCCATTGCATTCTCCATGGCCGATCTATTGTGCATTGCCAACCCTAACCCTAATTACCGATTCGGTGGTGTCCGTGATTCATTCCTCTTCTCTTCGATCACTGATTCATTAGGTAGCAAGCCATCGTCTCTAGTTTTGTAGCTATTGCTTGCTTCTTAGGGTTTCGTATCTCTAGATATAGTGTAATTATTCATATATTCAATCTATTCTAACGTGCAGTGAGTCGGTGTTTCTGAGATCATCTTGGCATTTGTCAGTCAACTCGAGGCCAAGCTCGCGAGTATGGATCGAGGCCAAGCCTCGAAAGTGACAATTGGCAGTTGTTTCTTGTCCGAGGCAGCAGTTCATTTCAGATGGCTCATGCCAAGAATGCCAGAGGTGGTCCAGGTGATGAGGATCTGAGGCCCCCACCTCGCTTGCCTACTGATGTGTAAGGTAAGGCAAAGAAGCTAGCTATGAGGAAGTGCAAGTATCCAGATGCTGACATAGAGAGAGCAGTAGTAGTTGCAGCTGCCACAGAGCGTGCAGAGAGAGGAGGTGCTAGGAGTGGAGTCCAGATTGCAGATCAGCTTTCACCAGCACAGAGAGCAGCTATTGAGCAGGTTGAGCATTGTCATGATAGTCTAGCTAGGACTGTCATGCTTGAAGGACAATGTGTTGCTTTGGAGGAGACTCAGCCTCAGGGGAGCCACAACAGCAGACAGAGCAGGCTTAGGAGGGAGAGCCAGTAGAGGAGACTGAGCAGGCACCATAGCTTTGCCGCTCCAGTCGTACCCATACCCAGGTGACACCAAGGCCAGAGACACAGAGGAGGGGTTCTCGTCCACCTCCTAGACCACAGGGTCCGCCTCTAGTGACTCATCTAGATTTGAGGGCCACCGTGGCCAAGCAGGTTCAATAGCTTAGGTTCATTCAGTTTGAGGACTGGTTCCCACCTAGGAGGGATGAGCATGCTTCAGAGGGCTTCTACACACCACTGCAGGAGGATTTTTATAATGCATATCTTAACAGTGGGGTAGCTTTCAGATCTCACAGAGTTTGTTCCATTGAGGCTATTATTGCAGCAATAGGAGAGTAGATCCGCCCTCACCTATCTTACCTACTAGGGCTGATAGATTTACTTGGATGAACTGGCAGATATGTACCATCATGGGTCTATGAGTTCTATGCTACACTTTGGATTGACCTATAGCACAGATTTATTCACTTTGCATTCATAGGCCGTGACTACAGGTTGATGAGCTTCAGGGTCAGAGAGATTCTCAGGCTTTAGGAGCAACCTATCTGGCTACATGAGGTGTGCTATGGTCAGACAAAGCCTCCTAGATGCCCTCATAGTGGTCTTGTACCTCCTACAGATCTGGTCCGCTAGTGCTTTACAGAGCCTTTCGGTGAGGGGTCGAGTAGGACACCCAGAGACCTCACTCCTACAGCTATACTACTTGATGCTATCATGAGGAGGACACTGCTTTTGAGGATGTGATATCATGAGGGCTTGACTCACATTCAATTATGGCTACTGAACTCTCTGATGTAGCAGACTGTGTTTGATATTTGAGATCTTATTCTATCAGAAATGGAGGACACTCTTCTAGAGGGGTTTAGAGGTCACAGACAGCTACCATATGCTCATTGGATTACATTATTAATTCATAGAGTAGTTACAGTAAGGCCTCCTGAGATGCTGGCAGAGTATAGTGGTGCTACTTTAGAGTTTCCTGCATATAACTTGACTCAGATGCTCTACCACAGTGCAGTAAGGACACCTAGCCAGCCAAGCCATCGCCCAGAGGTGCCAAAGTCTGCAGCCTAGTAGGATGAGACTATCAGGGGCATTGCAGCTACAGAGGAGGAGGAGCTTGATGCTCAGCAGAAGGGTATGGTCAAGAGCGACCCTAGTGACAGCACAGATAATGATTACCAAGATATCCCTTAGATGCCTCCTCGATGACATGATGGTGAGGCCAGTGGTTCTAGCTCAGCTCCACCTGCACCATAGACAGACCCCACTCTACTTGCTATACTTGAGTGGATAAGGCAGGATCAGGCTCGCTAGGCCTAGGAGACAGCCGCTGCTCTAGCCCAGCTTCAGGCTAGACAAGACGAGTTCCAGTGATAGCAGCAGGCTATTCAGCAATAGCAGGAGGCCATGCAGCAGCAGCAGCAGCTTCTTATTCAGTAGCAGTTACTTGGGTTCATGCAGCATGTTGTGACTGCCACTGGGGCTCCCCGCCACAGCCTTTACCCTAGATAGGTCAGCCTGCCACCACTTCTATGACTCCTGCTTTACAGCCCAGTGGGCTTCAGAGTTAGGGATAGACTGCTACTCAGTTTGCTTCACCTATAGAGCAGGTGTCCTAGTGGTTTGCCTTGCCAGTAATAGCCCTAGGTCCACAGTTCACACCTCTACAGACGGGCTTCACACCGGCTCAGACTTCCTCACTGCTTGTGCCAGATACCTCAGTCCTTAGGAGCCTTGGTGCTACCTTTAGTGAGTTGATAGGGTAGCCTACTCTGCCATATCTACATGTCCCTAGTCCTTCCATAGTTGCTCCTATTACGGGGACTACTAAAATGCTCCCTTCATCAGCTACATCATCAGAGCCGCCTGCCATAGTCATACCTACAGAGTCATAGGCTGCACTAGTTCCTAATCCGACCTAGACCGCTTCAACATCATTTCTAGCCATAGAGGGTCAGATTGCTCAGAGCTTAGGATCAGATGATGATGGCACATAGTTCTAGATCGCTCATCGCACCTCAGCGCCTGACTCGTCCGCTGTAGCCTCACCGACCGACCCTTAGGTTTTGGTGCTTGACGACAAAGAGGTAGAGGGATCGAGTATGGTAGACTTAGGGGGAGCGATACATTTAGGGGGAGCTTATCTTTTAGCTTATCTATTACATTTGGAGTTTTATGTGTGATACATTGTTATGCATTCATGTTTACTTTCATGCATTGAACTACGTACATGTGATATTAATGTGATCGTGATATTAATGTGATAGTGATATTTGTGTGATATGTGACATGTGTGACATGTGTCCTCTCTACTTTGATCTTTATATATGTCATATCACTTGGATTATGCTCATTTGCTTTGCTTCCATGTTTTTACTCTGATGCAAATGAGCTTTATTTCTTGTACTCATGCTTATTTCATATCTATTGAGTACATCATGTTGGCTTGGTTCATATAAGCTTGCCAAACTCTTTTGTTCTTATTAACAAAAGCTTATATGAACCAAGCATGTTGAAAACCTCATCTCTTTTACATACTCAAGGTGGTATTGTCATCAATCACCAAAAAGGGGGAGATTGAAAGCATCTAGGCCCCTAGTTGGGTTTTGGTGATTAATGACAATACGAGATTACTGTGACTAACGTGTGTTTTGTAGATGCAATTAAGTTAGGTCATGGTAATGGCAATTGATTGGGCAATCATGGTTGTCATGCCCCTACGATGGAAATCGTTTTGGTTTTCAAAGGATGGATGACAAGGTTAAGGATGGACTAGTTCTAAGTGTCGTTTGGTGTTGAAGAGACACTTAGAGTAGTTTAGGACTTTTTTTTCCTTTGGTCATACTATTAAGGGGGGTATGGACGGGTAGCTTGACCTAGGTGAGTCTAGTGGGTTAGGTGTGGTGCACACTTGTCAAATCTAGCATTAGGTAGCTCCTAAATAGCCCTTAGATCAATTGGAGCAAACTTCATTCACATATGATTACGAGTTTGAAGTGAATGGAGGGTCAAATGTTGACTGGACGCTAGTTTCGGTGTGACTGGACCCTGGCGCAGAGTCCGGTCAGTTCATCTGATCAAGGTGAAGTCGTCTGGATGCGACCGAACACTAAGAGGCAAGTGACCGGACGCTGGGCGCCAGAGTCTAGTCAACTCTAGTAAGGTCCCAGAGAGGAAGAATCCTGATCGGACATGTTCAGTCAGTGTTGACCGGACGCTAGTTAGGTTCCGGCTACTAACCAGATGCTGAGCAGCAAAGTGATCGGACATTGGGTTCTAGAGTCTGATCAACATCAGTAAGGTTCCAGAGGGCAGTTTTTATGACCAGACGTGTCCAGTTAGTGCTGACCGAACGCTGGCCAGTGTTCGATCACAACTTAAACTGCTTAGTGGCGGGTGAACTAACCAGAGCATCCGGTCACCTTGACCGGAGCGTCTGGTCACCCCATAGAGGCACATAACGGTTCATTTTGAACAAGGGTGTATAAATACTTCCTCTATTCATGTGAGGGATTACTTTTGCTCATTCCAATAGCTGAGAAATACTTTTGAGAGTGCCAAGAAGAGCAAGGTCCTAGTGAGGTGATTGAGATTTGAGAATCCAATAGAGAAGCCCCATTAGTGAAAGCAAGAGTAGCAAAGTGTGCATCCACCCTTCTCATTAGGCTTGTCGTGGTCAAGTGAGAGTTCATGCTTATTACTCTGGTGATCACCATCACCTAGATGGCTTGGTGGTGATTGGGAGTTTGGTGATCATCTGACGGAGCTTGTGGATGACCCAACTCAAGTTGTGAGCGGTTGTGGGTGATTCACCGCGATGGAGTTCCAAAGAATCAACCCATAGAGAGCACTTGATCCTTGCGCGGATCAAGGGGGAGCTACACCCTTATGTGGGTGCTCCAACAAGGACTAGTGTGGAGTGGCGACTCTCTGATACCTCGGCAAAACATCGTCGTGTTCCTCCTTCTCTATTTACTTTAAGCATTTATATTTGAGCAATTCAATTCTTGTCTTTACATACTTAGAATTGCCATGCTAGAGTAGGATTGGAACTTAGGGTGCTAAACTTTTGTGCAGTAGAACATTAGAAACACTTTCTAGGCACAAGGGATGAAGTGGGCTAAGTGTAGGATTTAATTATTGCAAAGAATTTTAGAATTAGCCCAATTCACCCTCCCTCTTGGGCATCTTGATCCTTTCACCACCACATCACCAACATCGGTTGCATGGGTATTCGTGTAGGATTTGGTCTAGAGGATGGTGTTTTGCTCAAGATAGGAAGGCATGCAAGGAAGCACAACTCTACTCTATCTCCACCATCCATCTTATGACGGTTTGATCCAAGGGCTATGGTGGAGAGGCGCGTGGATCGCTGACATGGTGCATTGAGTGGCCTCCATTCCTCCTCTCAACCTATAAATACCCCCTCACTCCCTCTCATTCAAGATGCAACACCACACCAAGGATCAAGAGCACCACACTTGAGTTTCATTCCAAGGGCTTAGGCCCTAGATAGCTAGTAGAGTTAGTCGGGAGATATGTGAGAGAGAATACGGGGAAGAGCCGGATTTGTCGGTGTCTCCCCAACTTGTACCTCGACGAGCATCTTTTCTTCAATGGGTTTTGCCGCTGAGTGAGTGTTCATGATTCTTATAGTATAAAGTCTTTTGATTAGTTAAACTTCACTTTTACTTGTTTGTAGGTTCGTCATTCATCCTTGCAGCGAATGCTCTAGTAGAAGGGCCCTGATAAAGATGGATAACCCTTGTTAACACACTAGAGAAGTAGTCGATAGCGTAGATGTGGTGTCTAGGCTAGAGGCCACCTTTGTTTGCCTCGTACTCCATGGTTGAGGCATAGGCGGTAGGTGGTGACAGCCCTATCCGTCCCTCGTAACCCCCACATCCGAGTACGACGTAGAGCTATAGGACGGGCTCACTTGGCAGACCAGGTGCTACCTAGTGCTTGAAGTAAGCAAGTAATAGTAGAGCTTATCTATCCTTAGACTCTAAACCATAGGAATCCATCTCTACCTCTGCCAACTCTACCCTTGTGTTGTCCTTGGACGAACTAGCTAGAAGAGTACCTCCATTCCCTATGGAAAATACGGTACCCTAACTACTTCTGGGTGAAATGCTACAACGGTAAATCCGTGCGCTTGTGGATTATTTCTTTATGCGTTAAGAAATAACAACATCCTAAATCAAATTCCTATGGGGAACATCTAGAAAAACCCAATGATGGAAGGACAAGTGATGCCATAGAAGGAGAGCCAAGCCACGTAGAAGCCAATCCTATCTTCTCCCCTTCTATGCCAACATTAGATGTCTTATCCGAACCCATCCTTAACCCTAATGATTATATTTATGCTCTTTTTGCTGAGTCTCATGATGATCCTAGAAATCCCAAGCATAGGAATCATGAAGGATCCAAATATGATCAAGAAGAGCAATAACAACGACCAGAGCATTCATGCGTTGTTACAAGTAAGGAATGGTTGGACAAGGCCAAAACCTTAAGGTTAGAACCCAAACCAGATCCAAAGGGTGAGCTTAAGTCAATCTCCTTAATAAACATGACTCATCCAAGTTTGGAGGAAACCTTAGATAAGATCAACCTGAGAGTCACCAATACAAGAGAAATTTTGGACATTCATGAAGAATCAACCTTGGAGCTTGAAAAGGAAGATGACATCAACGGGCATGGAAGCTACTTCATGAACACCTCATCAAATTCATGCTCACATGAGAAACCTCCTGAGTCAATTGGTCTCTCTAACATTACCACACATGAGATCTTCAACCCCCTCATACTTCCTGTTCATAAAGACTTTGAAAGGGTGGTTATAGATACATATGTTTATCATAAATATTGTAGATCTCGTTGTGTTGTTGGCATGAATCTTGGATAGGTACACAAAGATTGGTGTTGGAGGGGAAACCACTTCACCAACATGAGGTGCAATTTGAAGGTTTCCCAAGGATGGGCTTTTATCCTAAAACATGCACTTTTGGGAGATAACATGAGTTTTCACCTTTTGCTGTAATGCCCTTGTGAAATGAGCATAGAAATATAATTGTGAAAATATTCCTTTGGGTATTTTTGTCACTAACCATTGTAGGTTTGAAGCAAAAGAACGAAGGATGACGACGCAAGGTATGTCCAACCAAAACTTGATTTTGTTGCAAAATTCAAGCTGGGGGATAGACTTCTCTAAAAACATCTCTTGCCATGTTGCTAAATTATCTTGGTTGTCTCTACCTTTAAGACATGCTCAAATTGCTAAATAACAATCATGCTCTTTCATCTCCATTTGAGTAAATCTCTATAATGCTTTCATGCTACCTTTGTTTGCTATAGTATATGCTTAGGTTTTGAAGTATTTTCATACACCTTTTAAATTAGGCATTGTGCTTAGTTTAAACTATTTTCTTGAATTAAATTAGACAAGGTGTCTAGTTTGATTCTTGAACCAAAAGGCGTGTTGATTTTACTTCCAAAGGCTTTTAAATTAAGCGTGGTGCTTAGGTTAAAATGCCTTCCTAAATCAAATTAGACGTGGTGTCTAGGTTGATTTTTGAGCCGATAGTATGCTTTAGTAGATACTGGATATTTCGTTGGACTAACCCCTATAGGAAACTCTTAATTCAATTTGGGTAGGTCACGAGATTGATTCAAATCGAAGATGAAGCAAGGCACATCATTTAAAACATGGGATAAAAAGTTCTATGCTAATTAACATGTTAAAACCAACTCTTCTATAACATAAAAAGATGACCTTCAGCCCTATTACAACACTACCTCTGCCTTGAATTATTTGTATAATCCTTCGGGTATGTGTTGTCCACTAATGCTTTGTAGGAATAAGACAATGAGTGAAGCAAAAGGTCCAAGGACAATTCACAAAGAAAGAGTAAAAAGATGGCCTGATAAAAGAATGGAAAAGAAGGAGTGCAATCTGAGAGACAAGATGCTCATGAACAACTCAGGATATGAGGAAAGCTTTAGGCAAAGATAGGAAAGACCACAAGTAATCTACCCTTCATCACATGGTGTCATCATGCTACATTGATGAAGGTAACATCTCAAGGTAAGTGGTCATTATTTAAAAACCATTTCCTTGATTCTGGTAGGCATATAAATAAGAAACAAACATATTTGAGTTACAACTTACTTGATCCAACCTGATTAACTCATGTTTAGTTCTTCAAGCTTGTTCCTAGCACCACTTTCTTGATCTCATAGTCTTAACTAACTGAGCTAAAAAGTCGCACACCTTATCTCTAGAAGATGATAGTCATAATCATGTAAAGATATATACATTATGTAGAGATAGACAATCATTTCATGGGTTAAGCAACTCAACCCTTTTTTAAATGTACTTAAATGCTATATTCATGCTCAATCTTCTGATCTTACCACCCATGTTATAATTGAACAAAGCACATAACATCAACTTTATCTTGTTCAGTGTGCCTAAGGATAGAGAAAAATAAATAAAGTTTTGGTTCTGTTGTTGTTTTTCCACCAACATAGCCCATGCACTTGATCTCTACCTTGTCTTTATGAGCAGCACACACTTGAAGCAAAGTGTGGGGAAGATAGTCGATTCCCTAATTTCTACAAGTGAAAATTCTAAACCTGTCAAACCAAAATAAAAACTCAAAACCAAGACATGTTTGGCAGAAGAAGGTGGCATCACCATTAGAGACGCCACCACAAGAATCCTCGTCTTAAGAGCAAACCGAGGTACTTGATCAATGAACTTCACAAGGAGAAGTCCGGTTCAAAGGACTTACAACACCGAACCCTTACCAAAAGAGCTAGGTTGGGGGAGAAGCACTCTCGTGTATCTAGGTAAGTATTCTTTCCCTTTATTTTAGTTTTTAATTTATTTTAAATAGTTAAAAAATGATGAATGAAAACAAAATAAGTAGTTATCCCTGTAGTAGTAAAATAAAAAGAGTGTCTATCTAGGTTGCTTTAAGTTTGATTTTTAAGAGCTAAATAAATAAAAGGGACTCTCTAGATAATGTCTTGAATGGAAATGATAAATAGTTGCTCTGTTGTAATTCCTTTCAAGTATCTAGTTTTCAGCCTTGAATTCTCCCAAGTTTTGGATAAGATTGTTTTGATATAAGGATTTACTCTGAACTTAAAACTCGTGGATAGCATATGCTTGATCTAAGTCTAGGTAATTGAAGGATATGATATGAGAAGGTCTGAGCTACTGTTTATCTTGCTCCAAGTGACACTAAAGTTCTAGAGATTTATATTTTGAAAAACACAAAAATGCTACATGATGAGTTCCTGTGGGGGTATTAACCCCTATACCCTTATGGCTAGGTTTGGGCCGGCCCGGACCAGGGGGTTCAGCCCACTAGAAGATGACACGCGGCCCAGCCGATCTACTCGAAGTCCCGTGCAAGGAATCAAGGTAGACTTGGAGATCAAGCAAGATCCTGGTTGGCTAGAATAAGAATCCTTATCTAGCCACCTATGGCAATTGTAACTGGTTGGGATTAGTTTCCAGATCTGTAACCCTACCCCCCTAGACTATATAAGGCGGGCAGGGGACCCCTCTCGGAAATCATCTCATTTACATACAACAATACTATCAGACGTAGGACGTAGGTATTATGCCTTCACGGTGGCCAAACCTGGATAAAACCTCGTGTCTGTCTTGCGTCACCATCCCGTTCGTAGCTTGTGCATCAGTCTATTGATAATCTACTACCTTGGGCATACCCCTAGGTAGACTACCGACCATATTTCATCGATAGTGGCACACCAGGTAGGAGGTGTGCGTACTGCTCCCCAGACGAACAAGATGGTCATCATCCCCGGTTCCATGGCTATGCCGAACGGCCTCACGTTCACCATCGGCCAGATCTCCTAGACCACTGGCTCCGACAACTTCATCGCCATGACCACGGAGGAGGCGCAGATCCAATCTGTGTTGACCACTGCTTCACCAGCATCAGCTACGGCTCTGACCACGTTGGATTTGGCTTTGGCCACACCAGCATCGTCTTCAGCCACGCCGACAACCCGTCGTTCGCTTCCTCGCTACAAAGGGAGGCAGATCGACAACATCGACCTACTCGACTCCATCGATCAGGTCGGCACCAAGCTTGCTGAAACCCTAGCTCTGGTAGATTCGATTCAAAATCAACCTACCAAGCAGGTAACCACTACCCACAACAGATCTACCCGACCAGCTCGGGCCAGTCGTCCTGCACGACTCGGTACGGATCTCGTGGTCATGTCTACTCCTAAAGGGCGTTCCGTTCATTACCGACCAGCCCCCGCAACGGGTCTCTAGCTCTCTGAATGCGAAGCCTTGATGGAGGATTACCAGGCTCAGCCCTACGGCCTGCGAAACACTACTTCCAACTACGCGTACAATATACAACGCTGCTCGGATCTGTGTTTTATACATCGACCTCGGCCAAAGCCATGCAACTTCGTCAACATGGTTCGGTTTGAGGAGTATCAAGAAGGATCGGTCCACATAGTTCAAGAGGGCGGTTCAAGCTCCCCGTCCAGCATCGCATCTATTGGCTCCATCCACACTGAGCTTCAGCATCGTGACAATGAAGAAGTTGAATACGATCTGGATATCCCAGACCACTCCCCGGGGTTCCCATGATTCCCATCCTTCCCACCATGGTGAGGAGACTTGATCAATGTCGTCAGTAATGATGAACCACCGGCAGTTGGCAAAACAGAACAAGAAAGGCTAGCACGCGAAGCACGCAATATTGATCAGTTTAATCGCAGACAAGCCGAAGCCGAGGCAGAAGAGGAGGCACGATGCATAAGGTTCCAACCACGCGATCTCAACAATGCCTTTGATAGGGTAGGGGAAAAGCAGGTCTTCAGGACTCCAAGCACTAGCGTAGCTATTGCTATGGCGACAATGCAACGACTACCCAATACCCTAGAAATCTAGGCAATTCATGATGACGTACAAGCCTACCTGACGGCTGCTATAGCCTAGACCATAGAGATTGCAAACCAAGCCCGGGCTCCATCCGTTTTAGCCGAATCAAGCCACAGTCGCTAGTACTCAAGTCACCCACAGCCACCCAACCAACATGGCTCGCGCAACAACGACCCACCAGACAACCGTCAAGGCAGAAATGGTGGTCATGATGGTGGTCGGGACGACAACCGCCACGACTACCAGGACGACAACTGCCGCAACAACCAGGACGATAATTGATGAGACAACCACGATAATCGCCGTGATAACCGTGGTTGTGGGGTCAACCAGGGTGGCAATCGAGATTGCCGTGATGGTAATAACGATCTCCGCCATTCCCTCGAAGAACGCGATCTGCGTGATAGCATTAACCAAAGAGCCAACGATCGTGCATCCCATGAAAGCTATTGCCGTATGGAATATGATACTACCCACGGCCCTCCAGGTTTGAAGCAGTTTACTCCTCACCTTCGCCAAGTCATGTGGCCAAAAACTTCAAGCTCGAAAAACTCCAGAAGTACGACGGCAAGGAGAACACCGAGTTATGGGTCATGCTCTATGAAACCACGTGCAGATCAGCCATGGCTGATGAGCACGTCATGTCTAATTACTTCCCAGTCGCCGTCGGCCATGCAGGCCACCAATGGCTGGTCAGCTTGCCGGCAAACTACTTTGATTCTTGGCAAGAGCTCAAGCAAGCATTCATCGACAACTTCATTGCTACTTGTGAACAACCCGGCAACAAATATGATCTGCAGCAGATTCGAGATCACAAAGATGAGCCACTGCGCGAGTACGTCCGACGCTTCTCAAAGATGCGCATCAAGGCCCCATCAATCTCTGACAATGAGGCAATCAAAGCTTTCATCACTGGTCTCTGCTTCCGTGATGCCCTAAGGGACAAGATCCTCCACAAAAGACCTGAATCGGTTACAGCGCTCCTAGCTACTGCTAAAAAATATGCGGACACCGATGATGCTAAAAAGATAATCAATGAAGAAGCAGCAAGGGTTCCACGCTCCGACCACCACCCACACCGCGATGACTACCGCGACAATCGTGGTTGGAACGACAATTTTGATCACCGCAACCAGCGCAACGATTTTTGCGACCACCACGACCAGTGTAATCAGCGGCGTAATCACCATGACGATTATAGGGGCAAGCATGCTTGGGAAGATGACGGTGAAGTCAACATCGTTAAAAAAGGTGGCAGACGTTGCAACTACGAAGAAGACTATGCCAAAGCATTGAAAGGACCCTGCCAGCTCTATGCCAAGTCAAACCATACCATGGAGAATTGCCATGTTCTCAAATCCATCTACACGCGCCAACAGGCTCCGGATAAATCCGACAAGCCTAACGACATAGGGGAGCAGCGTAACAAGGACAATGATGATGAAGACGTAGATCCCCATCACAAGTACGTCAAGCTAACCAACCGTGTCCACACCATCATTGGGGGCAGAGTGTCCATCAAGACCAAACGAGAGTGCAAGCTGCTTGCCCGCGCTTGCTTGAACATGGCCAATGCCGACAACCTCATCGCCGATCCATGGCTCCCTCCTTAGTCTCACCGCGAGATCTCCTTCAGCAGAAAGGACCAATGGGCTGCAATACCTGAGCTAGGGCTTTTTTCTCTGGTTCTCGATCCTTGTATCAACAAGGTTCAGTTCGATAGAGTGCTGATTGATGGCGGTAGTTCCATCGATATACTGTTCAAGAATAGTTTGCCAACCCTAAAGATAACCCAGGCTGATCTCAAGCCATACGAGGCATAGTTCTGGGGTGTTCTCCCTGGACAGAGCTCCACACCTCTCGGGCAGATCATGCTACCTATGCAATTTGGTACCCCAGACCACTTCCGCACCGACTACGTCAACTTCGTGGCCACTGACTTCGAAGGCACCTACCATGCTATCCTTGGCCGACCATCGCTCACCAAGTTCATGGCCATACCTCACTATAGGTATTTGGTGCTCAAGATGCCTACTGAGAAGGGGGTTCTAACTCTCAGTGGCAATGTATACGTAGCTTACACCTACGAGGATGACAGCTTCAAAATAGCAGAGGCTCATGACCTCTCTATTCGCATGGCCAAGACCATGCTCGACGCCAAGCAGACCCCAGCCGACCACCTAGAGATCCCAGAGCTCGAGGCCCCACGCAAGAACATCAAGTCCAAAGAGCACAAAGAGATCCAGCTAGTCGATGGTGATCCCAGCAAAATGGCCCTTATCAGGGCCAACCTAGATCCTAAATAGGAAGATACGCTCGTTAGAATCTTGAGGAGCAACGTGAGTGTGTTCGCATGGAAACCCGTTGACATGCCCGGTGTACCTCGGAACTTGATCGAGCACTCCTTAAATGTCGATGGCAAGGCCAAACCCATCAAGTAGAGGCTATGATGTTTTGCTCGCGACAAAAAGGAGGTTATTAGGGTAGAAGTTACATGGCTTTTAGCGGCTAGATTTATCAAATAAGTGTATCATCTGGAGTGGTTAGCCAACCCGGTTCTTGTACATAAAAGCAATAAGGAATGGAGAATGTGCGTTGATTACGCTGATCTCAACAAACACTGCCCTAAAGACCCCTTCGGCTTACCTCGCATAGACAAGGTCGTAGATTCAACTGCCAGTTGTGAGCTGCTTTCCTTTCTCGATTGCTACTCTGGTTATCACCAGATCGCTCTCAAAAAGGACGACCAGATCAAGACATCCTTCATCATGCCCTTCGGTGCCTACTGCTACACGACCATGTCATTCGGGCTCAAGAACGCTGGGGCTACCTACCAACGCGCCATATAGGCCTGCCTCAAAGATGAGATGAAAGACGACCTCATCGAGGCTTATGTTGATGATGTAGTTGTTAAAACCAAGGAAGCATACACCCTTGTCGACAACCTAGAACGTACCTTTGCAGCCCTTAACACATTCCAATGGAAATTAAACCCAAAGAAGTGCATCTATGGTGTTCCATCTGGTATACTGCTCGGCAACGTTGTCAGTCATGATGGCATACGCCCTAACCCAGAGAAAGTAAAAGCTATCTTGGACATGAAGCCGCCCAAAAAGGTGAAGGATGTTCAAAAGCTTACCGGATGCATGGCTGCCCTCAGTCATTTCATATCTAGATTAGGCGAAAAAGGACTACTGTTTTTCCAGCTTCTCAAAGCATCCAAGAAGTTTGAGTGGACGGAGGAAGCAGACACTGCCTTTACACAGCTGAAATAATTCCTTACATCACCTCCGGTCCTCACTGCTCCTAGAGAAGACAAAACCCTCCTGCTTTACATTGCAGCAACTAATCGAGTGGTCTCCACTGCCATGGTGGTCAAGTGCGATGAGCCCGACCACGTCTACAAGGTACAATGACCAATTTATTTCATCAGTGAGGTGCTCAGTGAATCCAAGACCAGGTACCCACAGATTCAGAAACTGATCTACGCCATACTAATTACATCCTGAAAGTTGAAACACTACTTCGACGGATATCGTGTGGTGGTCATGACTGAGTACCCTTTAGGAGACATCATTCGCAACAAGGATGCAAATGGGCGCATCATCAAATGGGTAATGGAGCTATGCCCTTTCTCCTTGGAATTTACAAGCCATACTACAATCAAGTCTCAGGCACTTGTCGATTTCATCATCGAGTGGATAGACTTAAGCACACCTGCCTCTCAGGGGCCCACCGAGTATTGGAAGATGTACTTCAATGGCTCTTTCAACATCAACGGCGCAGGAGCAAGAGTCCTTTTCGTATCACCATCCAAGGAGCAGCTCCGATATGTCCTTAGTATTTATTTCCTAGCGTCTAATAACACCGCCGAGTACGAAGCATGCCTACACGATCTGCGCATTGCGGTCGAGCTTAGTGTTAAGCATCTCTATGTCTATGGAGACTTGGCTCTGGTCATCAACCAACTCAACAAGGACTGGGATACAACCAGCGAAAAGATGGACGCATACTGCAAAGCGATCAGAAAGCTGGAAGGCAAGTTCTATGGCATCAAGTACACACATGTGGTCTGGGACAAAAATCAAGCAGCAGATGCGCTGTCAAAGTTAGGACCATCCCAAGCCAAAGTCCCACATGGCATATTTGTTCAAGACCTGCTCACGCCCTCCATCAAAGAAGAAGATCCCGCGGTCGACAAGCCTCTAGACCAGCCATTGGTGGATATGGTTCTGGCATCAAACACCACCAAACCACCTCCGACCACTAAGAAGCCCGACTGGAGAGTACCTTTCATCAAGTACCTGACAGATGGTAGCGGTTACACTGATCAGACAGAAAATGAACGCCTAATGCATCGCAGTAAGCAGTATCTGCTCGTCGATGGCAAATTGTGGTGCAAGAACGCGAAGGAGGAAATCTTGATGAAATGTATAACCCTAGAGGATGGTGAACATCTCCTAGACAAAATCCACTCTGGCTCCTACGGCAACCATGCGGCCTCGAGAACGCTAGTCGGCAAGGCTTTCCGAGCAGGGTTCTATTGGCCGTCAGCCATAGCCGATGCAGAGAAGCTAGTCCGCCATTGTGAAGGTTGTCAGTTTTTTACCAAGAGAATCCACGTACCAGCACACGAGATTCAGACTATACCAGCCTCTTGGCCCTTCACATGCTGGGGACTAGATATGATCAGGTCTTTCAAACCGACCCCTAGAAAATTTACATGCGTCTTTGTGCTGATCGACAAATTCTCCAAGTGGATAGAGTACATGCCCCTGGTCAAGGCATCTTCAGAAAAGGCTGTTGCATTCCTCGACCAGGTCATCCACCACTTCGACATACCCAACATCATCATCACTAATTTGGGTACTCAGTTTATCAGGAATGCTTTTTGGGACTTCTACGATGAAAGGAGCATAGTAGTAAAATATGTCTCGGTGGCACACCCTAGAGCTAATGGACAGATCGAGCAGGCAAATGGTATGATCCTGGATGCACTTAAGAAGAGGATGTACAGAGAGAATGACAAAGCTCCTAGAAGATAGCTCAAAGAGTTACCAGCCATGGTCTGGGGTCTCAGAACCCAGCCTAGTCGCAATACCGGCGTATCACCATACTTTATAGTTGTTGGCGCTAAGGTAGTGCTCCTAGCAGATATAGCCTTTAGATCAGCATAGGTAGAGAACTTCGATGAAGACAAGGCCAATGAAGTGCGGGAGCTAGAAGTGAATAGTGCAGAAGAGAAGCGGCTCGATTCTTGCGTATGTACAGCCAAATACCTTGCTGTTTTGCGCAGGTACTACAACAAGAACGTCAAGGAGCGATTCTTCATGGTCGAGGACCTGGTCCTGAAGTGGAAGATGAATCAGGCTGGTGTCCACAAACTCGCAACCCCATGGGAAGGACCCTTCATGATCAAGGAGGTTACACGCCCTACATCTTACAGGTTAGCTCGCCTAGATGGCATAGATGTACCCAATTCCTAGCACATCGACAAGCTTAGGAGTTTCTATGCTTAGCTACTAAGATATGTACCCCTCTTGTACTTTTGATTTATTTCAATAAAGCTATTATGATTTCTCTGACCACTCTAATGTGTCACTTTGAAGTCTATTGTTATTCTAACTCTACCAGTTAAAACCGACCACCATTCCTCCTCAGGTTCTTGGAGCAGGCCCTGTCTTCGGTTCCTCCCAACACGTGTAAGGGATCCGCTCTCTACGCTATGGGTGATCGGTAGGTGCTCTCTGGTTTGACTTGTGTGTTTCTACGTGTGCACAAGCTACGCACATCACACTCCGACCGCAAGACAAACCAGTGCCATACAAACCTTTCAGGATGACGTGTCGACTAAACTGGTACAACTAAACAGAACGCCAACACGTTCTAACTTAGTTACATCAACACAATATCCGAGCTTAAACATGTTTTCTACAAAACAAACAAGCTTATGTTGATATACAAGTACATTATTACAAGCTTGCCTGAAAAGGTCCAAGTTGACAATAACCCAACTACATCTTCTACAGCTATAGCCTACACTATTGGCTGGTCGGGGCACACAGCGCTTGTTGCTCGCTGGGCCTAACATCGTGATCAGGTCTTGGGGACTCTGGCATTGATCGAGCTGAAGAAGATGGCCCCGCCGATGCCTGGCTGGTCGAGACCACAGGCTTCACCGGTTGGCTCGGGGACTGTCGCGACTATCCTTGTGCTTGGGGACTGTCCCAACCATCATCATGCTCGGGGACTATTCTGACCACTCTCGTGCTCGGGACTGTCTCGACCGCCCTCGTGCTCGGGGACTGCCCGAATACCTTTGTGCTCGGGGACTATTCCAACTATGGTTATTCTCGGGGATTCATCGTTTTCCCCATGCTACGCTCGGGGACCGCCCCGACCACTCTCCGACCATTGCTCGGGGACCGCTCTCCTCAGCTACATGTGATTTGTACTCACATACATTTGAGAGGCATTTATTTTTTCTCACTTAGACCTTGATACAAGGCTGATACCTCACCTTCCAGCAAGCTCAAGGACTACATCGGTATGATGCACCTACCGATGCAACTCGTATCGCTTGTACGACGATTGGATTCTCAACTTAACTAGGAATTCTTTTTAGACCCTGGCACCACGTGTCTACATCATCTACTACCAGGCTCGAGAACTAAGTGGGCATACTTCACCTTGCGGTGAATGTGCTTATTTTATCGACCCCTATGCTCTGACCATTGGCCATAACTACTACTATACAAGGGTCACTTACATTTCTTTTCAGAAATACAAGTGGGCACACTTGATCAGGAAATAAATCTTTTTCTTTTTTCTTTAGAGCACCATGCATTCTTCGGACAACTAGAATCTTTAGCTATAATCGTGGTCTACTGCTCTCTATGCTGACCAGAATACTGGCACATTTGCATGGTCAATGTTTCAACCGCTTGGAGATGACATGAAGACAGACCGCATTAGCCGAAGAAGATCAAACGGCGTGTTGCAACATAATACATGGTGCTCGGGGACTAGCTGTGGGGGTATTAACCCCTATACCCTTACGGCTAGGTTTGGGCCGGCCCGGACCAGGGGGTTTGGCCCATTAGAAGATGACGTGTGGCCCAGCCAATCTGCTCGGAGTCCCATGCAAGGAATCCAGGCAGACTTGGAGATCAAGCAAGATCCTGGTCGGTTAGAATAGGAATCCTTATCCGGCCACCTATGGCAATTATAACTGGTTGGGATTAGTTTCCAGATCTGTAACCCTACCCCCTAGACTATATAAGGTGGGCAGGGGACCCCTCTTGGAAATCATCTTATTTACATACAGCAATACAATCAGACGTAGGACGTAGGTATTACGCCTTCACGGCGGCCTAACCTGGATAAAACCTCGTGTCTGTCTTGCGTCACCATCCCATTCGTAGCTTGTGCACCTGTCTGCCGATAATCTACTACCTTGGGCATACCCCTAGGTAGACCGCCGACCATATTTCATCGACAGTTCCTGTATGGCAAAGCTTGAATTCTCACCAGAGCCATACATGTTATTTAGGCTAGAAAAACTTCCACTCATATATGCTGCTTGTTTTTTGCATTGAGTTTAGTCAAGCTTTGTTGACCCATATGAGAGGTTTGTCATGCTCTTAAAATCAAGATCACATACACACCACATATACCTGCTGCTCCTACACTAGGAGTACGCAAAAACATGTTTTCATCTAGTTCCACCCAAAAATGTTTTACTCCTACACTGGTAGTGAACACAAAAAAACATGCTTGTTAGGTTTTCCATCCACCAAATAAATTTGTTACTATCTCTTAAAGTTTTGTTGTAGAAAAGAGGCATGGGGCTATGCAAAAGTTATTCATAAAAAAAGAAAAAAAAGAAAAAAATGGACACATAAGTGTTCGAGATATTTAAAACAATGGGTACTCAGATGCCCACCTGAAAGAAAGAGATGAATAAGATAGCCCTTGCTCTCTAGCAAATGTTTCCAAGTTTCAAAAGAGAGATATGTTTTCATGGAGCAAACTAGAATTAGGTTAGCCACCATATATCCACCATATATATCCACACACATGCACATCTTGGTTTGATTGTATGACTTAACTCTCTTTGGATCCGTTGTTTGACTTTACAATATATGCATTGCAAGTATGCTCTAGCTTTCTCCCTACCTAAGAACTCCACATAAAGCTTTAGTGGTAGGAAGACAAAAAGGCATAAAATCTTTATTGCCTTGGAGAGGATCCATAAATACCACATATATTAGGAGACTTGAGAGTGTCATACAATTGAATCTCTGACTTTTATTTTAAAAACTTATAAAAACTCCAAAACAATGGTGGAACAAAGAACTTGAGATATAGTGCTTGACTTGATCGTTCTATCTTTCAATTGCACAAGACCCAACTGAAGGCTAAGAAGCCCTGTGGTTGAAGGTAATATGGGTAAGTTTTAAAGTTAGATCAGTTTATTCTAATCCGGAGGAGAATTCTTGATTGAATGCCTGTGTGCTTTTGAGGCATGAAAACATTGTAGCAACTTCTGATCTATTGCTGAGTTGAGCTTTTCTTAGGGACTGGCAAAGGGTAAGCTTTGGGGAGTTTGTTGACGGTCATTAACATCAATTATAAACCATCAATATAACTTGCATATATACTTAATTCCATCACCAAATATAGGTATAGAGGTTTAAACTAATGAATTTCATGAGCTTTGGTGAATATGTGAATGCAGGAGGATTTATCCAGAAAATAGCTCTCGGGACCACCGTCATACATTCCAAAGAGGCAAACCGACATCAACAAACAAATCAACTCACGAAACCTGCAGAAAACAACTCAAGACGAAGTCTAGAAGCTTCCACCTGAGGTTGGGCCCCACCTATCATAGAGACAGACCAGTCGACCCCACCTGTAGGCCGGCCTATGGGGTCCACCCATTAGCGTCTGTTTTCTACATCAGTTTCCCACTACCTTTGAGAGTGCATCTATGTCGTTGCTTTAAGTCGGTTTGATCCGAGTGCTCAGAATTGATGGACCCCCCTATATATAGCTGCCCCTATCCCCCTCCCTGAGGCCATCCTAAAACCCTAATTCATATCCTCCTGATTAGGATCAGAGCCAGCAATCAAGAGAAGATTAGTCCTCTATAGGATCTAGTCTTGTAATTAGAAATAGTGAGATAGAGAGTGAAGGAAGAGTTTGGAGGTAGTACCGGCCTGTTGGTGCTTTCTCTACGGCTTGTGCCTTGGTGGATTCAAGTTCTACCTAAGATTGTGTCTATGATTTCTCTGGTAATCAACTTCTTATTCAAGTAAGTATCTTGTTTATTTTATTCTTCAGGTTTGTGACTCTTTTGAGTGCTTTAATCTATTGGCCATAGGTTAAAGTAGTATTCATAGTGTAAGCATGGTGCTTAGACTCGGTTACTCATGGATGTACCCTATATTCCAGATCGGTGGTAGCTCGCGAGGGTGACTCTTATAGCCTCGTTGAATCTTTTGTAGTCCACCTCCTGTTTGTAGGCCGAGCAAGACCTAGCTACTATAGGAAACATACTCTATCTATGTTTTCCTTAGTAACGTGCCCAGAATTGAACAATAGAAGACATAGCTTACTGACATTAGAACTTGAAGACCTTTGTGATCTCCTCTATACTCCTGTCATCTTAAGTCTTGTTGCTACTCCTGGTTAAGTTAGATTGTAGTTAATCTCACACGTTTCCCTATGGATACGATACTTGGAATACTTTCGGGTGAAAGCTACAGCGGTATCCGTGCACTTGTGGATCTTTTTCTGTGTGCATTAATAAATACCAACAATCATCCCCAAACAAGTAGTCAAGCTAAAACATCAAATATGCAAATCAAGAACATTCTACAAAAGACCATGGATGAGATGGGGAAGAAGTGGAAGTACAAACTTCATGATGCACTTTGGGCATATCGAATAACATATAAAACACCCATAAGTATGTCACCTTATCAGCTTGTATATGGAAAAACATGCCATTTGCCTGTTAAATTAGAATTCAAGGCCCATTGGGCAATCAAGAAATGGAATATGGATCTCCACCCAGCTAGCAAGAATCATCAAATGCAAATATCAGAGCTGGAAGAATGGAGAGAAAAGGCTTATCACAGCTCTAAGATTTACAAAGAGAGAACCAAAAGATGGCATGGCAAGAGAATCAAGCACAAGGAGTTCAAGACTAGAGATAAGGTTCTACTATTCAACTCTAGAGTAAAGCTCTTTGGTCATGGAAAACTTCAAAGTAAATGGGAAGGGCCATTCAAAGTGATTGAAGCCTCATCACATGGTGTAGTCATGCTCCAAGATGATACAGGTAACACATTCATGGTAAATGGTCAACGTTTGAAAGTGTTTCTTGAACCTCAAAACTTAGAAGAAATTGACTTGATTGAATTTTTGCAATTTAATGATCCAATCTAGAAAGTTCAGTCTTGTTCTTATGTCCTTTTAGATCTTAGGCTAATCCAATAGTTCAGTAAAATTTTGACTCTCTGGTGTCTTTCACCAGAAGAGTCCCTTGTGTTTTCACCATTTTCTATCTATGAATAAAAGCCAGGTATAGTTTTGAAGAAGTGTGGGGGTCGTACCAACTTCCATTATGAATAAAAGTATTGAAGCACATCATGAACTGGTGAAGGAGTCTGCACACAACTTTTGGAATTCGGTTTCATTCTCTTTCACTTGTTCATATGCTTACTCCCTGCTTGCACTTGTTTAAACATGTAAGTTAAAAAGAACCAAGTTTCACACTTAAAGTTAAAATTTTGAAAGTGAATATGAATATAGCTCTTTAAGATTGGCATGCATAATGTTTATTCCTTACATATACTTGATGTTTGTGGGAAAATATCATATAGGAAAATCATATTGACTAAGTTGTTATGGAGTGTGATATAGTTCTGGCTTAGAAATCCTACCAGTTCTAGTCAAGATGCTTGGATAATTTGTTTTTGATAAAAATATTATAAAACCATAGTGTCACATACTCCTCAATGGTGATAAATTCCTACTAGAACCATATACATATTTGGAGGGTACAAACCTTCCACATAAGCTGTTTGCTTTGTGTTGAGTTTTCTCATGTCTGGTTGATCCTTGTTGAGAGATTTATCATGGTCCCAAGATCAAGATCATGTACACGCCACATATATCTACTGCTTCTACACTAGAAGTACGCAAAAATGTGCTTTTCATCCACCTCAAAATGTTTTACTCCTACACTGGGGGTGAACACAAAAACATGTTTGTTAGGATTCCACCAAATAAATGCTCTAAGTTCTTGTGAATATCTCTCTTGAAAAGTTTTGTTACAGAAAAGAGACATGGGGCCATGCAAAAGAAAAAGTAAAAAAATGGACACAAAGATGTCCGGAGTATTGAAAACAATGGGTACAAAGATGGCCACCATGAAAAAAAGAGAGATAGCCCCTGCTCTTGCAAATATTTCAAGTTTCAACAAGAGAGATATGTTTCAAGGAGCATAGTAGAATTAGGTTAGCCACCAAATATTCCACACACATGCACATCTTGATCTAGGAGTATGATATTTCCCTCCTTAGATCTAGGATTTGACTTTACAATATATACAAGGTAAGTATGCTACATATTTTATCCCTACCTTAAACTCCACATAAGCTTTTTAGAAGTAGGAGGGAATAGAAGGCATTGTTGTGATGTGCCTTGGTGAGAAATCATACACCATTAAGCGATTGAGAGTACCATTTGAGGAGTATAAAGTGACTATGCTTTTCTTGTGAAAACTTTAAAAAAACTCCAAGTTACTGAGATGAGAATTTAGGAAGATGACTTTGCTTCGAGAGTTGTTCCACTTTTCAACTGCAAGTACAATGAATGTTTTGGAATAATCAGTATGATAGTCCCATATCTTGAATAGCTATGTTTATGTTTACTTTATCCTAACCTTTACTCGAGGACGAGCAAGGACAAGTGTGGGGGAACTTGTTGATGGTCATTAAACTCCAAATCTAACCATCAACTATTGCATAAATTGACATGAAATGAATCACAAACTATAGTTATAGGGTTTGATTCTAACAAGTTCCACGAGTTTTGGTGCTCTCACTTGTTTTGTAGAACATTTATTTTTTTACTAATTAAAACTATCTCAAATGATGAATTGGAGTGCACCATTGTGAAGAGCTCATCGAGACGATCGAAATGAATATATTATTTGCTATATTTGGAGCTCGAAATAAAAAGATATCAAATTTGCAAATTAAAAAGGAGTGTCGACGTCATCGCTAACGTCAACACCCTCAATAGTGCCATGCAGCAGCGGCTGCCAGGCGAGGCCCATGCCACAGTGCCATGCACCAGCAGCAGGCGGCTCTGCCTACACATGCAGGAGACATGGTGGGATAGGGCGGGCCTAGCTGCCCGTTGCAAGGGAACCAGCGATGGAGCCACGCCTATGGGACCGCGACTTGTGGCGGGGTGTTGGCGCGTCCGCGCGAAGCGAGATCGCAGGTGTGGGTTCGACTAGCCTAGTGGGATAGGTGGCAACATGGGGTTGGTGTGGAGGTGGTCAAGCACGGTCTGCTCACCTAGGAGCGACTGGGCCACCCGAACCTACCAGCCCAGCTGGCCAAAAGGCTCGATTTCTCCCCAGAAAAACAAACAGTGCACGGTTTCTTCGGTTTAGCTCCGTTTTGGGGCCAAATGGCCGGTTCTTTTTCGGTTTTCTTCACAGGTCAGTTGGGAAGCTTCCATACGTGATCCATATGATCTCTACCACCCAAAGAAGGTCGGTTTGATCTGATGGGGCCCATAAAACGTGGGGCGGATCGATGACGTGGCACTTTCTTGCCCCTACTCCTCCTCGGCCTATAAAAGGAACCCCATACCTCCTCTAGGAGACACACATCTACACACCCTATACTCTAGAGCTTCATTATTTAATACACACATTGTAGTAGTGTCCCTCTAGGTGCTTCCCACCTAGTTGAATTATAGAGAATAGGGAGAGAGGAGAGGGGAGAGATCCGAGGAGAAGTCGGATCTATTGGATTCTTCTCAACTTTGTACCTCTACGGATCTGATTCATCTTTGAGTTATATCCAGGTTCTTCATTTATTATTTCCAAGTATCTATTTAATTAAGTTTAGTTCTTATTATATTTTATTTATGGGCACTCCACTTGCATTGAGTACTCTAATTATAAATTGTGATTAGAGTAGTAAACACTAGCGTAGATGTGGTGTCTAGGCTAGAGTTTACATGAGTTTGCGCCCAATCTCACGGTTAGTTGTTGTAGCCCTAGAGGTGATAGCTCTATCAGGCCGTTGCAATCCACCACATTAGAATTGATGTTTCGTAGAGTTTTTTGGCAGCCTTCCCCTGACTACCTTTTTTCTCACCTCCTTCGAGAGTCAGAAAGGTATTGTTGCTCCAAAGTAAGTAAAGTATAATAAGCCTAATCCTTAGTTGTTTAGTATAAGCCATATAAAATCCCTCTCTACCCACAAAAATACTTCTCTATTTTTATCCTTAGACAACCTTGGTCCTTACTAGAAACACTTCGTGTTCCTTGTGGATAAATATGATACTCTGGAATACTCCTGGGTGAAAGCTACAATGGTATCCGTACGCTTGTGGATTTTTTCTGTGTGCGTTAACAAATACCAACAACCATAATATTAAGAGGGGAACCCAAAGTTTGAATGCAGTTATCTAAGTGCCACTAGGTGGATTAACTCTTTGCATGTGCCTTAGACCTAGTGTGGACATGTAAACCCCTTTAAAAATGGTTGTGAAAATGCTAACTCATGTGCACAAATATTTAGAACACATTTGGAGTTGGCACAAATGAAAAAGGGGGAAGAATAGAGCTAGGAGTGCTTCTATTGAGCATCAAGCTGTAACTGAGGGGTGTCATATTGGTAGACATGAGGTCTGATGGCTAACCCTCACTACTCAGAATATCCACTTCTATGACAAAAATTTTAATGATGAATCCAAAACTATCATAAAAATCGTTTTTATGGCAAAAATTTCAGTTTCATCATAGATCACCGTGATGAACCTCGAACCCCCCTTATCTTTGACAAAATCAGGTATCATCACGAAAAAAAACATCACAGAACAGCACATGATTTCATCATAGATCACTCGCGTGACTGTTCCTGCTCGTCTGTGATGATCTTATTCATAACTATGACGAACAAGTTTCATCATTGAATTAATTACAGATCTATGATGAACAATATTCGATCTGTAATGATGGTGCTTCATCATAGATCTCCACACGATACCTTCTCCATCTGACGTGTACCTATGGGACCTATAGTTACTCATCCATGACGCTTGTAGTTTGTCATAAAAGTCTTCGCTCGATCCTTTCTCCATGCGGCGTGTACCTATGGGACCCTTCTCCATCCGACCTGTGAAACCCGAACCTATGGGGCCTTTCTCCATGTCCATCCACCTGTGGGACTCGATGGCTTGCATGTCACATGTCCTTGTGGACCCTTCTCTATCTGACTTGTGGGACCCGATGACACCTTTCTCCATCTCCATCCGACCTATGGGACCCGATGGTTTGTGTGTCACGTGTACCTGTGGGACCATCCGACCTTTGGGACCCAATGGCTTATGTGTCACGTGTACCTATGGGACCTTTCTTCATCTCCATCCAACCTGTGGGACCCTACAACTTGCGTGTCACTTGTTGCCGCCGGGGTTTAATAAATTCAAACTCAAAAAAAACCATGAGACCTGGGAGCTGAACCCAGGACCTAGAGCAAGGAATAGACCATCTTCACCATTGCGCTAGATGCTTGGTTGTGTTGACATGTCTTTGGAGTAGTATATGTTCTCTGTGTGGACAGGTTGACTTATATATTGGATATATCCCTATCCCCTGCAAGTGGAAACAAATCTATACCCGTTGGACTTGCGACGGCAGCGGCGGCGACAATGGAGGATCTCTAGTGTGTTGTGGTGGCTCAGGCTTCCTTTTGGAGGCTAGGTGGCGAGTCTTCCCAGTGGAGCATGGCAGCATTGGCATCTATGTCCATCATGTGCCACGGCAGAGGCGACAGATCCAATCTACGGGTCTCCTTTCTCGCCTTTTCCTGTTCGCTTCACTGTTTTGTTCCTTGCTTGAACATGAGGTATATAAGAAACATTGTAGCATTTCATATCTGGTTAGGCCAATGATGATGAAAAGAACTAGGAGGTGGCACTGGTTGGTTTTCTACCGACACGTGTCACTTGTAGATCTATCTAGGCAAACAAACATACCCTTCGCTTCCGCCTTAAACTATTTTTTCTATCTAGTGCTTGCTTGATTCTATATTTCTGTTTCGTATGCTCCAGTGCCACCAGTGAGTTCTTATGGTATTTTGAACTTGTAACATATCTGATGCCATATTTCTGTGCCAATGATGTCTACATGGTTGTTGGATGTACTAGGATGCAGCTCATATGTTTGCTTTCTATGTCTTCTCCTTGTTGACAACCAAGTTATCCATTTGTTTCCAAACAAGATGAAGGCATCGAAAGTAAATCAATGCTTTGTGTCCATCATTCACATGATTGAGGCCACTAATTAATGTCTAAGCTGCACATGTTGCTACTGATGCCAATGATGATCAGTACCACTTGTTCACTGACATTCTACTTGTGAAAACTGAGGTAGCCTATTCGGGTTGTGCAGATTTGAGATGAGTCATCCCTGATATGTTGTGTTCGATGGCCATGAGCCAGGAGTTTACTATAACTAGCCTAACTGCCATAGACAAGTTCATAGGTTTCGTGATGCTTGTTATAAAAGGTACAACTCCTATGAAGAAGAAATTGCTACCTTCAAGTCAAGAACCAACTCAAATCCAGCCTTAGCTCATGAGGATGACTTCTATCTTCAAAACCCAATAGCTGCTCCACCCTCTTTGTCCTTCAAAACTGTTGTAATTGTAGTCCTCTTAATCTTTGTCTGTCTCCTATAGAAGAAGCTCTGAGCTCATGTACTGATTGCAAGTGTGATGGTTAGTCTTGATTTAGCTAGAATTGTAATGGTTACAGCTCCATTAACTACTACTCTAAATTTAGATGAGATCATACCATGAAAATTGTTAATGGTTGTTAAAGTTGCACTTTGATATGAGTTGTGGACTTCACTGATGGATCTTTATTGGATTATTTTCCTCCTCAGTGATCTCATTACTGAGCAAGCTCTCATCCTACTGCATGCACATGACAAAATGGAGGAGGCCCCTAACAAGAGGTATGCACTGGCCAGCCTCATAGATGATGTCTTTGTCGAGATCCTCCGCCACCTCCCCACCCGCTCCTTGTTCTGCTGCAAATGTGTCTGTCGCTCTAGGAGACGTCACATCTCGGACAACCATAAGTTGATGCCTAGACAGTGGCTTGCTTCTTCTATGATGGAATCTATGGCCAAAGAAACTTCACCAGCATCACCTTTGTTTACCCCTCCTTGTCCTTCTTGCCCTTCACCATGAACAATGTAGCTGTCTCAGATTGCTACAGTGGCCTCATCCTATGCTGGTGCCTTGGGACTGATGGATACCGCTATATCGTCTGCATTTCAGCAACCAAGGAGTTGAAGGTACTGCCGCCTAGAATCCATTTTGTTGGTGAGGCTTGATTGTGGTTCGATCCGATAGCCTCCTCACACTTCCATGTGTTTGAATATATGGAGGAGGATGGTCAGTGCATGGGTGTGGACATCTACTCATCTAAAACTACAGCATGGATCTTTAAGGAATCTAAATGGGGTGGGGAGCCTGAGTGGACATTGTCAAAATCAGCAACTGTGTTACTTTATGGTTGTCTGCACTATATTGGGTTCTGTGAGGGTTACCGTCGTATACTTGCTATCGATATGGAGGGAAAGGCATGGAGGAAACTTCCTAACTGGCCGCATGGTTTTCCACGCTCGATCCGTCAAGCTTAGGGTCACTTGTGTCAATGTACTATTGGTGGTCATAATATGTCCAAGCTTTCGATTTGGATCCTTGAACACTATGGTACTAATAATAATTGGAAATTGAAGCATACTATCAGCCTGCATAAGTTGTTTGGAAAGACTAAGAAACAAATAGGTTACTTTGATTTTGAGTCATGCTACACAACGATTATAGTTCACCCAGAATGGAATTTGGTTTTCTTTGTTGAGGTTGGGATGGAAAGAGCCATCATCGCATATAACATGGACAGCAGAAAAGTTCATGTCATCCCTACACATTACATTCCGTATGGTAGAAATGACATCCTGCCAGAAATCATCAGCAGACCTTACTATCTTCCCTATGTTGCCTTGTTCTCAGAGTTGGAGTCATTAGCAAAGTAGTAAATAAAGCTACATTTGATGTATCTCTCTGTCATGACATGTTTAAATGGATCAATGTTTGTAATGTAAGCTAATGTCTGTGCAGTGTGTCAGACGTGTTCAAACGTACAAAGGTTGAACTTTCTTGCGTGTGCAGTAACATTTCAACACCAATGGCTCTTCTTTGTTCCCCAAAAAAAACACCAATGGCTTCTCTGTAGTAATGATATATTAACCGTCATGATCTCTTTCATAACTCCGCTTGTTTTCTTTCCTTCCTCGAGCCCTCCCATTCCCACTGCAAATCTAAAATCGCTAGGAACATGTAGTTGCCTTCTCCAAACCTACTTCACTCTTAGCCACCGCCATGGGAGGGGGATGACGCCATGCCCATGGTGAAGGAGGATGACGCCGTGCCTATGGTGAATCAAGATGAAGCTCCAGTGGATCCCTTTGGAGATAGAGATGATTAGACCATTGGCATCATGAGTAAGGCTTTCTTGAAGATCAAGCATGTGCTATAGAACACCAGGGTGGGCACCCTCAACCCGCCTCGGGAAGAAAAGGTGAGCAGTTACATCTTCATTTTTTACCAACTCACCGATGTCCTAGAAGAATTGCCAGCCTACCTAAAAAAGAATCACGCGGACAACGCGGAGTACATCCTTGCCTGCTACTAGAGCTAGTTTATGGGGGGTATGACCCCGGATACCCACGGCAGACCACATGGGCTGCACCCTCAGGGGTGGCCTAGCCCACAAGATGAAGCCTTGTGGGGCATGACTCTGCTCGGCGCCTCCTGCAAGACATCTGGAAGATATCCTGAAGATACTACGAGATCTGTTAGGATATGTAAGATCCCAAGATTCCTGTAATCAGTTATTACTTTTTGGTTATCTCTCAGATCTAACCGACTTGTAACATTGCACCCCGGACTATATAAGGTGGGTAGGGACCCCCTCCAAACACATGCAATATCATACGATAGCTAATACAAACCAACAGACCATAGGAGTAAGGTATTACATCATACTGACGGCCTAAACCTCTCTAACTCATGTGTCTCTGTTGCCTTCTTGCTCTTGAACACATGCTTCTCTGCCAATCGATCTACCTTCGTGGGATACCCCTCAGAGGACTGCCAACGATATTCTATCGATAGTTGGCACGCTAGGTAGGGGTTTGTGTGTTGTTTCCTTATCCAACAAGATGGCTTTTTCTGTAGGCTCTTCGTCCCTCCCACAGCCTGGCTAGATCTTCACGGTCAGATTGATCTCATGGATCATCAACGCTGATGGAGTTGAAGAGCTCCTCAAGGCGGTACAGATTGATTCTGCGTCGATCACCCCCGCACCTACGACTATAGATCAGATCTCTGAGCCACCGCTGAGGTTGCTTTCATCAACAACTCTCTACCCGCTTCCTCGCTACCAGAGGAGGCAGATCAACAATGATGATCTGATTGCATCAATCGATCCGGTTGGTTAGAAGCTCACCGATTGCCTCTCCATCGCTGAATTAGCTCTAGACACTCTGGCCTAGCGCCGACCACCCTCTGATCTAGATCTGCCAGAGGCTGCTCGAGAAACTCTAGAAGTTGCAGCTCTACCCTTCGGGCTCACCCACATCGCCACCACTTTCCAAGACATCCCAAGGGGTAAATTCACCGACCAGGTAGGAGACGTCCATCCTCATGCTGACTAGATTGCCAACCAGCCTTCACCGGCCATCAACATGCTCCATGTCGGTCGGCGCTCTGGAGCGTACCTCTAGACCATCCCGGAGGAGAATCTGAGCTCTGAGTCCCAGGGCTCTACGTAGACCCTCACCAAAACCTTCACCGAGCAACTTCCTCTCCCTCCATTCCACGACGGCACAATCTTCAATGTCAGCGTCGATAGCCCCCTCGAAACGGTGAAACCAAGGATGAATGCACCACTCATGAAAATCGGAACATCAACCGTGCACAACGTCGAGCAAACGAGATTACCCTTGTGATGGCTGAGCAGCAGCTTGACTTGCAAGGAAGGCCGCTCCAGCGCAACCTCGATGATGAGTTTCTCCGCGTTGACGGCCATGACATCTACAAGACTCCAAGTGCCAACCTGGTCATGGCCGCCAATGACCTCGCCTGGCTCTAGCATACACCGGAGGTCGCCAGGGTCATCGCAATGCTCAAAGCGGCACATTGTTAGGTCAATGAGATCTGCTAGGATCAGAGACCTTCCTACTCCGCAACCTTGATTCGCCGATCAGTCACCACAAGATCTGATTGTCACCCAAGTCGCTTCACTAACTAGCACCGCGACGACAGGCAACTCCTCCAGGGTGGATCTAAGGGCAACCACGTCGAACATCACCGCTAACACAACCAAGAGGTCGACCAGGACGTCCGTGTGCACCTCAACAATCTCTGAGATGCACGATGGTGTATCGATGAATGTCATTTTGGCCGCCACAAAGAAGAAGTATGCCGCCGTCAGGAGTACGAGCAAGAGTACGAAAACCCAGACTCAGCTCTCGAGCCGATTGACGCTGGCAACGCCGTAGATCCCAACGCCAACCTCAACCCCGAAGGGCCCCCAGTGTTCATGAGGGTGCTCCGTACACTTCAGTGGCCTCATGGTTTCAAGATCACTAGGGTCGAGCCCTACGAAGGAAGAATGAACCCGACACAGTGTCTACAGGCTTATGCCACCGCTGTCCACATTGCCGAAGGAGACACTAGTGTCATGGCGAATTATCTTCCCGTCATGCTCACGCTAGCCGCCATGAGCTGGTTTACAAGCCTTGCCCTAGACTCCATCGGATCCTAGGAAGAGCTAAAATAAATCTTCACTGACAACTACATGGCTACATGTACTCGGCCAGGCACCAAGCATGATCTAAACCGCATTAACCAGAAGTCGTCCGAGCTCCTTTGCAGCTACATCCAACACTTTTTTGAGATGAGGAATTCTATTCCATACATCACAGAAGCCAAGGTCATCACCGCCTTCATCTGAGGACTCCACCACCATGAGCTCTGCTCTAAGGTCAACCGCAAGACGTCCACTAGGATTGGCGAGATGATAACAACCGCCAACCAGTACACTGATGCCGAGGAAGCTGAAGTGTGCTTCAACGAGGATGCGGGCACTCATCGCCCAACACACTGCTACAATGATCGCCCTGATGACTGATGCCACAATGACCGCCGCTTCAATGACCGCAGTTACCATCGCGACAACGATCGTGATCGGCCAGAAGGGCCCAAGTCTGGCCAAAACCGCCGTCGTCCGTCAGACCACATCATCACTACCATCAATGAACCTCATGCCAAGCACAACTATGATGAGTAGTATAGGAAGATCCTTGATGGTCCATGCCCTCTCCACAAGAACGCCAAGCACAAGATGAAGAATTGCCTCGGTTTGACTAAGGAGTTCTAGGACAAAAAGCAAGACGACGACACCAATGACGGAGCTGGAGGCTGCCGACCACCTAGGGGCAATGGCAATGCCTTCTAAGACCATGACAAGGTGGTCGCCACCATCTTTAGGGGCCTCGCCTCCACCGAGAGCAAAAAGGAATGGAACCTCGCTGCACGGCGGGTGCTCGACATCACTACGGAAGACACCACTGTCAACCCCAGCTATCGCCCATGGTCTGAGGTACCCATCACTTTCAGTAGGTCCGACCAGTGGGCGGACATTCCCTACATAGGGCATTCCCCCCTCATCCTCGACGCCATCGTCTAGAAGGTGCTATTCAGGAAAGTGCTCATCGATGGTGGGAGCGCTCTAAATCTCCTCTTCGCTAGAGCCCTAAAGGAGTTGGCCTTGGGTTAGCAGATCTCACACCCTCTGACTCCTCCTTTTGGGGTGTGGTACCTGGCAGGGCCTCCGAACCGCTTAGAGAGATCACCCTACCAGTATAGTTCAGCACGGCAAGCAACTACTGCGTCGAGCATATCAACTTCTACGTCGCCGACTTTAACACCACCTACCATGCCATACTTGGTCAGCTAGCTCTGGCCAAGTTCATGGTTGTACCACACTATGCGTATCTGGTGCTGAAGATGCCTTCGCCTATAGGAGTTCTGGCCCTGCGGGCCAACCTCTCCATCGCCTATGCCTGTGAGATAGAGAGTCTCGCCCTCGCCGAAGCCACTACACTCTCCATCTAGATGGCCAGCGTGGTCACTGAAGCTAAGACGATGTCTGCCGACGACATGGAGATCCTAGAGCTAGAGCCTCCTCGTGCCTCCACCAAGTCCAAGGAAATAAAGGAGGTCAGCCTCGGCCTCGACGACCCCTCTAAGACTGTGAAGATTGGGGCTCACCTCAATCCCAAATAGGAAAGCATGCTTGTCTCCTTCCTACATGCCAACGCCGACGTGTTTGCTTGGAAACCTACAGACATGCCGGGGGTACCACGGGAGAAGATCGAGCACTCCTTGAATGTCTCGCCGACTGCCAAACCGATCAAGCAGAAACTCCGCCGATTCGTGCTAGACAAGGAGGCTATTAGGGTAGAAATAAAATGGCTCTTAGCAGCCGGATTTATAAAAGAAGTGTATCATCCTGAGTGGTTAGCAAATCTTGTTCTTGTTCGAAAAAAGAATAAAGAATGGAGAATGTGCGTTGATTACACTGATCTTAACAAGCACTACCCTAAAGACCCCTTTGGTTTGCCTCGGATACACGAGATTGTAGACTCCACTGCCGGCTATGAACTGCTCTCCTTCCTTGATTGTTACTCCGGTTATCACCAGATCTCCCTCAAGGAAGAAGACCAGATCAAGACATCGTTCATCATGCCCTTCGGTGCGTACTACTACACCACCATGTCTTTTGGACTCAAGAACACCGGGGTGACTTATCAAAGGGCTATTCAGATGTGCCTCGATCAACAGATCGGCCGCAACATCGAAGCTTACATCAATGACGTGGTCGTCAAGTCCAAAATTGCCGATGATCTTATCGCCAACCTTGAAGAAATGTTCGCCAACCTTAAAAGGTACCGATGGAAGCTGAACCCTTCAAAGTGCATCTTTGGAGTTCCATCTGGTATACTTTTGGGCTACATTGTCAGTGCATGAGGCATTGAGCCCAATCCTGATAAGGTCTCTGCCATCACCAACATGAAACGGCCAACATGTGTCAAGGATATACAGAAGCTTATAGGCTACATGGCTGCTTTAAGCCGCTTCATATCGCCCCTTGGCAAAAAAGGGCTACCATTCTTCAAACTCCTTAAGGCCTTCAAGCACTTTTCCTGCTCAGAGGAGGCAGACATAGCTTTCGAGAAGCTCAAGTTGTTCCTAACAAAGCCTCCAATCATGATGGTGCCACGGCTAGACGAAACTCTCCTGATCTACATTGCCGCTACTTCTCGTGTCATCAGCACAACCATTGTGGTCGAACGCGAGGAGGGCGGTCACGCTTATAAAGTACAACATCCGGTATATTTCATCAGTGAAGTTCTTAATGAGCCCAAGACTCGTTATCCTCAGGTGTAGAAGCTACTATACGCCGTCCTGATTACTTCGCGTAAGCTCTACCACTACTTTGAGTATTACAAGACCACCGTGGTCACTGAGTTCCCTCTAGGGGACATTCTCCGCAACAAAGAGGCCAATGGTCGCATCATCAAGTGGGTGGTTGAGCTCAGCACTTACTCCATCGAATTCAGAAGTAGGCCTACCATCAAGTCTTAGGCGCTCGCTGACTTCATCGCTGAGTGGACCGAGATTCAGGAGCCCATTGCCACCAATAGCCCTGAGCACTAGGTGATGTACTTTGATGGTGCCCTTAACATCAATGGTGCTGGCACGGACATCCTGTTTATTACACCGACCAAGGATAAGCTCCGGTATGTTCTCCAATACATTTTTTGGCCTCCAACAACGCCGCCAAATATCAAGCATGTCTCCATGGACTCTGTATAGCCGTTGAGCTCAGCGTCAAACACATCATGGTATATGAGGACTCCACGCTAGTCATAAAGCAGCTCAATAAAGACTGGTCTTATTCCAGCGAGAGGATGGATGCATATTGCGCTGAAATCAGGAAGCTTGAAGGGAAATTCTATGGTATCGAGTACCACCATGTGGTACGCGATCAAAATCAGCTCGTCGACCACTTATCCAAGTTAGGCTCCCCTCGCGCCGCGATTCCGCCGGGGGTCTTCATTCAAGATCTTATGGCGCCATCCATTAAGGAAGATAAGGAAGCTCAGGAAGTTCCTACCGCCGAGTAGCTGGTACTTATGGTACCTTTGCCAGCCATCGATTGGAGGGTGCAAGTTTATCAAGTACCTCTCCAGCGCCGAAGTACCCGCCGATAAGACTGAAATCGAATGCCTAATTCGTCGAAGCAAGCATTATGTGTTGATGGACGGCAACTTGATGAGGAAAAGTGCCATGGAAGGGATACTGCAAAAATGCATCACCTAAGAAGACGGAGTGAAGCTACTTCTCGAAATTCACTCTGGTTCCTGTGCAACCACGTGGCCTTGAGAACATAGGTCGCCAAAGCTATCCGAGCTAGGTTTTACTGGCCCACGGCCATCTCTGATACAGAAGACCTCGTCCGACGTTGTGAAGGATGCAAATTTTTCGCCAAGCAAATACATGTGCCGGCACAAGAGCTGTAGACCATCCCAGCTTCCTGGCCCTTCGCATGCTAGGGACTGGATATGATTGGGCCTTTCAAGCCAGCGCCAGGTGGCTTCCGGTATGTATATGTCGCCATTGACAAGTTCTCCAAGTGGATCGAGTATAAACCGCTCGTCTAGGCTACTGCAAAGAAAGCAGTCGAGCTTTTCGAAGATATCATCCACAGATTTGGTTTCCCAAACAGCATCATCACCGACCTTGGAACTACATCTACTGGCCATCACTTTTGGGACTTCTACGAAGACCGATGCATCTCCATCAAATACGTCTCCATTGCCCATCCTAGAGCAAACAGCCAGGTCAAACACACGAATGGCATGATCCTTGATGCCCTCAAAAAGAGGTTGTATCAGAAAGAAGAAAAGCATCCGGGCAGATGGCTCAAGGAGCTACCAGCTGTAATCTAGGGACTACACACTCAAGCCAGTCGCAACACCAGTGTGTCTCCATATTTCTTGGTCTATGGCTCAGAAGCCATACTACCAGCGGATATTGCCTTCCGAGCACCTAGGGTGGAAAATTATGATGAAGAGCAAGCCACCATTGTTCGGATAGAGGACGTCGATAGGGCCAAGGAAGAACTCCTAATCACCTATGTCCACATAGCCAAATATCTAGAAGGCCTATGGAGGTACTACAACCGCAACATCAAAGGTCATTCATTTGCTGTCGGCAACCTCGTTCTCCGTAGAAAACAAAAACCGAAGGAATGCACAAGCTCTCCTCTCCCTGGGAAGGGCCTTATGTCATCAAAGAGGTTACCCAACCAGGGTCTTATCGCCTATGTGACTTAGATGGAATTGATGTCCCCAATTCATGGCACATCAAGCACCTCATATGTTTCTATCCTTCAAACGCTCCAGATATGTACTCTCCACTTTATGATGAATAAAGTTTTGATCTCCATAACTTGTATCCACTTTTTCTCCATTGTGGTTTAACCTCCGCTTGCGGTCGCCAAGCTCTATGCTACTCCATAACGAACTCCAATACGAAATTGCCATAACTACACCGACCACGATTCTCCAAATCTCCAACATTTTCGCCGAACGAGTTTCTCCAAATCGTCGAACACATTTTCTCCAAAATCGACAAACATTTTTCTCTGAATCGCCGAACATGTCTTCTCCAAATCGCCAACGCATTTTGCCAAACATGTTTCTCCAAATCGCTGAACTTTTTTGCTCCAAATCTCCAAGATATTTTGCCGATCAGTGAATAGCATACGTTCTGTTCTTTTCTTTTCAGAGAAGACCCAGTCTCCGATCTCTCCCTACATGTGCTACAGGCTCTGCGCTCTACGTTATGGGTGGTCGGCTATGGTTCTTTGGTCATGCCTGTTCCTCCTATACGTCCACGGGCTCCATGCTCAATGGTATGGACTATGGGCTAGCCAAGGCTGAGAGCTCAGTAAAGAACTAATTGCTCGGATGCCACTTATACTACGTCTATCTCCAAGTTATTTTGCCAACCGCCGAGCAGCAGACGTTCTGCTCTACGCTCTATGGAGAAGACCCAATCTCCAATCTCTCCCTACACGTGCTACGGGCTCCGCGCTCTGCATTATGGGTGGTCGGTTGTGGTTCCTTGGTCACGCCTACAACTCCTACACGTGCACGGGCTCCACGCTTGACGTTATGGACTATGGGCTAGCCGAGGCCATAGGGCTCAATAGCGAGCTAACTACTCGGACGCTACTTATACTACGTATAATTGCGTTATGGCTAAAACTATGAAGATTTTTTTCACCAAAATGTCAGCAACCTGCATACACACACACTTTATAACAATTATACAAATACATAAATGCTTTCTGTGCTCTTGCGCGTTCTAACTACCCTTCAAGATGTTACAAACAATACTCTTCGAGCAGATCACTGTGCTCTGCCATCGCCGTCCGTCTCGCCGAACAGGTCTATATCACCGGCTAGCTTCTTCACTGCGTCCTCCACCTCATCCTCCAGCTATTGGGTCTCTGCCTTGCTCAGCCCTTCGGCGAACCCACCCCCTATCGCCTGAAGGTCGATGGTTGGGTAGTGGGACCGAACCACCGCAAGGGCGTGAGTAGCGGCGGTTGCAATGGCATCATGGTTGAAGCTCTTGAAGTTCTCCCATGCTGCCTTGCACCTCTGGATGATGGTGTCTGAGCGTTGCCACCTGCCGTTGGGCTGAGGAATCGGTTCTAGGTCGACACAGTCGAGCACCGATTTTACTACGGCGACTACAGCGTCAAAGTTATCCCTTTGGGTCCTGGCCTCCTACACCAGCACATCAAACTATGCCTTGGCTTTATGATGGTAGCTTGCAAGCATTACAATGTTCCATCATACAAGGTAACTACTTCAACAGTAACTCCAACCAGGAGGTATTCACCTTTCAGCTCCTCGGCCAATTTGTCTGCTCTCTCTGACTCCTTTGCCTTCTCCTTTCGGAGTTGTTCGAAGGCCTGGCACAGCTGGCAAAGCTCCGTGTCTTGCTCTGCAACGACAACATTCATCACCAATGATATAGCTATTGAACAATCCAAAGCACATTCACCGATACGACATACCCTTCTTCTGCTCGGAGACTTTCTGTAGCTGCTCCAACTGCTCGGAAGCACCCATCAGTTGCTCGAAGACAGTGGCCCGCTACTCAAACTTGTGCCACACCTGCTCAATTGTAGCCACCAACTGCTCGGATAGGACCCCCTTTTGGTATTCTAGGTCCCGCGCGTTGGACTCTGCAAGGTCTCGCTCACGCTGGGCCCTCTGGATGTTTTTTCTCCATGAGGTTCATCGCCGCTTTAAGTTTTTTGTTCTCCTCGGCAAGGGGCTCCATCATCTTTATCAGCTAGTGTCGCTGCTCGACAATCTGGGTTATCCCCTGCAAATGCACAATGATAATGATGAACTCCAATCTCCAACGTCAAAGACAAGATCTCCAGATGCAGTACTGACCTCGATTTGTTTCATCACTTCGGCAATGACGGACTTTAGTCTCCTCATCTCCCGGGTGGTGTCCTCCTCCTTGACAACCACCACCTCATTGCCGCGCTTGCGGAGGATTCAGATAGATTAGGGTCCTAGTTTAGCACACTCGAAATCTTCCACCTCGTCCTCCTCTGCCGTAGCTGGATGCACCACCTAGGGGCTCGGTCGCTGAATAGCGTGTCCGACCATGCCCTCCGACGCCTTAGGCTGGGTTGCCTGCTCCTTTGGCACCATAGGCCCCTCTATTCCGAACACCGACGCGGCATCAGCGGCTCCAGCCTCTGCTCCCGAAGATCCAACGGCTTCCACCGTTGCCTCGGGCACCGTCGCCGATCTGTCAGCCAACTTCTCACCGCCGCCAAGTCCGCCAGTAGCTATGGTTGATTCCTCCGTAGGCCGCCGAGCAACTAGGGACTCTAGCATGGGGTCCACCGGCACCTTTTCTGCTCTAGGACCAGCCTTCGATTGTTTAGTAGTCTGGACGGGCAGGGCCAAATCCTTCGCATGCTTTGCACTACATCAGATCATCTCGTCAGTCACCAAAAAAGCTAAGAAACGACAGCAAAGAAACTCCAAGGCAAATAAACTTACGGTTTGGTCTGCCGGTACAATTTTTTGAACCGGCACTGCCCACTTGATCCCCCAGGCGTGGCCGTGGGGTCGATTCCCGTGCTTTGGGGGTGGAGGTGCAGCCTCCTCCACCATCGGCCTTTGTTCTGCCCGTTGTTCCAGGACTTCCTCTGCATGCTGCTCAGGGACTTCCGTCGCCTGCTTCATGGAGGCCTCCATCGCCTACTACGCAGGGACTCTCCTCACCCGCTGCTCGGGGACTTCTTCATCTCCCTTCGATTGTTCTTGTGCGCGCCTATTGCGCAGAGGGACTTCAGTGCTCGGTGGAGCAGCCATCGGATTTTTGTCATCGTCCAACCATTCAAACACCGTGGTCCTTCATGTTCGAGTGGTCTGGTCGCCACCAAGCAAGATGCCATCCGGCTTGAGGGGAGCGGCAGCCACCATCTTTCTCTTCTTTTGGGCCGGCTCGTCTACCGCTGCCCTTTTCCCCTAGATTTTCTCCAACACCGGGGATGGACTCTCTGATGAGATGCTGACAGTGTCCTCTGGCCACGGTGGTGGCCGGGAATCTACTCCTTTTAGCCATTCGCGCCTCGACACGCTCGAGAAGTACACCGTCCTATCCTGCGAGTGGATCTTTGCATAAGTGAATCAGTCCAATGCTCGGAAATGACAAAAGGTACAAAGCATCAGGAATATACAACTGACATATTTACCTGAGGAGGCATATTTCTACAGTGAAAGGGCTTTGTCTGCCCCAGCAAGTTGAACAAGGCAAGTGGAGCGAAAAGTTCTACAGCCCGCTCCTGCACAACATCCCTCGACAGCATCTCCGACCTCTCCCGAGTACCGTCGGTCTCCCCCTTGACCTCAAAGGTGGGATGGGCCCTCTCCTTGCAGGGCTGGATATGGCACACTATAAAGCTTGCAGCCACTAATCCACCATTGGTTTTCATGCCCTTTATCATTCCAAGGAGCTCCTTCACTTGCTCCATGTCAGCGCTATTTGGCATCTTCGACCAGCTCCTCTGGCTCTCCGGTATGTGGTCAGCATCATAGCGGACTGCAGGGTGGCTCTGCATCATATATAATCACCTGGTGTTCCACCCCTTCAGCGATGTGTTTAGTGGAACAGTAAGGTATTCCCCTACCATTCCATCGCGCAACTAAAGATATACTCCACCGACCACCTTGGAACCACCGCTGCCTCTCTTCTTCAGCCAGAACAGGTGACGGAAGAGATTGAAGTGTGGAAGGATTCCAAGATACGCCTCACAGAAATAGATGAAGATGGATATATGCAATATGGTATTTGGGTGGAGGTTGCACAGACTAACCACCTAGAGCTCCAACAGATCCCGTAGGAATGGATGAATAGGAAATCCCAACCCGCGCCAGAAATAGTCCTCAAATACCACCACTTCATCGGTATGAGGCATGGGGAAGGGCTCACCATGGGTCGACCGCCATCCGATAGTGACACGGTCAGGCAGAACGTCCGCCTCCACCAATCTATTGAGCTTTGCCTCTCCCGTTCATGATGGCGCCCACTCTTCGTCGCGCTGGACTTCGGCGCTCGCCTTCTAGGGGCTCGTCTTCTTAGATTTCGCAGCTCCTTTCTTTGGCGCCATCTCCCAGATCTGATTAGGGTTTGGTGGCGAAAGCAGGGGTGGATGTGAATCTAGAAATGCGGTGGCTAAGGAGGAAGATGAAATGGCAAAGTAGCAAATGTGGGAGCGTGGGGTGCGGCGGTGAAGTTATAAAGCACCTCTCCCACCCTTTCGCATTCAAGGGTTTTTGGGAAACCGTTCCCATGATTTGTGTTTCTCTGAATTCTTCGTAACTAAAGATGGGTCATTACCTAGGCCTTCACGTGGCATCCGGCCCGTGTTGCTGCTTTATCACCACAATTGGTTATTAATCGCCGAAATTTCGCCTACATCTCCGCCAACCGATACTGCTCGGTAATTTTTACTGTACAACCATTAATCCAGTATTTTCTCCATGGTTTGTTATCTCTAGGTTTTTTCCTCTTTTGTTATGGGGACTGCATCAGCATCATGTCTTGGTTCCTCGCTGCATTAGGGATTTTTCTCCAGTTGACTGTTGTTTCTGACCCTGGCACCACGTGACTATGTCACCTACTGTCAGGCTCAGGGACTAAGTGGGCACACTTCACCTTGCGGTGAATGTGCTTTGTTTCACTTCAGGGTTACGCCTGGGGACTGGCTGCCTGCTCGGCTGGTCTTCTACTTTTCTTCTACTTTGGACCCTGGCACCACATGACTATGTCATCTACTGTCAGGCTTAGGGACTAAGTGGGCACACTTCACCTTGCGGTGAATGTGCTTGCTTTATTCTAGAAGACTCCATGCCTCTTGAATCTGAAGATGATTATCTCCTTCTCTCGCAGTCGGACTCTAAGTGGGCACACTTGGCCCACTGTGAAGACATTTTTTATTCTGAACTTGAGCTCCTTACACCCTTATGGCAAGCCGTATTTGGATCATACTGCTCAACTATGGTTTTTGCTGCTCGGCGATGGTTCATGCTGCTCAGCAACTGCTTGCAAGTGCTCAGCAACTCATCACGGTAGTCGGACCATGAGTTTGACTGCTCGGCTTTGTTCGCACCTGCTCGGACAAGCGCAAGATGGCGTTGCACAATGGGTACAAGGCGCTCGGGGACTAGCTGTGGGGGGTACGACCCCGGATACCCACGGCAGACCACATGGGCTGCGCCCTCAGGGGTGGCCCAGCCCACAAGACAAAGCCTTGTGGGGCACGACTCTGCTCGGTGCCTCCTACAAGACATCTAGAAGATATCCTAAAGATACTATGAGATCTATTAGGATATGTAAGATCCCAAGATTCCTGTAATCAGTTATTACTTTCCGGTTATCTCTCAGATCTAACCGACTTGTAACCCTGCTCCCCAGACTATATAAGGCAGGTAGGGACCCCCTCCAAACACATGCAATATCATACGATAGCTAATACAAACCAACAGACCACAGGAGTAAGGTATTACATCATACGGATGGCCTGAACCTGTCTAACTCATGTGTCTCTGTTGCCTTCTTGTTCTTGATCACACACTTCTCTGCCGATCAATCTACCTTCATGGGATACCCCTTGGAGGACTACCGATGATATTCTATCGACACGGATAGATGGCTTCGACACTAGCATCGCGACATAGGGAATCAGCACCGCCCATAACATCGAGAAGCACTAGCGCAACCTGGTTCGTGTCGATGCTGAGCAGGTGGCCAACCGCGTCACCACTGATGAGCAAAAGGGCCTCATGGCTATAGAGGAGGAGGATGACGACATTGATACCAACGATGAGTATGAGGACGAGGACAGCGATACCGATGATGAGTAGAGGAGTAGATAAAGTTCCATTTGATGTATCTCATGTTGCATTTGATGTATCTTCCTTATGTTGGGAGTATGGATGGAGTACATGTTATTATTCTTTCCTTATGTTGTTACTCTTCCTTATGTATCTTCCCTTTCATTTTATGTCAGACGTGTTCAAATGTACAGAGGTTTTGATTTGTGAAGTCTGATTTGCATGTCTATGTTTATTTTTGTTGAACTTTGTATTAGGTGGGCTAAACTCTGTTGACCATGGTGTAGATCAGGTCCTTTGGTCAATTGGTAGCTAGTTTCTAGCCCCTATTGGTTGGTTTTGCCTGCAAGTTTCTTTTAGGTACTCTTTCTGATCTGTAGTATGGTAAACATGCATAACGGAATTCATCCGATCAAGTCTCGCGTCGATGTAATGCCTAACCGAGGAGCCACATAACTATTCAAATTTTACAGCACACGCAAAAAAGTCCGGGCATCATAAATTTTATGGGGCCAGACACATCTCACATTATATAGGGAAACCTATTTTGTATGAATACATTCGTTGAATCCCTAAAGGAAACAAATAAAATTGAAACTAGTTACATGTTTGGCCCATGCAAATTTACGCTGCTCAGACTATCAGGCGAGGAAACAGTTTACAAGAAACAGGTAAACGTCATTTTGTCAAATATACTATAGGGATGTGTTCGGGGGAAAAGTTGTGATCATTTGTTGTAGAGTACACATCCATGGTATGGTATCTAGTTGCCATCTGTAAGCATGATTTCAGTTAGTGTCAATCGACGGAAGGGGAAAGCCACACATGACTACTACTACTACTATTGATACAAATATTGTGACTGACTGCACTCTATACACAATAGTTTTACTCATAGCTCTGTACTATATAGTGTCCAATGAGATCAAATGTGCCGCATTCGAACTTTCTTGCAAGAATAGTAAAATATGAGAATCAAGCGAATGCGGTAGGAAAGCTGGACACAAGAAGTGAATCGAGAAAAATAGCTTTTGACCACCATGACACGCTTGAGACTTGAATGCCTGGTGCAGTTGTGATAGGTCTTTTCTATACTTATTTCACTCCAATCCAAGTAGTCATGACAGTCGAGGGGTAGACTGATTGCTACAACACTCTACTGTCCTACAAGATCAAATACGCAACGGCCGGACTTTCTTGCGTTCGTAGTAAAAGTCAATAGCTTTGGCTCCTCCGTTCTACGTTAGACCGAGGTGAGACTTGTTTAGATGAACTCCTCGCTGCATGGTTCTTTCAAGTTTAACAAATTTTATCAAAGACACGAGTTGGCTTTAACAAAGATCAAAGGCACTCATGAATGTTTGCAAATTAAGTTTCAGATCAAAGACAACTAGAAAGAAATCTAGTGAAAAGAAACCAGCTACAAAGTGACCAAATGACCTGAGCTACACCATGCTCAACAAAGGTTAACCCACCTAATACAAAGTGCAGCAAAAGTTCACATAGACATGCATGCAAATAAGAGTTCACATATTCGCAAGGGCGTCCCACAGATCAAACCTAGTCATGACTACTAGTACTACTGGTACCTCCCATAGATCAAGGGTCAAGGCGGTCATGCATGATATTGTCCACGTCCACCTTCGCTAAGACGGCGTTGGCGGCCGACTCAAAACTCTCGACTAGATCGATGATGTCATCATCCTTCGATTCCGGCGGAAAGCCCTGCTCCACCACCCGGACATTAACCATTGCGCTAATCTAAAGCTAGGCAGTAGCCAGCGCTGTGGTAGTCCCTTGATGAATGGCTTCGGTCACCATGGCGCGAAGGTAGGCTGATAGGGCTCGGAATGGCTCCTCTACGATGAACAGATTATCCACTCCTCTCATGGGGAAGCCCGAGTTAAAGGTGGCTTGCACGCATAGGATGAGGGTATCGACCCACGTCCTCAGATCTATAAGAAGGTTCATCATGTTTTGGCCCTACTCTAGGTGGATCTCCCAGTTGACTTGCGCCTTGGAGATCTCAGTCATGGAAAAATGAAGTGCGTCCCACGCGGCATCTAGCTCAGCAGGCAGCATCTCGACGTTTAGCCTAGTCTATGACAAATCCTCTTGGGCCTCACCATAATCCTTCAATAATTGATGGTACTCTACAGTGTCTAAGGATTCATATTCTTCTGACGATTCGCCCACTTCTAAACCAGAGGGTTGTGTGGGGATAGATGGGCTCAGCGATGGCGAATGGCGATGGTACGACTCTCTGGCCCCACCAGTGGGAAGCCGCGTGATGGTAGGTGGCGTCGCCATGGAGGAATCGCTGCACAATGCAAAATAAGTTCAAGCCCAGATGATTAGGGGGAGAGCGATTAGATTTAGAAGGCAAACGATTAACCAATCTAACCAGTGCCGCATGGCACGAAATCACCGGTGGTTGCCCCCATTGGCGATCTAGCCCTAGTTCATCGCCAGCGTGCGATGCTAGGCAATCTTCTTGTCGACGACATACGTCCCTTGTGGGTGGTGGTTGGCCCAAGCGAGGACATGCTCCCTGACAATGGTTGGAGGTTGTATTTATAAGCCCCACTAAGAAAGTAGCTGTTGGGGTCAAAATCCTGCTTTTCTGCTATTAACCGGACGCTAATCACGTCCTGACCGGACACGTCCGGTCGTCCCGACCGTAGAAGCCACGAACCACTGATCGGACGCTGCCAGCGTCCGGTCACCTGCCACTGAACGCGTCCGGTCATAGTTTCGCCGCTCTAGAACCTCTTTGTACTCGATTGGACACTACCGCCCTACGTCCGGTCGGTTTGCCACCAGCGTCCAGCCAAAGGTCCAGTCGCTGCTGATGACGCCTGTTTGCCGAGCCTCTTCATTGGAGCATCCGGTCCAGCGTCCGGTCACCTCTATGAGCTGGTTTCCTCATGATCTTGCGTATGGCTTGGTTCCTATCTTCGTGCTTGGACTTTGCTTGATATCTTGGGTCTTCTCTTGAGCTTCTAAGGTCTTGATTACGGTGTTGATCATCGGATCATCACTTCGCCTTCGTCCAAGTCACGTCTTGCACCCTATTGGACTACAAAACAAACACTTTGCAAATTCATTGGTCCAATTTGGTTGTGTTGGTCATCAAACACCAGAATCCAAAGTAAATGGGCCTAGGGTCCATTTTCCTTACAATCTCCCCCTTTTTGGTGATTGATGACAACACGACCAAAGCAAGCAAATAATAAAAATTTTGAAATTTGAAAACTACCTACTTGCTAGGATGCAATGCAAGGGGCAAGGTTATGTGATGCTAAAAGATACTACTTTGTAAAATTAAAAGGTACTACATAAAACATATCTTGCCCTTGCAAATGTCCCCATGTGGTATAATGGATTTAAGCCTTGCTTCCTACAAATTGTCCCATTACATAGGCAATCCATAATCCACTCTCCTCCCTTTCTCGGACCATTACCACTTGTAGACCATTTTTTAAATTTGGTCCTACAAATTAATGCTTGCCTTTGGTCCTCTAACTTCTCCCCCTTTGGAATCAAACACCGAAAAGAAAGACATTGGTAGCACAAGGGAGGGTCAAACTTTGTGATCCTTAGTATGTAGAGTGGAATAGGTCACAAAATTTGACTCTCACATTATATAGATTAAGCTCCCCCTAAATATATGCATACATATAATAGAAGGCAAAGTATATGCATAATTAGCAAGTTATTGCTCAAGGGAATTTAATCTCTATAATGCTCGGAGAAAGCATATAAATATTAAAATGGAATCAACATGATGATATCGGTTTAGAAATACCACATGTGGAAACAAATTTGATTTCTACCACTTGCAAAGGTGGTGGATATTTTATGTGTGATGCTTAGCTCTGGGGACTCCATTTTCCTTGCAATGAGACTACTACACACATGATAAGCTTGAAAAGGTGTTAGTTGTAACACCCCAGGTGTTGGCCACCAATTAAGCAATGGGTTTGAGCTCAAACATGGCATATTAAGTGATGGTGAAGATGCCAAGGTCCAACCTATAGAAATGAGCCCCAACCTAAACTTGGATATTGCACCCTTGCTTTACATATAGGCCCTTTTCAAGATATATGTTTGGCTGGTGTTATGGGAATATCTTCATGTGTCTCACATCAATACCCATCTATATTGATCCATGGAAAAGTTTCATGAAGTTTGGAATCAAAAAGTCACATGAAATGATAAGTTATATCCTTGTTGGAATGATTTTACTAACTGCTTGAATTGCACTATTAAGTGAATGAGAGCATGAGATGTCAACCAAACCTTGCAACCTTGCCAAAATGACTCTAGATGAATTCTACAACAAAAGTCATGAAAGGTTCATGTTGGGCAAATGCCAAGAAAACGCTCCAATGGATCAAAAAGGATAATTTAAGCTCCATCGTGATCCTACTTTGGTCAAAGTAGAACAGTAGGTTCTATACCAGTTTTGAGGTTGGACCTTAAATGAAAGTTGTAGTCCATATCATGTAGAACAAACTTTGTTTTTGGACCAAGAGCTAGATCAACTTGGAAATAAGTCAAATAGAGGCTCGAAGTTGGAACCTGCTGCTGATTTCAGCACTTCGAAATATTCTAAGTCTAGAAATTCATCGACATCGGCATTGACGTCTCGCGTTCTCCAAAGTTTGTTAAGCAACTCAATTTGGTCCAAAGATAAAAGTTGGAGTGTACATGGTGGCGAAGAGCATGTATAAAGATGGCACTTGTTGGACCTTGTCTTGACCATCGATTTCTGGAGTTTGGTAATCGCTGTCAATCCATTGACACTGGCTATTAGGACACTAATTATCCGCTGATCTAGAGCTCTAATGACTTGGCAACTTAAATGAGAAATGTAGAGCAGGCCAAGGTGAGCAAACTTCATTTTTGGCCCAAGGTCTGATTCGGCCTGGAAGTGGCCCAAATCGGCTCCCCACCCTGCCCACACCGACGCCCGCCACGTACTCGAGGATTTGCCCGAACAGCGACGCATGTCCATGGACGTGGCCACCATGGCCGAGCTTTCTTGCCGCGTGGTCCGTCTCCACTGCTGTGCCCTGCGCCCAGCTGCCGATGAGGAGGGGCACCAGCACGCCCTCTCCATCCCCCTCTCCACTCCCTGCTTGCTCCATCTCGCGCTCTCCTCGCTCCCGTGCAGCGTCCGCCATTGCCGGCCGGCCGAGCTCGGCCTCATCGCGTCCCCGCTGCTCCGCCCTTCCTCTATCCATGACCGACTGCACCATCATCTTCCTCTCACCACGCCGCCCCTCCCGCACTCCCCCGTCGGCCATGCCACACCCTGTGGCGCTGGTGCCGCCTGCCGCCGTCGCCCAGGCCGCCGGCGTTCGTGGCCAGGCCGCGTCGGGCCTCCTCAGAGCAAGATGCGGCCACCTTTGAGTGCGCACCAACCTCCTGGTGCCCCGCCTCCATTTCCCCGCCGCCGACGAGCCTCCTCCAACCGAAATCGCAAGCTTTCCGACGACCTCCCTGTTGTGTTTCACGTCAGGGACCTCATCTTAAAATTCGACATAAGGGAGGGACCTTTCTGCAGAACCTGTGACTCATGTGAATAGTGCCGTAAGGACTGGTTTGTAATTATTTTGCAGGAACTTTGGAAATTCATAGTAAATCGTACGAAATTCGTAAAATAGTAAATGAGGACTTTTTGGAATCCTTGTGAAATTCTCTATGCACTAGATCTATAATATGTCAGGTTTAGTTTAAAGTTTTAGCTGTAAAAATGGATTTGTGCAGTCAGGGTTTGAATGCTAGTCTTACTTGTTTTTTTTATAACTGCAGTTATTGTGCTCAAATAAATGTGAAATTTTTGTGGAGTGCTACTAAGGTGATTGTTGTTGTCTCGTAAAAATTTCATGAGTTTAGGATTTATATTTTAAGAGTTATAAAAATAACAAATGCCCTGTAATGCTTTGCTCCTACTCTGAATAGTTCTGCATGTTTGAATTAATTGGCTCAGTTAAGTTATGAATCATGACTTGATGAAAATACATTAGTTGTAGTACTTTTCTTAACCTTTCCAAAAAGTTAAATATCATGATTTTTGGCTAAGTAGATCTTGAGTTATACTTGCTTAAATCTCTGTGGCTGTTTCTGCCCAAACCCAGACAGGGTTTCCTTGTTCTTACCGTGGGGCCTTCTTAGTAGTAGAATTAGCTTTAGGTGTTTACAACAAAGTTGTTTATAATTTGCTAAGCTTTCTAAAGAGTCTAGAACCATATTTATTGGACATGTATAACTCCATTTATAGCTGTTTAAAGTGGCATGCCAGTTTCTGTCTATGTTTTTGATAGAGATGCAATTATTGGATTAATTGACCCTTCTAACTGTAGAATCATCTTAATATGAGAATAAGAAAGTTGTAGGTAACTTCCTAATATTTTCAAAAAGTTATGGTTCATATTTGTTGGAGGTCTAGAACTCCAGTTATGCTTCTCTAAAGATGCTATCCGTTTTCTATACCACTGCTGTTGGGCTGGATTTGCAGTTTTGCTTGTGCAATTATTTTCGTGGTGTAAATGATGTTTGCTATGGTTGTAGTGAATACAAAAGTTGTATCAAATTTCATAATCTTGCTTGTGTTCAAATTTTAAGACCATAGGCCTGATATTTTAGGAGTTACATGACTTTTAAGTCTTCTATCAAGTTTTGATTTTATTCTGAGCAGATCTGAAAGATGCTAGTGTTTGATCTAGTTAGGGTTTGAATGAGTTTTTAGTGATAATAACAAAGTTGTAGATAATTTCATAAGCTTTCCATAATGTCTTCTTGCAAGTCATTTGGATTTGTGTAACTCTAGTTATAGCTAAATCTTGTAGCTGTTGTTTGCATGTCCAGAAATTGACAGATTCCAATTATAGTTGTTTGCTTGTATATTGCTAAGTGTGGCTCATACCTTTGATGATGGTTGAGTTAGAGTACCTAAGATCTTGGGAAACTTGTGTCATGTTTGGTGTTGTCATCTTCTTTGCTATCGTGGCATGATAAATTGTGCGATATTTATAGTAAGCAATGCGAAGTGCTTGTGCATGTTAACGTAACCTTGTGCTTGTCTTACTTACTGCATGCGATGCATTGTCTATTGCACTTCCATGTATTCATACACATGCATCTTGCATCTCATTTAGGTATGCTAGGTGAACCACGTGAAGGATGTGATGTGGAGTCAAACCCAAAGACGGTGTTTGGTGGATCTATCCTGAAGATGGAAGGACTAAGCAAGTGCTAGGACCGGAGATGTCACCAAGTCGGTGCAAGCTAACTGAACTGACTTGTGTCGGATCCCAGGCAAGCCCCGGAGCATTCTAAGTCTCCCAGTATTTTACAAATGATTACTTAAGTACTTATGATTGATGCATTAGGTTATAAGAGTTGAATGAAACCACTGGATGCATATACATTCCTTGTCCAGATATTACACCTTTAACCGGTATAGGTCCAGGATCGGATATATGCTTAGCCCTGCTTAGACCGGTAGAAGTCGGGTGATGTCCTGTCACCTGCGAGATATAGGGGGATACCGGAGCACGGTTAGCTATATTTTCTATCGTGGAACAGAACCATGGGGTAAAAGAAAATCGAGACCGGGCGGGATGTCGATAGCGAAGCAACAAGACGTGGAGGTCTTGGGTGTGGATCTATCCCCGTCCGTGTCGATTAAGGACCGTACCGTTGTTGGCGCTTCTGACAAGATTGAACGCATGCCTCTCACTTAGTTGGCTGGATAACTCGTTCCGACCGCGAAGCCGAGTAATTCAACTCAGGCCGAGACCCGTTCTGTTGTGCGCTCCTTCTGGGGGATGATCAAACTGAGCCCAAGGGCAGGCTAGGCCTGAACATCCTAGCATCTGGTGTCCCAGATTGTGCGGCACGGTACGGACCCGCAAAATGTGTACCTGAGTTGTACCAAAGGTGACCTAAGGTGACCGTTGATCTGGTCTGCCTAGGTTTGTGTTAGGAATAAATTCCTAGCTGGTTGAAATCGATTCGAATCGTCGTCTCTCCTAGATAGTGAGAAACTTGGCTAGTCCCAACATCGTAGTAATTGGATTATGGAATGTGATGGTTCGGATAAACATGGAATTACTATACCTGCTATGGTTACTATTGTATGCTCTAAAAAGATATACCACATGTTTGGCACAGGATAGTTGCTAATCTAGAGATGGATAGTTCTAATTAACTTGATGACAGAATTATAATTGTATAATTGAGTTAATTGCTTTTTATGCAAAATGTTGTCAAGCTACCTCCACTTATAAAGCCTTGCATACTCCTTGGAGTCAATTTTATTTCTGGTTATGACGGGTAAGTCTAGCTGAGTACATTCAAGTACTCAGGGTTTATCCCACCATGTTGCAGGTAAGGTTTGACCTGCTGAGGATGGTGGCTAACCACCGGTGGGCTCGGTGACTCTATATTCACTTCTCATCTACATGCTTTTGTCTGAGGATGTCACTTATGCTAGCAATGTATTTGGAACTTATATTAATGTAATCCTTTGAAAGCAAATGTTGTTTTCACTAATCGGTTTTGAAACCCAAACTTGCCCTATTACTTATGAACCTATTTGTAATATTATCTTCCGCTGCAACTCTGCGTATGTGATTTGTATTTGCTTAATCACGCGATCTTGGTTGTGATGTTGATTTACCGAGGTCCTGCGTGACACTCGGCGGACTACCGGGTTTATATAAGTGAGAGTATGCGCGTGTCAACGTGTTCAGCGGGGACAGCCATACTTGATCTTGTATAAATTGGGCGGTTCTGTCACAGCTGGTATCAGAGCGAGATTAAGCATAATACTGTCATATACTTAGTTTTCAAAACAAAGTTTTGGTTTTAAAAAGCCCATTTTAACTAAAACTTTAGCTATAGGCAAATTTGTCAAAATTAATTTGCAAAACTATGCTAGCGACATCCTCCTTTATGCCCAGTTAAGGACTATTAGGTGGCTATCTAAGTACTAACTTTGGGGGATGTACTTTATTGCAATTTTTCTTTCGTCGTCCATACGGCGTGCTATTGTATGGATGCCATTCGCTTGAATGATAATGTATGGATCAATTGCCTGTACGCCTCGGTAAGTGTGAGTTGTGAGAGCATGACCGTCCAACTATCGGTCTAGGGGAGAGTTAGCTATGGTTACTGGAATATTTACGTGTTACACATATGTATATATGAAGGTACTTAATTGCGGGTATATTTATCGGGTAGCTATGGATACCGAAGTATATATATCTGGGGATGTATATATGGAAAGTATCTTAGTTTACTGATGTCATTATGTGCTTATTTATCTCTTATGGGAATGGGCTACAATGAATTTGCCTGCAGGTACGCTAACCACGAATGCGTAGCTTGAATATAGCTGACGACTAGCTATATGTCGAGAGAGTACGTGTTATGCCACCGATATAGAACGTGATTGCCACCTTAGGCTGGCAATTTTGTGAGGACGAATAGGACGAGCATGCATCATGATTGTGCTTGTGCATAAATCTGCTTCCCTCACCTTGTTCTAGTACTAAGTAACTTGTGATCAATGTGATGTTACTATCTTCCCTGTGTGAAGCTAGATAAAATGTCTTCTTCCATGCCGCTTGAATAGCTGTGCTTGAAGATAGTGTGTGATTAGCTTTACCTTGTGTGTTACTTCCACATGAAATAAAAGATAACAGTACCCTACCACTAGGTTCGCATGTTTATGTGTAGTGGTGTTGTTGTAGGTGACTACTTGTTAGATATGAGCTTTGTGCTTAGTAATAGTCGCTTAAGCTAATTAGATTGAATATTTTGAAATGCTTGCTTAAGACCATGATGTAGATGTGGATGCTCTTTATCTAGGTAGTGCCATAGCTATCACTCTTTTGTCCTCGGTAAGCATACGAGTGTTGAAGAACGCTATCCTAGAACGGCGTCTAAGTTTTGATAATCTCATGGTTGTCGTCTCCAATTAAGTTCTCTCTTAGGAGCCTAAGCCTATACACGAGGTTGTTAGCCCTTGAACATTGCGCTACGAAGACCTTTATCCATGCCTTTGCTTGACCTTAGGCCCAAGTTTAGTTCCCTTGAACGCTTGCATGTGTCGTGGTTGTCCCGCTCCTGTGTGGGAGGACCTTGCTCAAAAATCCTTGTCGAGCCTCATTGCTCCTTCTCCTACAGATGATCTGGTGCAATACTAACCGCTATCTACTCTGGCTTTGGAACCTTTTCCTCGCAGATCATGTCGTTGCTTTATCCACTAAATCCTTAGTCAGTGCCTTGGCTCTGTCCCTCGAATCTCGTTTGTTTTGTCTCCAACACTCTCAAGTCTGTGGACATTTATCCGTCTTGATCTCATGTTGCAGCGCGGGAAGACCAAATCCTGTGATCATCTTTACCTGGCAATCACTTTAGTGGACACAAGGCGTATATGGAAATTTTGCAAGAGTCCCCTGCTCAGTTGTCTTTGACAATTAAGCTATGTTCTCTTGCGTTGTGTTTTGATCTTTGGATCCCCTACTTGTTGACTTCTAACCTTGTGACTACCTTTGTTTGCTATCCCTCCTTCACATAATGCTTGCACCTATGCAACCAAATTTGTGCTACGTGAGAATGCTTGTGGGTTGTATGTTCAGTAATGGTGCCACGATTAGCGATCTACGGTGCCGCGATGAAACTGAGGGCATCCTATGGACTGCAGCCACAAGGTTGTGCTGCTCGGCACACGCTGGTATCGAAGTTTCTAGTCATGATCCATTGCAGAACTACACCGATGTGTTATTTTCACGTGAGCTCTTCCTTGGTTATCTCTCCATAGCGTGGTAGAAGATCTGTACGTTGAATCAAATGCAATTAGACTCCCTTTTGAAGTCGTCCAATGGTTAACCTTTGAAGAACAGGTCACTAACAGGAACATAAACAGACTGCAAGAGGTGGTAGACAAGTGACTCTACTCGACGTGACTGTCCCTGTGATGACGTCGGTCATCTAGTGAGCAACTTATGTCATTTTCATTGGATCAGAAAGGTGCACCACACTTAAGGTTGAACAAGTGATCAGTCGGATGATAAATGGACCAATGTATTATGTGCTGTAATAGGTCACCTGGTATATATGAGTTCCTGTCCAAGTTCTCAATCTTTAGGTGCATAAGGATCACGTAGCTGAACCGACCTTCTTTGGTGTGACCCCTTTCTGCTGACTTTAGTGGCAACCATCTGTAGGCTTCGACCACAATTTTTACTATCAAGAGTGAAGATTTGGAACCTTTTTAGTGATGAGGGACAACTGATTTGTTACCAGTAGGAAAGTTAGTCTTTAGTTAGGTAACGACTATTTGGTAACTATGAAGGCCAGATCTCACAGAACAATGTTGATCAAGGAAACAACAAACCTGGCCCTGCAATGCAAGTGCTACTTCTTCTCCAAATGTGCTATCAAGTCAATTCCATCTTGGACAACCACGTATATAGTGCAAGATGTTGTATTAGCTAAGTGTAGAACTAGAGAAAGCATATCCCTAGTTTCGATCAGCATCATTGTGCCCCTAGGTACCACAAACGGATTTGTTCAAGGCTCTATTGGACCAAGTGCCAGAGAATATTCAGAAACGGTTCCTTATCTATATAGGGATGCCCTCCATGTGGAGTAATGCTTTGTGCCCTATGTAAATAGCCCACAAGTCCAATGTTTGTGCATCATCGAGTTGGTGTCTAAATCAATGGTTGAGGTTGTTTCCTAAGAGGCATGTAAGGAAAACCCTAGCCTCCATCCTCAGCGAGAAAGCTACCGCGGTTATAAAGGAAGAACACGAAATCTGTCCAGATTTTGTGGCACTAAACCGGTTATCTTCAAGCCAGCGATTAGTGACTCAAACGAAGTTGGATTGACCCCAAACTTGGTGATCTCATTCTTTGCTTATGACCCTTCAATGTCCTAAGTTGGTTTGAGTATTGGTTGAGTAAAACATCAGATTTAAGAGATATCTTGTCGGCTCGGTTGCTGTCATTTTAGAACAGAGCAGTTTTGGTAGATGAATGGTTTGGATGGTCAAACGGTGTCCGGTTGAGTTGAATTTTGGTGAGTAGTTAGAAGACCCATGGATCTACATGCCCACCAAAATTTGTGCATATTGGAGCACTAGTTTGTGAAATATGAACAGGACAACCAAAGAGTACAGAATCTGCAATTTCGCTGTGACTGCGATCATCCTTTGCATTCGAAGGTTGTGTTTGTAATTCATGCCAAGAAATTACAACTTGTAGGTGTATTGCTGTTAGACAACCCTCCATACCCTTGAGAACACTAATTGCACCCCTATGTGCCTTGCTTTTGCCCTCTTAGATCAACAATGTGTGAGCAGTCAAGGTGTTCTAGAAGTCAAATTGTGCCCTTACGAGTCAAAAGTAATTGGAAAGGTGTCAAACCATAGATTTTTGGATTATGGTTTTTGAGATATTGATTGGCCTAAGAATGGAAGCCTCGACGTCAAATATAGTTTAAGAAGGCTAGTTTTGCTACGATACAAGTCAACCCAACTTGTTGTGCGACTGCACCACGAAGGCAAATTGTACTCAACCTGCTTGGTAGTGAACTAGTCCCTAGTTTTGTGATTACTTGCAACTTGTGTTGTCCTCCAAGCCTCTCTAACATCCTTCTATGTCAATGGTTCTCCAATGCTAACATGCCTTTGGTACCTTATATGTATTTTTACCCAAGAGGTTGCATCAGATTCAACCTAGATCACTGTTGCAACTTGGATCCAAAGGCTCCCTAAGGAATGATCATCGAGAACGTTGAGCCGACAGAGTCAGCTACTACGTGTACCACTCACTCAGCAGACTCAGACCATACAATATTGTTATTAGAGAAAGAGAACTGCACACATGGAACCATTGCAACGAGTATCCTTTAGAAGATTATGATCTAGTGCAAAGTCCATAAGTTCTGTGCTTTATCCACTAGGGAAGTAGATGTTACAAGTATTTAGTCTACGCTTGTATCACTCTTCGTACATCGAGGATGAAGTACGTAGGATAGTGCTATCTTGGATTCCTCCCAAAGTAACAATACTTCATGAAGGCCAACGAAGGAAATTCTTTAGACAAAACTTACTATGAAGGACAAGTATCAGAAAGTGTCTTGACCAAATTAGCCTCTCTTATGCTTGAAGCTATGTAGCCTAAAGCTATCGCTGATATTGGAAACTGGTAGCATGTCTCTCTTCCATAAAAGTCTTTCGTCCTGAATCTCGGGACGTGATTCTTTTAAGGGGGGAGGGCTGTAACACCCCAGGTGTTGGCCACCAATTAAGCAATGGGTTTGAGCTCAAACATGGCATATTAAGTGATGGTGAAGATGCCAAGGTCCAACCTATAGAAATGAGCCCCAACCTAAACTTGGATATTGCACCCTTGCTTTACATATAGGCCCTTTTCAAGATATATGCTTGGCTGGTGTTATGGGAATATCTTCATGTGTCTCACATCAATACCCATCTATATTGATCCATGGAAAAGTTTCATGAAGTTTGGAATCAAAAAGTCACATGAAATGATAAGTTATATCCTTGTTGGAATGATTTTACTAAGTGCTTGAATTGCACTATTAAGTGAATGAGAGCATGAGATGTCAACCAAACCTTGCAACCTTGCCAAAATGACTCTAGATGAATTCTACAACAAAAGTCATGAAAGGTTCATGTTGGGCAAATGCCAAGAAAACGCTCCAATGGATCAAAAAGGATAATTTAAGCTCCATCATGATCCTACTTTGGTCAAAGTAGAACAGTAGGTTCTATACCAGTTTTGAGGTTCGACCTTAAATGAAAGTTGTAGTCCATATCATGTAGAACAAACTTTGTTTTTGGACCAAGAGCTAGATCAACTTGGAAATAAGTCAAACAGGGGCTCGAAGTTGGAACCTGCTGCTGATTTCAGCACTTAGAAATATTCTAAGTCTAGAAATTCATCGACATCGGCATTGACGTCTCGCGTTCTCCAAAGTTTGTTAAGCAACTCAATTTGGTCCAAAGATAAAAGTTGGAGTGTACATGGTGGCGAAGAGCATGTATAAAGATGGCACTCGTTGGACCTTGTCTTGACCATCGATTTTTGGAGTTTGGTAATCGCTGTCAATCCATTGACACTGGCTATTAGGACACTAATTATCCGCTGATCCAAAGCTCTAATGACTTGGCAACTTAAATGAGAAATGTAGAGCAGGCCGAGGTGAGCAAACTTCATTTTTGGCCCAAGGTCTGATTTGGCCTGGAAGTGGCCCAAATCGGCTCCCCACCCTGCCCACACCGACGCCCGCCACGTGCTCGAGGATTTGCCCGAACGGCGACGCGTGTCCATGGACGTGGCCACCATGGCCGAGCTTTCTTGCCGTGTGGTCCGCCTCCACTGCCGTGCCCTGCGCCCAGCTGCCGATGAGGAGGGGCACCAGCACGCCCTCTCCATCCCCCTCTCCACTCCCTGCTCGCTCCATCTTGCGCTCTCCTCGCTCCCGTGCAGCGTCCGCCATTGCCGGCCGGCCGAGCTCGGCCTCGTCGCGTCCCCGCTGCTCCGCCCTTCCTCTGTCCATGATCGACTGCACCATCATCTTCCTCTCACCATGCCGCCCCTCCCGCACTCCCCCGTCGGCCATGCCACACCCTGTGGCGCTGGTGCCGCCTGCCGCCGTCGCCCAGGCCGCCGGCGTTCGTGGCCAGGCCGTGTCGGGCCTCAGAGCAAGATGCGGCCACCTTCGAGTGCGCACCAACCTCCTGGTGCCCCGCCTCCATTTCCCCGCCGCCAACGAGCCTCCTCCAACCGAAATCGCAAGCTTTCCGACGACCTCCCTGTTGTGTTTCGCGTCAGGGACCTCGTCTTAAAATTCGACATAAGGGAGGGACCTTTCTGCAGAACCTGTGACTCATGTGAATAGTGCCGTAAGGACTGGTTTGTAATTATTTTACAGGACTTTGGAAATTCATAGTAAATCGTACAAAATTCATAAAATAGTAAATGAGGACTTATTGGAATCCTTGTGAAATTCTCTATGCACTAGATTTATAATATGTCAGGTTTAGTTTAAAGTTTTAGCTGTAAAAATGGATTTGTGCAGTCAGGGTTTGAATGCTAGTCTTACTTGCTTTTTTTATAACTGCAGTTATTGTGCTCAAATAAATGTGAAATATTTGTGGAGTGCTACTAAGGTGATTGTTGTTGTCTGGTAAAAATTTCATGAGTTTAGGATTTATATTTTAAGAGTTATAAAAATAACAAATGCCCTGTAATGCTTTGCTCCTACTCTGAATAGTTCTGCATGTTTGAATTAATTGGCTCTGTTAAGTTATGAATAATGACTTTATGAAAATACATGAGTTGTAGTACTTTTCTTAAGCTTTCCAAAAAGTTAAATATCATGATTTTTGGCTAAGTAGATCTTGAGTTATACTTGCTTAAATCTCTGTGGCTGTTTCTGCCCAAACCCAGACAGGGTTTCCTTGTTCTTACTGTGGGGCCTTCTTAGTTGTAGAATTAGCTTTAGGTGTTTACAACAAAGTTGTTTAAAATTTGCTACGATTTCTAAAGAGTCTAGAACCACATTTATTGGACATGTATAACTCCATTTATAGCTGTTTAAAGTGGCATGTCAGTTTCTGTCTATGTTTTTGATAGAGATGCAATTATTGGATTAATTGACCCTTCTAACTATAGAATCATCTTAATATGAGAATAAGAAAGTTGTAGGTAACTTCCTAAGATTTTCAAAAAGTTATGGTTCATGTTTGTTGGAGGTCTAGAACTCCAGTTATGCTTCTCTAAAGATGCTATCCGTTTTCTATACCACTGCTGTTGGGCTGGATTTGCAGTTTTGCTTGTGCAATTATTTTCGTGGTGTAAATGATGTTTGCTATGGTTGTAGTGAATACAAAAGTTGTAGAAAATTTCATAATCTTGATTGTGTTCAAATTGTAAGACCATAGGCCTGATAGTTTAGGAGTTACATGACTTTTAAGTCTTCTATCAAGTTTTGATTTTATTCTGAGCAGATCTGAAAGATGCTAGTGTTTGATCTAGTTAGGATTTGAATGAGTTTTTAGTGATAATAACAAAGTTGTAGATAATTTCATAAGCTTTCCATAATGTCTTCTTGCAAGTCATTTGGATTTGTGTAACTCCAGTTATAGCTAAATCTTGTAGCTGTTGTTTGCATGTCCAGAAATTGACAGATTCCAATTATAGTTATTTGCTTGTATATTGCTAAGTGTGGCTCATACCTTTGATGATGGTTGAGCTAGAGTACCTGAGATCTTAGGAAACTTGTGTCATGCTTGGTGTTGTCATCTTCTTTGCTATCGTGGCATGATAAATTGTGCGATATTTGTAGTAAGCAATGCGAAGTGCTTGTGCATGTTAACGTAACCTTGTGCTTGTCTTACTTACTGCATGCGATGCATTGTCTATTGCACTTCCATGTATTCATACACATGTATCTTGCATCTCATTTAGGTACGCTAGGTGAACCATGTGAAGGATGTGATGTGGAGTCAAACCCGAAGACGGTGTTTGGTGGATCTATCCCGAAGATGGAAGGACTAAGCAAGTGCTATGGCCGGAGATGTCACCAAGTCGGTGCAAGCTAACTGAACTGACTTGTGTCGGATCCAGGCAAGCCCCGGAGCATTCTAAGTCTCCCAGTATTTTACAAATGATTACTTAAGTACTTATGATTGATGCATTAGGTTATAAGAGTTGAATGAAACTACTGGATGCATATACATTCCTTGTCCAGATATTACACCTTTAACCGGTATAGGTCCAGGATCGGATATATGCTTAGCCCTACTTAGACCGGTAGAAGTCGGGTGATGTCCTATCACCTGCGAGATATAGGGGGATACCAGAGCACGGTTGGCTATATTTGCTATCGTGGAACAGAACCATGGGGTAAAAGAAAATCGAGACCAGGCGGGATGTCGTTAGCGAAGCAACAAGACGTGGAGGTCTTGGGTGTGGATCTATCCTCGTCCGTGTCGATTAAGGACCGTACCGTTGTTGGTGCTTCTGACAAGATTGAACGCATGCCTCTCACTTAGCTGGCCGGATAACTCGTTCCGACCGCGAAGCCGAGTAATTCAACTCAGGCCAGGACCTGTTCTGTTGTGCGCTCCTTCCGGGGGACGATCAGACTGAGTCCAAGGGCAGGCTAGGCCTGAACGTCCTGGCATCTGGTGTCCCAGATTGTGCGGCACGGTACGGACCCGCGAAATGTGTACCTGAGTTGTACCAAAGGTGACCTAAGGTGACCGTTGATCTGGTCTGCCTGGGTTTGTGTTAGGAATAAATTCCCAGCTGGTTGAAATCGATTCGGATCACCGTCTCTCCCGGATAGTGAGAAACTTGGCTAGTCCCAACATCGTAGTAATTGGATTATGAAATGTGATGGTTCGGATAAACATGGAATTACTATACCTGCTATGGTTACTATTGTATGCTCTAAAAAGATATACCACATGTTTGGCACAGGATAGTTGCTAATCTAGAGATGGATAGTTCTAATTAACTTGATGACAGAATTATAATTGTATAATTGAGTTAATCGCTTTTTATGCAAAATGTTGTCAAGCTACCTCCACTTATAAAGCCTTGCATACTCCTTGGAGTCAATTTTATTTCTGGTTATGACGGGTAAGTCTAGCTGAGTACATTCGAGTACTTAGGGTTTATCCCACCATGTTGCAGGTAAGGTTTGACCTGCTGAGGATGGTGGCTAACTACCGGTGGGCTCGATGACTCTATATTCACTTCTCATCTACATGCTTTTGTCTGAGGATGTCACTTATGCTAGCAATGTATTTGGAACTTATATTAATGTAATCCTTTGAAAGCAAATGTTGTTTTCACTAATCGGTTTTGAAACCCAAACTTGCCCTATTACTTATGAATCTATTTGTAATATTATTTTCCGCTGCAACTCTGCGTATGTGATTTATATTTTCTTAATCACACGATCTTGGTTGTGATGTTGATTTACCGAGGTCCTACGTGACACTCGGCGGACTACCGGGTTTATATAAGTGAGAGTATGCGCGTGTCAACGTGTTTAGCGAGGACAGCCGTACTTGATCTTGTATAAATTGGGCGGTTCTATCACATTAGTCTCAAAGCATCCAACTTGTAGAGTAACCTCCCCCTAAATTTGTGCACACAAGTGTGGGATACTTGTAGAAATCATGCACATTGATTTTAGAATCAATAATACCACTTGAAAGATGACATCTCATGAATGTGAGAATCATTTTCAAAGACGATATTCAGGAGAAATTATCTACAATTTGGACTTTGGCACATATTAGATGAACAATTGTAAGCCAATCTATGTGTCGTGCTCCTAAATAATTTTGAACCATGTAGGTTTGCTCCAAGGGTTAAGAATGAAACCAAGCAAGCCTACCATAAGATATACCTAATGTATGCATGACAAAAATTAAGAGCATGCAAATGCAAACATAGGCATGTAAAATAACTAGATGCTTAAAGATACCAATTTGTAAGAAATACTACTTAAAGGAAGTACCAATTGAAAGTAATAACATCTAGTTACCTAACATGGGAAGGGGAATTTGGGTCCATAGTATTCACTAACCCACTTGGCAATGCTTTTGTCCATCATGATGCACCCCATGAAATGCACCCATACTTTGCTAAGTCTCCAAATTCTCCAAAGTCCATTGGACTTCTTAGTTCCCTTTCGGGATCCAAACCTTTTTGGTGCTCTTCATGTTGGAAATGATCTCCTTTGGCACCCAAAAGTGTTTGACCCCATTGTTGGCTTGCTTGTTCACCTTGATGGCCACCACCTTGTCATTTTTCTTCTTCTTCAAGAGATAAGGTGTGGAGGCCTTCTTGTCCACCTTGTTGGTGTAGGTGTTGGAGAGCTTGCTTGTTTGCTTCTTCTCTTTCTTCTTTGCTCCTCCCCCATTCTTCACCTTGTACTCATAGGACTTGTGACCTTCCTTGTGGCACACGTAATAAACCACGGTTTGTCCTTCATCAAGCTTCTTCACTCCCTTGATGGTGTTATCTTGATGAAGTTGGGTTTGCTTCGCCTTGCCTTTCACTTGAGTCAAGTCCTTGGTGAGGCGAGCTACTTCTTGCTTGAGTTGCTCATTCTCCTTTGCAACCTCTTGTGTGCATGTATCTACAACAACTTTCTCAACACAAACTTGGTTGCACAAAGGTGAGTCTAAACATAAATCATTACAAGAAGTAGAGGCATCCTTTTTAGACATGTTAAAGATAGAACTTTTCTTTTTAGATGCCTTGGTGGGGGTTGTACTAACGGCTTCAAGATTAGCAACTTTATTAGTTAGCACATCACAATGTTTGCACATGGTTTCCATTTTTGCAAGCAAACTTTTATAAGCATCTTGTGAGCTAGCTAACTTTTCTTTTTAATTTTTCATTTTTCTTTACAAGTTGCTCATCATTGATTGTGCATGCATTTGTTGTTGCACTAGCCTTAAGTTGCTCAATTTTAGTAGATAGTTCAACATTGAGATTAGTAAAGTTCTCATATTGTTCAAGCAAAGTTTTATATGCTTCTTGTGAACTATCTAGCTTTTCTTTTAAATTTTTGAGCTTCTTTTGTTGACTAGTGCAAACTTTAGCATAATTAAGATTTTGTTGCACAATTTTATCATAAGAAGGCATATCATCATCACTATCTCTCACTAGAGGATGAGCTTTCATTACCTTGTGCCATAAGGCACACACGAGAAGAGCTTGATGATGAGTGCTTGCGGCCTCACCTCTTGTGATGGTGTTCTTCTTCACTTGAAGAATCATCCCACGATCTTATTGATGTGAGGGCTTGGTTCTTGCATGCCTTCTTCTTTGTCTTGGGTGTGGGCTTGTTTGGACAAACTTCCACAAAGTGCCCCAACTCGCCGCATTCATAGCATCCTCTCTTTCTTTGCTCATTTCTTTGATTGGTGAAAATGAGATCTTGAATTTGGATGGGCACACCCTTGACATTAAGCCTTTGGATCATCTTCTCTACCTTGTTGATTAATTTAATTGATTCTTCATCAAGGTCGGAGGTGGAGGAGGAAGATTGATCATCATCACTTGAATCTTCTTCATCATCGTCGTCCTCATCTTCTTCTTCATCTTCACTTGAGGAGCTTGAGCTTGAGCTTGTCTCAATTTGCTTGCCCTTGATCTTCTTTTTCTCACTACATGCGAGAGCTTTGCCTTTGCTTGATGAAGAAGCTTCTTCTTGACCCATCTTATGTGACATTTCAAATGCCACTATCTTGCCAATGACTATGCCTAGGGTCATGGTGCTCAAGTCCTCCATATTGTGAAGGATGGTGATTATGCTTGCATATTTCTTTTGTAGTAGCACGGAGATGATCTTCCTCACGATGTCTGCATCATCTAGCTTTATTAATCCTATTGAATGGATCTCATTGATAATTAGATTCAAACAAGAATACATATCATGAACAAGCTCATCATCATTCATTATAAAGGAATCATAATTTTGTTTAGCTAGACAATATTTTTGCTCATGGACATTACTTGTGTCGTCATGGAGCTCTTGGAGTTTTAACTAAATTTCATGTGCCGTATTTAAAGTGAACACTTGGTTAAACACATCCATGCTAAATGATTCAAACAAGCAATTTTTAGCTCTAGTATTGAATTGTATTTCTTTTTCATCACTCTTTGTGGGTTTTTCGGGATTCTTGATGGGTTTCATCCCATCATGAGTGACTCTCCATACACCCAAATCAACCGCCTCAAGGTGGCAAGCCATTCTAGCCTTATAGTAAGGGAAGTTAGTGCCATCAAAGTGCGGAGGCCTAGAGGTATCCATCCCAACCACTCTAAATAGCGTCGGCTCAACGGCGGTTAAGCCAAAAGTCTAAATTGAGCCAACCGGCTCTGATACCAATTGAAGGGACCATGATGCCTAAGGGGGGAGTGAATTAGGCAACTTAAAATTCTAACTCTAAACTATGGCCTCTTTTTCTAACCTTAGCAAAACCTATGCAAAAGATAAAGTATCTAAATGTGTAACTATGGTTTTGCTAGTGTGTTGCAATCTCTACCGCAAAAGGAGTAATACAATCAATGTAAATGCGGAAGCTAAAGAGCAAGGTAGAGATATGTAAACTCCCATCGACGACTCCGGTATTTTTACTGAGGTATCGAGAAGCGCACAAGCTTCCCCCTAGTCCTCGTTGGAGCCCCTCGCAAGGAATCTGATGAGGACATGGCACCTTCGGATATGAACAATGATTATAAGGTGCGCTATTTCTAGCGGGAGCTACACTGTCGTCATGGGCTTGTTAGACATCCTTGGGACCCAGGCCCAAGTTGGAGCACACCCCAAGAAGATGCAGAACTCCTAAGAGATGGCCTTGGACGTCCTCCTCCTTGACCACCACCTTAGGAGGCCAGCAAGGACGTCCAAGCCAAGCCAGAGGCCCAGTCCAATCTGAGTTCGAGTCTGTCTCGGCCGTCAGGACCAGTCTGCAATAAAACGGACGCCCAGAACGTATCCGAACTCTGTTTTTAATGATCCACATATGGATGGAAAGATAATTTCATAAGGAAACCAATGAAAGTGGTCCCACATCAAAATTCCATCAGAATCAATGGGAATCATTAAAACAAGTTGATGTCCATAATCTATCACGGCGCTGCGTCGTCATCTTTTGGACCGTTGGGCCTTGTAACGTGTTGGGACACCTTTAGGACATGAAGAGGGATCCTTGGACGTCCCTTAGGCTATATAATCAGTAGCCACTACCTACATTAGGTTTTGGGTTTTGTTTTAGATCAATATGTCATTGAACAGTCGCCGTTATCGGTTTGCAAGACCCCAACTTTGAGTGCTTAATCATTCATCTGCAATTGTCACTTTAATTGAGTTGCTTTTTATCTTGTTCTTGCTTGTGTTCTTCGATTCGCAGTAGGGATTAGCCTTCTTGGTGAGGTCAACCAGATTGTGACACGGTTGATAACCAGAGGAGACGTGGTGCTAAGGTTGCAGGGTTTGGGTCTTTGTGATCTGAAGCCGGATCGGTGTGTCGCTCTCCGAACAAATTGTTGTTTATCTTGAACCTGACGGAAGATCGGGACCCCCGTTCCCATTAAGTGGTATCAGAGCTTTAGGTATACTGTCAAGTTTGCATCTTACCCTTAGTTCGAGTGTTTTTGCTTTTATCCCATAGTCCAATGCCATATTTGTTTCCTATTCTATAACCATCCGCGCCATAGCCTTTGCATGATTCAGTTTTAGGGTCCGCTTTGTTGAGTTTGTGTCCTAGGTCAATGTCTTATTGCTGGTTTAGATTGTGTTCTTTTCTAGTTTGTGTTGATCCCTTCACCCGCCGCTATTCCGTATCACCATCGGTTTGCATCTTGTGTCCACTAAAACCCTGATTCAAGCAGCTTCCTTAAAACAGTCATAACTTTTGCATCCGAACTCGAAACAGGGAAAATTTTATATCTACGGAGAATGCCAGAAAATTTTAGATCTATTTCATCCCAGCAACGCTGGGTTTGCAAAAATTAGATTTGTGAAATTCGATTAGGAAAATTAAGTTTCTGAGCCCACAAGTTTTGGTATGCTTTTTAGAGCACGGTCCTAATTTTCTATAGGCCACATCTTTTATTCAATTGAGCTTAAATTTTTTGTGGTTTATTCTTGTGTGCTCCTTGCTGAGAAAAAATATCAAAAGAGCAAAAGCAAGAAAAAAAGATTGGACAAAAAAATAAAAGAAAAAAATAGTAAAAGAGAATAGAAGATATCGAAAATGAGCACATAAGGAACACTCAATAGCTCTATTGTTTGTGGTATCTTTTGCCTTGTTCATATCCGTTGCTACCTTTAATACTTGTTTCCTTTCATCCTTGTTTCCTCTCTTGATTATCACAACTGGTGATAGAAACACGTATAGGCCAGCAACTAGGACAAGTGCTCTGGACATTTATTCAATATTGCTGTCTGTCACAAACTTGTGTGCCACATATATATATATTTGTTCTTTTTCGTGCCTCCCAAGCTCCACATATACTTCAGATCGGTACAAAAAAAGACCCTTACAATCTTAGTGTCACACCTTCACAGGTATCACGAAACAGCCACCGGTTGTATCGTCCACTGCTTTGCGTTGGTAAGAACCTTGTAAGAACTTGGTAAGACGTGTGAGAGTGTGATTCCACTGACCAATAAATAGTTGATAGGGCATTTATTTTGATTGCTAATAATGCCAAACAACGAGTTTCTTTTTAAGTGTGAAATGCAGGACATCATGGACCGACTGACTACAAGGATGGATGAAATAATTGCAAAAGCGGTCACTAGAGCGTGCACACAACCTTCCTCCTCCGCTGCTACAACAACGTCATCACCGTCACCTCCCGCATGTACTACGGAGTTTGCACAGTGCGTGCTCAGTTCTCAAATGGAGAAGGCAGAGCAAAACTAGTTCAACAACTTGTTCCAAACATACTTTGTTGTGAAGGAACGACGTTGTCGTGTTATGATTGATGGTGAGACTTGCAACAACCTTGCAAGCTTAGAGATGGTTGAGAAGCTTGGTCTGACCACACAGCCACATCCACATCCATATTACATGCAATGGGTAAATTCTTGGGATAGGATAAAGGTAACTAAAATTGCTCGTATTGAGTTTTCAATTGGTCTTTATAAGGACAGCGCGGAATTTGACATAGTACCTATGCAAGCATGTCAATTATTGCTAGGCAAGCCATGGATATCTGAAAATAATGTTTTGCACAACACAACTACTAATAAATATTTGCTTAGATATAATGGTAGAAAAATTACTTTTATACCTATGACTGCCACTAAAATTTTAAGAGAAGATCTCATGAGAGCAGAGAGAAGAAAAAATGAGCCTTTTAGAAAAGAATGGGCTATTTCAGATGTTACAATACCGTCATCTAAATCTGAATTTTTACAAAATAGAGATAGTGCTTTGCCTCTTGTTGGAACTAATATTTTGCAGCATGTATCCCAAAAAGAGGACAAGGTGACTGAGAAAGAACAGGTAAATGTATCAGGTAAGAGCTCTCTTGATGTGCTGATTTCTTCCACCAGTGATGCTAATAATTCTATACTAAAATCTTCTATTGATTTACCTTTGACACATGGCGAATGTTCTACTGATCTTTGCAATAGAGAAGAGTTGTGTGATAGTGATATGATTATTAATGTGCCGCAACCAGTGAATGAGAATGATTCTTTTGTTTTGGAACCAAATACTTGTGCTAAAAATAAACAATTGCTTCCAATTGCCACTGAACAAGATGAACTAAAATTGTTGTCTTCTATAAATACTTTGGGGTATATTGAGTTTGAGACACTATGTGCTCTGAGTAGTTTGGAGGAGAAATTTAATTGTGCAGGATTGCCATGGTTATCTAAATGTACATGTCACTTTATTGGCAAATATAATTGTAAAGGAGAGTATATGGTGCATCGTGTGTATATTTGTTCAACTCTGAAATCTCCTTTCATTGTGCAAAAATATGATCAACTAGAGGGCACCAATAGCGATAATGTTGTCATGTCGAAATCCCCAAGTTTTGTAATGAGGCAACAGGTTAAATTTCAAGAAGGGGAGCAATGTTGGCTACTATCGACAACTTATCCACCAGCTAAGCTCAAACCGAGGACGGTTTGTTGTCAAGAAGGGGAGGATGATGAGGACATGGCACCTTCGGATACAAACAATAATTATAAGGTGCGCTCGTTCCTACATTTGCATAGTGGCTTTGGTTATAATTCACTTGGTTCCACATGTACATGTCACTAATTGATTGTAGGTTCAAATGTGTTTCATAATGGAAGTTCATCAAAGTTGAACTTTCGGTTCGTCGGCAGCCCGACAGTGCCTCATTGGGAAGGACATAACTCATCCATCCGGAGTGCGATCGAGGTCAATGAGCACTTGATGGAAAGCTTGTTTGATAAGATTTCAAATAGATCTAGTTCCATCTCAATATCACATCGGCAAGGCCTCCAAATCACCAATATATTCTATCGCTATTTCTGGCGGGACCTACACTGTCGTCATGGGCTTGTTAGACATCCTTGGGACCCAGGCCCAAGTTGGAGCACATCCCAAGAAGATGGAGAATGCCTAAGAGATGGCCTTGGATGTCCTCCTCCTTGGCCACCACCTTAGGAGGCTAGCAAGGACGTCCAAGCCAAGCCAGAGGCCCAGTCCAATCCGAGTTCGAGTCTGTCTCGGCCGTCAGCACCAGTCTGCAATAAAACGGACGCCCAGGATTCATCCAAACTCCGTTTTTAATGATCCATATATGGATGGAAAGATAATTTCATAAGGAAACCAATGGATGTGGTCCCACAACAAAATTCCATCAGAATCAATGGGAATCGTTGAAACAAGTTGACGTCCATAATCTGTCACGACGCTGCGTCGTCGTCTTTTGGGCCGTTGGGCCTTGTAACGTGTTGGGACACCTTTAGGACGTGAAGAGGGATCCTTGGACGTCCCTTAGGCTATATAATCAGTAGCCACCACCTACATTAGGTTTTGGGTTTTATTTTAGATCAATCTGTCATTGAACAGTCGCCGTTATCGGTTTGCAAGACCCCAACTTTGAGTGCTTAATCATTCATCTGCAATTGTCACTTTAATTGAGTTGCTTTTTATCTTGTTCTTGCTTGTGTTCTTCGATTCGCAGCAGGGATTAGCCTTCTTGGTGAGGTCAATCGGATTGTGACACGGTTGACAACCAGAGGAGACGTGGTGCTAAGGTTGCAGGGTTTGGGTCTTTGTGATCTGAAGCCGGATCGGTGTGTCGCTCTCCGAACAAATCGTTGTTTATCTTGAACCTAACGAAAGATCGGGATCCCCATCTCCATTAAGTGGAATCTTGGCTACTACCGACAACTTGTCCACCAGCTAAGCTCAAACTGAGGACGGTTTGTTGTCAAGAAGGGGAGGATGATGAGGACATGGCACCTTCGGATACGAACAATGATTATAAGGTGCGCTCGTTCCTACATTTGCATAGTGGCTTTGGTTATAATTCACTTGGTTCCACATGTACATGTCACTATTTGATTGTAGGTTCAAATGTGTTTCATAATGGAAGTTCATCAAAGTTGAACTTTCGGTTCGTCGGCAGCCCGACAGTGCCTCATTGGGAAGGCCATAACTCATCCATCCGGAGTGCGATCGAGGTCAATGAGCACTTGATGGAAAGCTTGTTTGATAAGCTTTCAAATATATCTAGTTCCATCTCAATATCACATCGGCAGGGCCTCCAAATCACCAATATATTCTGTCGCTATTTCTGGCGGGAGCTACACTATCGTAATGGGCTTGTTAGACATCCTTGGGACCTAGGCCCAAGTTGGAGCACACCCCAAGAAGATAGAGAACACCTAAGAGATGGCCTTGGACGTCCTCCTCCTTGGCCACCACCTTAGGAGGCCAGCAAGGACGTCCAAGCCAAGCCAGAGGCCCAGTCCAATCCGAGTTTGAGTCTGTCTCGGCCGTCAGGACCAGTCTGCAATAAAATGGACGCCCAAGACGCATCCGAACTCCATTTTAATGATCCACATATGGATGGAAATATAATTTCATAAGGAAACCAATGGAAGTGGTCCCGCATCAAAATTCCATGAGAATCAATAGGAATCGTCAAAACAAGTTGACGTCCATAATCTGTCACGGCGCTGCGTCGTCGTCTTTTGGGCCGTTGGGCCTTGTAACGTGTTGGGACACCTTTAGGACGTGAAGAGGGATCCTTGGATGTCCCTTAGGCTATATAATCAGTAGCCACCACCTACATTAGGTTTTGGGTTTTGTTTTAGATCAATCTATCATTGAACAGTCGCCGTTATCGGTTTGCAAGACCCCAACTTCGAGTGCGTAATCATTCATCTGCAATTGTCACTTTAATTGAGTTGCTTTTTATCTTGTTCTTGCTTGTGTTCTTCGATTCGCAGCAGGGATTAGCCTTCTTGGCGAGGTCAGCCGGATTGTGACACGGTTGATAACCAGAGGAGACGTGGTGCTAAGGTTGCAGGGTTTGGGTCTTTGTGATCTGAAGCCAGATCGGTGTGTCGCTCTCCGAACAAATCATTGTTTATCTTGAACCTGACAGAAGATCGGGACCCCCGTTCCCATTAGAATCCCTCTCAAGGGCCAAGCTCCTAGTCAGGTAACTCTGTGGATAGCCTCGGGCATTCCCCATGCGCAAGTGGGTCTCCGATGTGTCTTCTGGCAAGGCTCTCCCGGATGCTCCCCGTCGTCTTCACTATCAAGCTTCTGGATGAAATGCCACGGGCCTTGTTCCCTCCGGTACACGGTGGCAGCCACACCACAAATGCGGTTGGTGTGATCTCGCAAGACTACAAGCCTCTTTGGTGTACAACAATGGTGCATGCAAGCACCGAGTGGTAAGAGGTATGCAAACCTCACTAAACACTAGGCCTAAACCTAGAGCAAGCGCATGAGCGGTGGTCTAATCAACCTAAGCACTTCGCAAAGCACCTACGCTAATCACCTAATGAATCACTAAGCACTATGCAAGTGGAGATCACTAAAATGGTGTATCAACACCCTTGGTATGTTTCCTTAGCTCCACACCTCTCAAAGGGCTGGTTGGGGGTTGTATTTATAAGCCCCACTGAGAAAGTAGCCATTGGGGTCGACATCCCGCTTTTCTGCTACTGATTGGACGCTGATCATGTCCTAACCAGACATGTCCGGTCATCTCGACCGTTGAATCCGTGAACCACTGATCGAACGCTACTAGCGTCCGGTCACCTACCACCGGACACGTCCGGTCACAGTTTCGCTGCTCTGGAACCTCTCTGTACTCGATCGGACGCTACCGCCCTGCGTCTAGTTGGTTTGCCACCAGCATCCGGTCCAGCATCCGGTCACTGTTGATGACGCCTGTTTGTCGAGCCTCTTCATTGGAGCGTCCAGTCCAGCGTCCGGTCGCTTCTGCCAGTGTCTGGTCCAGCGTCCTGTCACCTCTGTGAGCTCGTTTTTTTGCGATCTTGCATACGGCTTGGTTCCTATCTTCATGCTTAGACTTTGCTTGATATCTTGGGTCTTCTCTTGAGCTTCTAAGGTTTGATTATGGTGTTGATCATTGGATCATCACTTCGCCTTCGTCCAAGTCACATCTTGCACCCTATTGGACTACAAAACAAACACTTTGCAAATTCATTAGTCCCAATTTGGTTGTGTTGGTCATCAAACACCAAAATCCAAAGTAAATGGGCCTAGGGTCCATTTTCCTTACAACATTGAAGCAACTCCCCAAAAGTACACACGCGTTCAAACAAGAATTCTCCTCCAGATTAGAATAAACCGATCTGACTTTCAAACTTACCCATATTACCCTCAACCATGGGGCTTCTCAGCCTTCACTTGGTTCTTGAGCAATTGAAAGATAGAACGATCAAGTCAAGCACTATGTCTTAAGTTCTTTGCTCAACCATTACTCCAGAGTTTTTATAGATTTTCAAAATAAAACTCAGAGCTTCCTATTGTATGACACTCTCAAGTCTCAATATATGTGGTATTTATGGATCCTCACCCAGACAATAGTGGTGTTATGCCTTTCTCTTCCTACATCTAAGGCTTATGTGGAGCTCATTGGAGTGGAGAAAGGATAAAAGAGCATACTTGCAATACATATATTGTAAAGTCAAACCTCGGATCCAAAGAGAGTTGAGTCATACAATCAAATCAAGATGTGCATGTGTATGGATGTATATGGTGGATATATATGGTGGCTAACCTAATTCTACTTTGCTCCTTGAAAACATATCTCTCTTTTGAAACTTGGAAACAAATTTGCAAGAAAACAGGGGCTATCTTATTTATCTTCTTATTTATTTCTTTTTTAGGCAGGCATCTGAGTACCCATTGTTTTCAATATCTCGGACACTTGTCCATTTTTTCATCTCTCTCTTTTTTTATGAATAACTTTTGCATAACCCCATGCTTCTTTTCTGCAATGAAAATTTTTGAGAGATAGCAAGAAGAACTTGGAGCATTTATTTGGTGGATATCTATGAAGAATATTTTTGGTGTTTACTCCCAGTGTAGGAGTAAAACATTTTTAGATGGATCTAAATGGATGGCATATTGTTGCGCCTACCCCCAGTGTAGGAGTAGTGCATATTTGGGTGGTGTGTACGTGATCTCGATTTTAAGAGCATGACAAACCTCATAAGGCATCAACAAAGCTTGACTAAACTCAATGCAAAACAAGTAGTATATATGAGTGGAAGTTTTCCTAATCTAATATCATATATGGCCTTGGTAGGAATTCAAGTTTTGTCATACAGGAGCTCATCATGTAAGATTTTTATATTTTTCAAAAGATAAATCTCTAGAACTTTAGTATCACTAGGAACAAGATGAACTTAGCTCAAGCATATGCTACCTATGAGTTTCAAGTTCACAGTAAATTCTTATATCAAAACAATCGTATCCAAAACTCAGGAAAATTCAAGGCTGAAAAATAGGTACTTGAAAGGAATCATGATAGAGCAACTAATCATCATTTTCATTGCAAGAGATTATCCTTAGAGTCCATTTTATTTATTCAGCTCTTAAAAACAAAAAACTAGACACACACTTTTATTTTGTTTTCTCACTTTTTACATCACACCTTACTAATATATATGTGTAAGACAAAGATAAATTTTTATGTTGCTTTTAGTTATTGTTATGCATTTTTTATGACTTTAGCAAATATATAGAAAACTCAAATATAGTAAAACCAAAAAGGAAAAGAAATACTTAGCTAGATACATGGGGGATGCTTCTCCCGCAAGCTGGATGTTGTCGTGGTCTTTGTTAAAATCTCTCTCATCCTTCCAGAAGTTGTTTTCCTCATTTAGCGGGTGTAGCATCGGCTCGGGAGAATGTACTTTGGATGGATGGTTTTACTCTTGATCATCTTGCAAAATACTCTAACAAGAACACCAAAAACTCATGGCATAGATTAAGATAAGGGGTTAGTGGTCAGCCATTCAGAGATTTGTTGTCCTTGGAGGCTAGACAGATTTTCTAATTAACAAAGTTCTAACAGGATGTCTATTAATATATTTTTGGATTTTCTTATTTATATAATGCAGAAAGAAGTAAGTATGCATGTTTATTTTTATGCCACCATAGTGAATATTCCTACGGGCTTTTACACACTATAGATTTATTCACATGGGGCTTTAGGCTTTATGATGCAATGATATAATGCAACAATGAAACTTTTTATTTTTCTTTTATAAATGCAATGCTAAAAGTAAATATGGATAACTACCGATGTTACCTCATGGCCAGGGTTCAAATTTTTAAGTCCTCTAGATAGGACTTGGCTGGAGAAGAGTCCTTTACTTTTCGAGTGCATCATCTGGTCCCGGCAATGGAGACTCTGATGATTGTGCCTCTTGTAACTCTGGTGACGATGTTACCTTCTCCTTGCACACTTGCTTGGTCTGTGGACTTGACTTTGGTGGAACGGGTTCATCTTTTACAACTCCTTTAGGTTCCTTATCTTCCTTCCATTCATTCTTTGGAGATTGATTCTTCTGGTTTCAAGATGATCGATGTCTCCTCCTAGAGCGGGACTTCTTTGGCTACTCATAAGTAGTGTAACTATTAAAATAACAGTGTACCTTTTCTGTAAGGAATTGGAAGTGGACTTGTCTAGATCCGACGTAGATGATCGCATTGGTGGTGTTGATGAACAGTCTTCCAAGAATGATGGGTGTATCATCTTCTTCTTCACCCATGTCCAGAACCATGAAGTCGACAGGGGCATAGTGATCATGTATTTTCACCATAATATCTTTTGCTATCCCCTCTAGGAATCAGATTGATTGGTCCACCATCTGTAATTGCATATATGTAGGGAACAAAGGTTTATCTCTGAATAAATATTCATACATTACCTTAGACATTATGTTGACCCTCGATCTAATGTCGTAGAAGGTCTTGTGGAAGATTCTTTATCCAATGGTACACCCGATCGTTGGTACGCCAGGATCATCTTTCTTAGTGAGGAATGGCAAAGCAAGGAGGTGGTCATACTCTAATCGGAGTGTGTTGATCATGTTGACTATCTCTTCATGTGGTTGCCTCGCTTTGTTCTTACTCCTTCTTTGGTTGTTCTTCTTGGTTACTATTGTCTCTTCGAGCAGGGATGCCTTTTATGGATGACTAGAAGATTACAAGATGCGATTCTTGAAAGAAAACTTCTCCTTTCTATCCATGATTGTGAAGCAGATCTTGGCACTGTCCACATAGATGATGGCTTTAGCTGTGTTTAGGAAAGTTTGGCCCAAGATAATGGGTGCCCTTACATCTCCACCTGTTTCCAAAACCACAAAGTCTATGGGAACATATGATTGTCCCACTCAAATAATGGCATCTTCAAGGACTCCCTTGGGGTAGCAGAGTGACATATCTACAAGCTGCAAAAGCATATTTGTGTACAACAAAGTATCTCCATTGATTTTATCATAGATTACCTTAGGCATGATGTTGACACTAGCTCTAAAGTCACAGACAACTTCCTGGAAAATGTGAGGTCCAATGGCGATTGGGATGACAGGTCTCCCTAGATCACCTTTCTTGTCGGGCAAGGTGTAATCTATCCACTGTAACACCCTCGGTGTTACACCCTAAACAAATTACTAAACCATGTCATGAGCATCATGTTTACATGATAATGCATATGATGGAATGAATAGATGAAGTATTGCAACCTAAAATGATCAATAAAAATGCTAAACGAGAAGCTATTCCATAACTCATGTAATTATCAAGTAGGGTTTTAAACCAATTTTATTGAACAAAACTACTATAGAACATCTATATGGCACTTAAATAAAGTTTGGAATATGAACTTTGTAGATGACAATGAAATCCTTGCTATGGAAAAATAACATTGCTAGCTAACATTTCTAATAGCCTAGAAATGCAACTTGGAATCAAGTTCAACTCAAAGACTTTTAATATTTTCAAGTTTATAAACAGCAAGACAATGCAATGTTTGGTGATTTATTTTGTGAAATTGAGTTAGGAGGTGGTGTCATGTTTTAGCTTGGGTTGGTAGCCTGATATGCTCTCTTGAGCATGGTGAACATGGTTTAGGCTCAAGAGCAACTGTTTAGTTGTTATAGACACTTTAAATTTTGTGTGCGACGCGTTCTTGGGTTGGTTGGCCGAATGGGCGCAGTCAGAACGTCCCGAGAGCACGACATCGCCTCACTAGCTTGCCCCATGCATGCATGCATGCTACCGCATGAGGTTGCTTTCACCGTGGCACTGTGCTGCACTGCTGCTGCTCGCATGATCGAGCGGTGCTACCACCTACCCTACTGCACTACCGACCCACCTCGTGCCGTGATGCAGCCGCTGCCACTGCCATTGCATCACCGTCTCATCTATGCCTATCCATTGTACCCTTACCCCACCACTAGCCTAGTTATATGTTGTGCGCATGTGGTCGAGCTCATCGTCGCCATGCCATTTATGGCACTATGGCCATGCGGGCCATGCTGGTTGTGGACGCATGTGCTTGTCCATAGTGTCTACACACATGCCTCCCCAATCACGCCAGCCATGTCCTGCCAAGGTGAGCCTGAGCTGAGCCCACCTATCATGCCCTGTCTCCCTCTCTTTCTCTCTCTCTGCCGCTGCCGTTGGAGCCGCGCCAGCATGTTAGACATCGAGTGATCACCTCCATTCAATTCAGCATGTCTGCGGCTTCATCATCAAGTTCTCCAGCTGCCCAACCCCACCCAGCCATGAAGCATGCACTACCAAGCTCCAATTTGGTGCTTTTCCCACTAACGTGCCGATAATGTCGCGTTCGGTCACGGACGAGGGCAGCCCCCCTACCATCTTCCCTGATCCAATTCACCTGCACCAATAGCTTCGCCTCATGTCCCTCTTCACCTTGCGCATGTCAGCGGAACTGCTACCGCCTCCCCATCACCGCCGATGCGACCGTGCCACCATGGTGTGTCATCGCACGGCTCGGCCACACGTGGCCACCCCTCCTCTGCCATCCTCCACCCCAATCGTCATTTTGTCCTAGTCCATGGTAGCCTCCTGATGCTCATGCATGAGTTAGTTAGGTCCGTAGCTACCCCAGCTCACCAGAGTGGGTGTGCCGCCCCCTTGGATGGTCGCACATCACTGTAGCTCGGTCCAGCGTGTCCCACCGTCCTATTTTGCTGCTTGGTGTAGGCGGTTGGACCATAGTTGAAGGTCGGCCCGACCGACGGGCCAGCGCGAGCCCTAGGTGGCTGACGCAGCCGCACTGGGCCGTCATGCGTTGTGTCGCTGCGGGTGCACACGAGTGAATTAGGGAAAGGTCAGGGGGTAAGAAGTCTTGTGAGAACAGGAAATAGCATTAGGACTTAGTTGTAATTCAAAAGAAGTACGAGGTCTATTTTGCAAAAGCACCAGCGCGCACGGGATTCCCCCATCGTGGGCCCTCTCGCACATGGGTCGACGTCACCTGGGCCACTTCAGTGGGCCGCTGCGCGTGCCCGCATTCTATGCAGCGCGGGCCGAGTGTTGTGGGCCGCGCGGAGAATCCGTTTTCTTTTTCGAGGGGATTAGTAAATAGTTTTCTAATTTAATTTCTAAGCTGATCTTTGTTAATTAATATAAAATCATGTAGGTGTCTAAAAATTGTGAAACAAATTTTGTTAGGTTCCTAAAATTGTGATCTATCTATTGGTATAATTAATGTATAAATATACATATTGATACTAGGGGCTGTTAAATGATTTGAGAGTGCTTAATATTATTAGGTTAAATATTGTAGGAATTTTTGTGGTAAATTGGTGATAACTTTAGTCCTGATATTTTTATGGTATCTTCATTGTATTATTATGTGCTCACTATAGTTTTTGTATCCTTAGAATAGACCAAGCATTAGGGTAGTTAAATGCTCTTTGTCTCAATATACATTAAATCATTAGTAGAAATAAAGATATATCCTTAATTTGTAAAGCCAGGTGTTGTTAGTTGAACCCAATACATTGCTTGGTAAAGATGATAGTTAGCTTAGTACCTTAGTCATTAGAGCTAGCTTAGTAGCTTAGTATGAGTATTCTTATTTTAATAGTTGTTGTTGCCTAAATACTAAGTGTTGCATCATCATTGCATGCATGTAGAGAACGAGTTGGTGAAGATAGTGACCACAGACGATCACGAGTTCAAGGAGATCATCAAGGAGTACGAGGAGGAGATTCTCATGCAGGAGGAGGTACCAAAGCCAGCACCGACTGACTTGGCGGACACCGTGCCTGCCCAAGTCAAGCCTCGGTGCATAACCCCTTATTTTTTATAATCACTGTATATATATGTTAAGTGCATTTATGTTATAGGAATCTTATGAAAATCACCTGCATAGATATAACTATCCAATGAGTCCTACTAGTACAGGTTCGAGTAGCTACTATGCTTAGGTTATCGGTAGCGTGAGTAACCTGCCATTGCTCACAATAGGTGATTATTATAATTACTCTCATGATAAAATGATAAAAGGAAAATGGAGACCGGGCAGGGATATGGTATGGGTTTTGGTGGGTGTAACAGGTTGTGTCCCATGGCCACAGGGTTTAGCTTGGTTACACTATTTTCCTTGTCCGTGTCAATTGAGGACCGTCCATTGCTGTGGATGGTAGTCAGGTCATAGACTTATTATCCTGAGCACATACTTGCTTATGGGAGTGGGAAGGCTCGATATGCTCTTGTCGTGGGTTCCGGCTCTTTTTGGACTGACTAATTGGAGGCGAGGAAAGGTGGAGGTCTAACAACATGCTGAGATCGGATCTCAAGTGTGGGGGCTTGGAGTCTAAGTTTGGACGGGGACCTGGACCCCATGACAGGAGTGGAATAGGTTGGTCTTGTTTGTGCTTGGGGTACAAATGGGGCATGTGTTTCGGGGTACCCAGCTAGGATACATTAGTTCACGAATCACCATTTCTGTGAGACGGTATGACTCGGCTATGGTCTAGCACTGTAGTAAGAACCGGAATATAAAAGATGGTAAAATGGTTATCATTGCTCAACCCTTGTTTGAAGGTAGTATAGGTGCTTACCTAGAATGGTTAGGTAATGAAGTAATCATGACTGCTAATTAAAGTTGATCTTAAGGACGTACTTCTGGTAATGCTTTTCGCAAAACAAAAAGAAAACAACAAACCCATATTGCCTACATACCCGTTGGAGTTGGGAAACTATTCCCACTAGTCGGGTAAGTCTTGCGAGTACATTGTGTACTCAGAGTTTATTTTAACCTGTTGTAGGTGTAGCTTGAGGAGTAACTCTTGTGTGGAGGATTCTTCTAGTGGACATAGACATATCCTTGTATCATTTTCGCTAGATGTTTATTTTCATTCCGCTGTTTAATTATTGCACTCTGATCCCTGGTATTATAATAAATAATTTCCAAGAACTCTTGTTGTACGAAATGGACTAAGTATTGTAAGCTCGTACTCATTATTGGATTCTAGAGGTAAAACGTGGATCGATTCTAGTTCTCCCGTTGGGTGTGCTCGATGGAACTGTCTGGTGTAGCTAACTTTTGGGGTGTATAGTGTCTAGTGGAAGACGAACGCCTCCGAAAGCATGTTATTTCGGGTGATTCTACCACAGGTTGTATCAGAGCCAATAATGACTCTACGAGTTTAAAAAACTCTTTTCAAAAACCTAAAATTTGACCAACAAAAGCTTTGCAAAAAGTAGGATGCGATAGATTACATAAATAAGTATAAGCCATAGCAATATAGTCTATCTAGGATAGTGGCACTAGTTTTATCTAATCAATCTTTTGTAGGTACACTAACTTACATTACGTAAGAATCGTTAGCGTACAAGAAGTGGATGTGTGTTGTGCCAAAAATTATATGCGAATGCCGCTATATTCCGGCTTGAGAGAACGAATAGGTCGATCCATGCATCATGAAAAGAGAATCTTGTTTAAGCTAAACTCCCCTTCACGTATAATTTTTGGGTAGTTAATATGATAGGTTAATAAATAAGACAAATGCTTTAACTCTTAAGGAAAAGTTCTCGCTTGTAACTATTTATTGGGCCTTATCATCTCTCTAGCCGTTTGTTTCTAAGTATGGAAGCCCCGGTGGCAATGGCGGGACCTGGGTGGAGCTTGCAGTCTCGAGAGGCCATGTTCCTATCAGGACATCTTGGGGACACACCCGCCCATGTTTAGGCTGATTGCTGAGCCTCTAGACGTAGAGCATTGGCTTCGTATTGTAGAGCAGAAGTTTCAGCAGCTCTATGTGACGAATGAGCAGAAGGTGTGCTTTGTCGTACAATAGCTTCTAGGATCTGCCAGTGCTTGGTGGGACACTTTCAACACCATGCAACCTGTGGACCACCATGTTACTTGGTGGGAGTTTACCACTGCTTTCCGTCAGTACTATATTCCTACTGGTTTGCTGAGCAGGAAGCTATCCGAGTTTCTAGAGCTGAAGCAAGGAAACATGACTGTGATGGAATATGTGAACAAGTTTAATCACCTTGCACAGTATGCTAGGACTCATGTGGATACTGATGAGAAGAAGATGGACCGTTTCAAACGTGGACTCTCTTGCATCTTGCAAGAGAAGCTATATACAGAGGGCTATCAGACCTTTGGTGCTTTGATGAATGCTACCATTGCTATGGAGGGACTTCAGCATGACTCTCAAGCTGAGTGGAAGCGTAAGAGGGTGATCACTGGGTCTTCTAGTCACCCATAGTCGTAGAAGGTACAGGTTGTGGGGAGAGTGTCCTATCACTCTCCGGGTGGATAGTCATCTCGTCAGACCCAGCAGACTCACCAGACACCTCCCACTCAGTACTGTGCACCTACTTAGTAGGCGCAGTAGCCTCAGGGATAGTAGGTTCCACCTCATCAAGGACATGGGAACAAGCTGAGTGCTTGTTTCAAGTGTGGCAAGGAAGGCCACTATGCTCGTGAGTGCCCTTAGAACCAGCTTGCTTAGTCTTCTCAGCCTTTAGCCAACTCTTGTTTGGTCAAGAGGACTATCATCAGGAAGAAGGTGCCCGTGAGCCGCACGAGACAGGTTAATTTCACCAAGGCTAAGGAGATTCCATAGGGAGAGCCTATGATTGTAACACCCTAGGTGTTTGTCACCAATTAAGCAATGGGTTTAAGCTCAACCATGGCATGTTAAGTAGTGATGGAGATGTTAGGTTAAACATATGAAAATGAGTCACCACTTAAACTTGGACCATGCATCATTGCTTACATGCTGCCCTTTCTAAAGAGTATGCTTGGGAAATGCTGGATGTACTTGTTTCATGTGTCTCGCATCAATATCCATCTATATTGATCCATGGAAAAGTTTCGTGAAGTTTGGAATCAAGAAGTCACATGAAATGACAAGTTATGTCCTTGCTTGAATTGTTTTATAAAGTGAATGGAATTCTAGATCGCCAACCAAACCTTGTAACCTTGCCCAAATGACTCTAATTGAACTCTACAACAAAAGTTATGAAGGGTTCGTGTTGAGCGGCGGACAAGAAAATACCTCCATCGGTCTAAAACTTGGAATTAAGCTTTACCGTGATGCTACTTTGACCTATGTTGACCAATCACTTACAGTGCTTGCATGGAGTTGCACCTTAAATAAAAGTTAAGGTTTGAGTAGAGTAGAACAAACTTTGTTTTTGGACCAAGAGCTAGATCAACTTGGAACTAAGGCGAATCGAGGCTCAAACGTTGAATCGACAGCTGTTTTCGGTACTTGGAATTTTTCTAAGTCTGGAATTCATCGTCGACTCGTCGTCGACATTGGCATTCCGCGTTCTCCAAATTCCGTTAAGCAACTCGACTTGACCCCAAAATAAAGGTTGGAGCTAAGTTCATGGAGAAGAGCATATAAAAAGATGACACTCGTTGGACTTCACTTTGACCATCAATTTTGGACTTTTGTTAATTGCTGTCAACGCGCTGACACTATCACTTTGGGGCATAATTACTCGCTGATCTAGAGCTCTAATGACCTTGGTCTCTTAATGAAAAATGTAGAGCGGGCCGAGTACAGAAAACTTCATTTTAGGCCCATGGACCAATTCGGATCCGAGCCAGCCCAAAACGGTGTCCCACCTTCCCCACTCTAGCGCACGCCACCTGTTCACTGAATTGCCTCTATGGGCGACGCGTGTCCGTGAGCGTGACAGCCATGCGTGAGCTCGCCCTCGCCATCGGCGACGCGTGCACCCACGCCCCTGCTTCTTCAAACCAAGCGCTTGAGCTTCTCCACTCTCCCTCACTCGCTCTTCCTCGCTCTCTAGCGACGTGCGTGCGCTCCTGGACGCCGCCGCCATGGACGCCGCAGCCGAGCTCGCCGTCGCCGCTGTTCCCTAGCTTCCGAGCCCCCTCATGACCAACCACGTGAACCAACAGCTTCGCCTATTCCTCCTCTACCCGGCGCACCCCTCCCCGGCCTCTCATCGCTGTCGTAGCGCGCGGCCGCCGGTGCCGTGGCCACCACGGGCGCCTGTGCGCGTGGCCAGGAGGCCACGAGCAGGCTCTAGCCGAGCCGAAGCCACCTTCGGGTGCGTACAGGTGTCTCGGACCTCGTCGGCCCATCCCCTGCCGCCGACGAGCCTCCTTCGGCCGGCAACAGCAAGTCCGGCATGCTCCTCTGCTTTTAATTCTGACCAGGGGCCTCGGGCTCAAATTTGACAAAATGGAAGGGTCTAACTGCGAAGTCTGTGACTCAAATGAATAGTGCCGATAAGGACCTATTTGTAGTAAATTTGCTGAATCTTTGGAAATTCATAGTAATTCATAGGAAATTCATAAAATAGCAAATGAGGACTTTTTGGAATCCTTGTAAAATTCTCTATGCATTAGATCTATAATATGGCATGTTTTAGTTTCAATATTTTGTGGTAAAAATAGATTTGTGCAGTAAGGTTGTAATGCTAGTTGAATTTGTTATTTTCCATAACTACAGATCTAGGGCTCCAAATGAAGTTAAATTTTTGTGGCATGCTACTCATGTGATAGTTGATGTGTGGTAAAAATTTCATGAGTATTGGATGAAGTATGAGTGAGTTATTGGTTTATCTCGCTCTCACATGATTTCTTGCAATAGCAAATTGTCTTTTTCGTAGAGGCAGCTATACTTATGCAAATGATATGAAATTTGTACAGTAGACTATTGAGAGGATATGTGAGCTACTGTAATTTTTGTAGAATTTATTGTGCATTTTTGGTATATGTTCATAAATACACCTTGATATCTAAATAAATTAAGAAATGCTTTAAGAAAATTTATTTAGAGGTGAGCACCATGCTTTTTGGTGTTCTTTAGTCATGTGTGAAATGTTGGTAAAGTTGGTTTTGCCCAATTATGAATTTGCAACATAAGTTAATAATTATTTTCTTGCCGATGTGGTTTATGGACAGATCTGGGAACTTAGCAAAGTTCTTCATGACAATGTGCTTTGTTGTGAAACTTGTTTATACAAAAGTTGTAGATAATTTATGTATCTAGCTGCTATTAAAATTTGGTATCATTTGGCCGAGTAGGTTTGAGTTACAACTGTTTAAAGTTATAATACAGGATTTGTTGCTCTCTGTTTTGTATGAACCAGTTTCTGTAAAGGTATAATTTTGACCTACTTAACTTGGGAATCATGCTGTGATGGTTATAGATGAAATGTAGATAATTTCATAAGCTTTCCAAAATATCTTCTTGCAAGTCATTTGGATTTGTGTAACTCCAGTTATAGCTAAATCTTGTAGCTGCTGTTTGCATGTCCAGAAATTGGCAGATTCCAATTATAGTGTTTGCTTGTATATTGTTAAGTGTGACTTATGCCTTGAATGATGACTGAGTTAGAGCACCTGAGATCTTGAAAAACTTGTGTCATGCTTGGTGTTGTCGTCTTCTTTGCCATCTTAGCAATGATAGATTGTGTGATGTTTAAGTTAAGCATCGCAAAGTACTTAAGTGTGTTAGTGTAAACTATGCTTGTCTTGCTTGCTATTTTGTGGTGCGTCTCATGGTACTATTCTTCATATTTATGCACTTGTATATTGCATCTCATCTAGGTACGCTAGATGCACCACATGAAGGATGCAATGTTGGAGCCAAACCTGAAGATTTGGTTTGGTGGATATATCCCGAAGATGGAAGGACTAAGCAAGTGCTAGGACCGGAGAAGTCACCATGACGGTGCAAGCTAACTAAACTGACTTTTGTTCGATCCTAGGCAAGCCCCAGAGCATATTAAGCCTCTTAATTTCTGAAATGCAATTAAAGTATTATTGTTACATATATATTGTTGCATTAAGTTTAGGTGTTGGATGCAAACACTTGCTGCATTGGTTATCCAATCCTTGTCCAGATATTGATACCCTGAATCCTATGTAGCTCAGGCTCGTGTAGTGCTTAGCCCTGCTTAAATGCGGTAGAAGTCAGGTGATTTCCTATCACCTACGAGCTATATGGATATACATATGGCACGGTTAGCTATATTTGCTATCGTGGAAAAGAACATGTCTTAATTTGAATTGAAGACCGGGCGAAGGCTTGCCGGTTTGCAGTGACTCCATCTGTGTCGCTTAAGGACCGAATCTTGGAGCCTTTCCTGTTCATGTTGAACGCATGCCTCTCTCTTAGTTGGCCGGGTCTGGAGACCGACCACGAAGCCAAGTAGCTCAACTCAGGCCGGGAGTCGATAAGTATAAAGTACGCCTCGGAAGGGAGCCGTAGGCATGAGTCCAAGGGCAGGTGATTTAAAAGTCCTGATCGTCCTGGCAGAAGGGTAATCCCTGAGAGTGCTAGCGCGGATCGAACCCGTGAATTTAGTTCCTGAGTTGTACCAAAGGTGACCCACGGCTACCCTTGCAATGTATGCTAGGGTGAGAGTTAGGAATACCCCCTCAGCTGAGTTGTAATTCGATTCGAGTCACCGTCTCTCACCGGTTAGTGAGAACTTGACAGGCTTATCTCCAAAGTAGATACACTAAATAACATAATGGTTCCGAAATGATGATATGATGATGACAGCCTTATGATACCTGCTATGGTTAATATTGGTTGCTCCTAATAAGTGAGTGCTCTAGTATAGGTGCTAATCTAGTGGACAGGTAAATGATGATAAACTTGATGCTAAGTTTAAATTGGTCACTATATTCATAATCTCTTTTATACAACCGTGTCAAGCTAGCCCACCTCATAAGCCTTGCATGACCCTTGGTGTCCTTTATTTCTGGTTTTGACGGGTAAGTCTAGCTGAGTACCTTCTCGTACTCAGGGTTTATCCCACCATGTTGCAGGTGAAGTTCTCGGCCTGTTGAAGATGGTGGCTAACCGTCGGTGGGCTCGGTGATTCTATAGTTACTTCTCGTCTATATGCTTTTGTCGGATGATGTCACGTATGCTAGCAATATATTTGGAACTTATATTAATGTAATCATTTGAAAGCTATGATTGTTTTCACTAAGCGGTTTTGAAACCCAAACTTGTACTATTATTTGTGAACCCATTTATAATATTATTTTTGCTGCAACTCTGCGTATGTGAGGTGTATTTGCTTAATCACGTGATCTTGGTTGTGATGTTGATTTACCGAGGTCTTTCGGGACACTCGGCGGACTACCGGGTTTATATGAGTGAAGGTATGTGTGTGTCAACGAGTTAGCGGGGACAGCCGTACTTGATCTTATTTAAATTGGGTGGTTCTGTTACAATGATGGCTGGTATGTTCATCATTGATTCCCTTCCAGCATATGTATTATTTAATTCTAGTGCATCACATTCATTCATGGGTATGGGGTTTGCACAAAGGCACAATGTATCTACTATGACTATTCCTATTGCTTATAGAATCAGAACCCCGTGTGCGTTGTTGTACGTTAAAACTTGGACAGACACAATGAGACTAGTGCTAGCCACTCACTCTTGTCGTCTCCAGTTCATGGTGCTGCCTGGGCAAGGCATAGATGCAATTCTAGGAATGAATTGGTTGAGAAATTATGGGGTAGTTCTAAACCTTAGACAGAGAATTGTTGAGTTGAAGCTTCCTTCTTCTGAGGATAGAATGTCTCTCCTTATGCCTTCAATCCTCACCTTGCTAGTTGTTGCTCATGCCGAAGCTTCTTCTAACCTTGCCTCTATTCCTGTGGTCTGTGAGTTTTCGGATGTCTTTCTTGAAGATCTATCTAGGTTACCACCAGATAGGGATGTGGAGTTTTCCATTGAGTTAGAACCTAGTACTACTCCTATTTCACGGCGTCCTTACTGCATGGCTCCAAAGGAACTGGCTGAGATGAAGAAATAGTTAGAGGAATTATTGGAGAAGGGATTCATCCATCCAAGTTCTTCACCATGGGGTTGTCCAGCTATTTTCGTGAAGAAGAAGGATGGCACTCTTCGGATGTGTGTAGAGTATCACCCTCTCAACGCTGTAACCATTAAGAACAAGTATTCTTTACCTTGTATTGATACTTTGTTCGATCAGTTGGCTAGTGCCAAGGTGTTTTCAAAGATTAATCTTTGTTCTGTGTATCACCAAATTAAGATCCGGTCATAAGATATACCAAAGACAACTTTCTCAACTAGGTATGGCCTCTATGAATACCTAGTCATGTCTTTTGGTCTCACCAATGCTCCTGCATTCTTCATGTATCTCATGAATTCAGTCTTGATGCCGAAGTTAGACAAGTTTGTGGTGGTGTTCATTGATGACATATTAATATATTCTAAGAACAATGAAGAGCATGCACAACATCTTCGCATAGTCCTGACTCGATTGCAGGAACACAAGCTGTATGCCAAATTTCGCAAGTGTGAGTTTTGGTTTGATCGAGTGTAGTTTTTGGGACATGTCCTAACACCTAAAGGCATTTATGTAGATCCTGGCAAGGTGCAGGATGTGTTAAATTAGAAATCTCTAAAGTCAGTGCATCAGATTTCTCAGTTCCGTGGTCTTGCTGGTTATTATCGGTGCTTTATCCCTGAGTTCTCCAAAATGATGACCAAGTTGCTGTAGAAGGATGTCAAGTTTGTATGGAGTCCAGCTTGTGAAGAGGGTTTCCAAGCCATGAAGAAGTTTCTTAGCTTTGCTCCTGTTCTTGCTCAACCAGATATTGAAAGGCTGTTTGATGTGTATTGTGATGCCTCTAGGACTGGATTGGGTTGCGTGCTTATGCAAAATGAACGTGTGATCGCTTATGCTTCACGTCAGCTAAAAAAGCACGAGTTAAATTATCCCACCCATGATTTAGAGCTAGCTGCAGTGATGCACGCTCTAAAAATTTAGAGGCATTACCTGTTAGGAAATAAAGTACACATTTTTACGGATCACAACAGCCTCAAATATATTTTTACTCAATCTAAGTTGAATATGAGGCAACCGAGGTGTCTCGAGTTAATGAAGGATTACAATTTAGAAGTTTATTATCATCCAGGAAAAGCTAATGTAATAGCTAATGCCTTAAGTCGGACGTCGCATCAGGTTGATGAAGAATCTTTGCCCCTCACTCATTCGAAAGTGTTAGCCCATATTACTCTAGTCTCAGATTTACTTGAGCAAATTATTATAGAGTAAAGGCAAGATGCTTCAAAAATCCCTCATATCAAGAAGTTAATTGCCGAAGAGTGTGGTCCTCATTTTAGTATTGATGATCAAGATTGGTGGTTCCCTCAAGTCATGAGCTTAGGAGAAAAATTTTGGATGAAGCTCACAACTCCAAATTATCCATTCATCTGGGAAGTAACAAGATGTATCATAATTTGCGTCACTTGTATTGGTGGCCAAATATGAAATAGGATATTACCAAATACATCTCAGAATATGACATTTGTGGAAGGGTTAAGGCGGACCATATGCGTATGTCTGGATTTCTACAACCCTTGCCTATTCCTGTTTGGAAATGGGAGAATATTTCCATGGAGTTTGTTGTGGGTTTACCCCACACGACAAAAGGGTATGACTCTATTTGGGTCATTGTGGATCACCTTACCAAGTCGGTTCATTTCCTCCCAGTGGATATAAGGTATTCAGCCAAAAAGTATGCGAAGTTGTATTTTGACCGGGTTATGACCCTACATGGAGCTCCCCTTACCATTGTTTCTAACAGAGGGTCAGTCTTTGCGTCTCGCTTCTGGGAGCAACTCCGTAAATGTCTTGGTACTCGCCTCCTCAGAAGTTCAGCTTATCACCCGCAAACTAATGGTCAAACAGAAAGGGTCAATCAAGTATTTGAAGACATATTGAGAGCTTGTGCCATTTCTTATCCAGAAAAGTGGGATGAATGCTTGTCTTTAACTAAGTTTACCTATAACAATAGCTATCAAGAGAGCATTCGTATGACACCTTTTGAGGCCCTGTATGGCAAGAAATGTAGAACACCTCTTAACTAGGTGGAAGTGGGTGATCATGGTTACTTTGGACCTGATTTTATCAAATAAGCAAGAGAACATGTCAGTGTTATTCAGAGTCATTTGAAAGCATCTCAGAACCGTCAGAAAGCTTCTATGGACAAGAGGAGAAGACCTTTGTAGTTTGAAGTTGGTGGCCATGTGTACCTAAAGGTATCCCCTATGAGAGGTGTGCATCGGTTTGGAGTTCGTGGAAAGTTAGATCCTCGTTATGTTGGACTTTATAAAGTTTTGGAACGGTGTGGTTTAGTTGCTTACCATCTCCAACTCCCAGATATTCTGTCAGCAGTCCATAATGTCTTCCATGTTTCCCAGTTAAAGAAGTGTCTATGGGTTCCTGATAAAGTGGGGGAAATTGAAGGACTCCCTCTCCAACCTGATCTTTCTTATACTGAGCATCCTGTAAAAATCTTGCATGAAAAAGAGAGTCACTAGGAACAAAGTGGTAAAATTCTATAAAGTCTAGTGGAAAAAACATTCAGAGGACAAAGCAACTTGGGAACAGGAGAGCTATATTCTAGAGCATTATCCCCATCTTCTCCCCGATGTATCGAGGTAATGGTTTAAGTAAAAGTTTACTTCTTATCCCTTTTCCCACACTAGGCACACACATGAAATCTCGGAATGAGATTTTGTTTAAGGGGGGTAGAGATGTAACACACTCGGTGTTACGCCCTAAATAAATTACTAAACTATGTCATGAGCATCATGTTTATGTGATAATGCATGTGATGGAATGAATAGATGAAGTATTGCAACCTAAAATGATCAATAAAAATGCTAAACGAGAAGCTATTCCATAACTCATGTAATTATCAAGTAGGGTTTTAAAAAAAATATTGAACAAAAATACTATAGAACATCTATAGGGCACTTAAATAAAGTTTGGAATATGAACTTTGTAGATGACAATGAAATCCTTGATGTGGAAAAACAACATTGCTAGCTAACATTTCTAATAGCCTAGAAATGCAACTTGGAATCAAGTTCAGCTTAAAGACTTAGAATATTTTCAAGTTTATAAATAGCAAGACAATATTTTTCAAGTTTATAAACAGCAAGACAATGCAATGTTTGGCGATTTATTTTGTGAAATCAAGTTAGGAGGTGGTGTCGTGTGTTTAGCTCAGATTGGTAGCCTGATATGCTCTCTTGAGCATGGTGAAGATGGTTTAGGCTCAAGAGCAATTGTTTAGTTGTTATAGGCGCTTTAAATTTCATACACGACACGTTCTTGGGTTGGTTGGCCGGGTGGGCATGAGGTGACATCCCGGGAGCACGATGTCGCCTCACTGGCTCGCCCCGCGCATGCACACATGCTACCACGCGAGGTTGCTGTCATCGTGGCACTGTGCTACGCTGCTGCTGCTCGCACGGCCGAGCGACGCTGCTGCCTGCCCTGCCACACTGCTGACCTACCTCGTGCCATGACACAGCCGCTGCCGCTACCATCGTATCGCCGTCTCATCCGCACCCATCCGTTGTACCCTTACCCCACCGCTAGCCCGGTTAGATGCACGTAGTTGAGCTCGCCGTCGCCATGCCATTTATGGCACTGTGGTCGTGCGGGCCATGTCGGTCGTGGACACGCGCACTTGTCCATAGCGTCTATGCACGTGACACCCCTACCACGCTAGCCACGTCCTGCCAAGGCGAGACTGAGTGGAGCCCACCTATCGCGCCTTGTCTCTCTGTCTCTCTACTACCACCATTGGAGCCACGCCAGCATGTTAGACATTGAGAGATCACCTCCATTCAATTCAGCACGTCCGTGGCTTCACCATCAAGTTCTCCAGCTGCCCAACCCCACCCAGCCATGAAGCATGCACTGCCAAGCTCCAATTTGGTGCTTTTCTCGCCGCCATGCCGATAAGGCCATGTCCGGTCGTGGACGAGGGCAGCCCCCCTACCGTCCACCCCGATCCAATTCACGTGCACCACTAGCTTCACCTTGCCTCCCTCTTCACGTTGTCCATGTCATCAGAACTGCTACCGCCTCCCCGTCACTACGGACGTGATCGTGCCACTGTGGTGCGCCGCCACACGGCTCGGCCACACGTGGCCACCCCACCTCCGCCATCCTCCACCCCAACCATCACTTCATCTTGGTCCATGGTAGCCTCTTGATGCTCACGCGTGAGTCAGTTAGGTCCATAGTAGCCCCAGCTCATTGGAGCGGGTGCGCTATCGCTATGGATGGCCGTGCATCATTGTAGCTCGCTCCAGCGTGTCCAATTGCCCTGCGTTGCTGCTTGGTGTAGGCGGTTGGACCGTAGTTGAAGGTTGGCCTGACCGACGGGCCAGCATGAGCCCCAGGTGGCCAGCGCAGCCACGCTGTGCCACCGCCCACCGTGCCGCCATGCACTAAGTCGCTAGGGGTGCGAGCGGGTGAATTAGGGAAAGGTCGGGGGGTTAAGTGAGAAGTCTTATGAGAAAGGGAAATAGCGTTAGGACTTAGTTGTAATTTGGGAGATGTGCGAGGTCCATTTTGCAAAAGTGCCAGCACGCGCGGGATTCCCCCGTCGTGGGCCATCTTAGGCGTGGGCCGCTTCAGCGGGTCGCACGTTGTGGGCCGCGCGGAGAATCCATTTTCTTTTTCCAGGGGATTACTAAATAGTTTTCTAATTTAATTTCTGAGCTGAGCTTTGGCAATTAATATAAAATCATGTAGGTGTCCAAAAATTATGAAACAAATTTTGTTAGGTTCCTAAAATTGCGATCTATCTGTTGGGGTAATTAATGTATACATAAACATGTTGATACTAGGGGCTATTAAATGATTTGAGAGTGCTCAATATTATTAGGTTAAATATTGTAGGAATTTTTGTGGTAAATTGGTGATAGCTTTAGTCCTGATATTTTTATGGTAGCTTCATTGTATTATTATGTGCTCACTATAATTTTTGTATCCTTAGAATAGACAAGCATTAGGGTAGTTAAATGCTCTCTGTTTCAATATACATTAAATCATTAGTAGAAATAAAGATATATCCTTAATTTGTAAAGCTAGGTGTTTGTTAGTGGAACCTAATACTTTGCTTGGTAAAGATGATAGTTAGCTTAGTACCTTAGTCATTAGAGCTAGCTTAGTAGCTCAGTATGCGTATTCTTATTTTAAGGGTTTTTATTGCCTAAATGCTAAGTGTTGCATCATCATCACATGCATGTAGAGAATGAGTTGGTGGAGATAGTGACCGCAGACGATCATGAGTTTGAGGAGATCGTCGAGGAGTACAAGGAGGAGATTCTCATAAAGGAGGAGGTCCCGGAGCCACCACCGACTAACTCGGCTGACACCACGCCTGCCCAAGGCAAGCCCCGGTGCATAACCCCTTATTTTTATAATCACTGTATATATATGTTATGTGCATTTATGTTACAGGAATCTTATGAAAACCACCAGCATAGATATAACTATCCTATGAGTCCTACTAGTATAGGTTCGAGTAGCTGCTATGCTTAGGTTATCGGTAGCGTGAGTAACCTGCCATTGCTCATAATAGGTGATTATTATAATTACTCTCATGATAAAATGATGAAAGGAAAATGGAGACCGAGCAAGGATATGGTATGGGTTTTGGTGGGTGTAACAGGTTGTGTCCCATGGCCATGGGGCTTAGCTTGGTTACACTATTTTCCCTGTCCGTGTCGATTGAGGACCGTCCGTTGCTGTGGATGGTAGTTAGGTCACAGACTTATTATCCTGAGCACATACTTGCTTATGGAAGCGAAAAGGCTCGTTATGCTCTTGTCGTGGGTTTTGGCTCTTTCCGGACCGACTGATTGGAGGCAGGGAAAGGTGGAGGTCTAAGCATCATATTGAGACTGGGTCTCAAGTGTGGGGGCTTGGAGTCCAAGTTTGGACGGGTACCTAGACCCCGTGATAGGAGTGGAATGAGTTGGTCTTGTTTGTGCCTAGGGTACAAACGGGGCATGTGTTTCGTGGTACCTAGCTGGGATACATTGGTTCGTGAATCGCCGTTTCTGTGAGATGGTACGACTTGGCTATGGTCTAGCACTATAGTAAGAACTAGAATATAAAAGATGGTAAAATGGTTATAATTGCTCAACCCTTGTTTGAAGGTAGTACAGATGCTTACCTAGAATGGTTAGCTAATGAAGTAATCATGACTGCTAATTAAACTTGATCTTAAGGATGTACTTTTAGTAATGCTTTTCGCAAACAAAAAGAAAACAGCAAACCCATATTTCCTATCATACCCCTTGGAGTCGAGAAACTATTCCCACTAGTCGGGTAAGTCTTGCGAGTACATTGTGTACTCAGGGTTTATTTTACCCTATTGTAGGTGCAGCTTGAGGAGTAACTCTTGTGTGGAGGATTCTTCTGGTGGGCATAGACAGATCCTTGTATCGTTTCCGCTAGATGTTTATTTTCGTTCTGTTGTTTAATTATCGCACTCTAAACCCTGGTAGTATAATAAATAATTTTCAAGAACTCTTGTTGTATGAAATGGACTAAGTATTGTAAGCTCGTACTCATTATTGAATTCTGGAGGTAAAATGTGGATCGATTTGAGTTCTCCTGTCGAGTGTGCTCGATGGAACTATCCGGTGTAGCTAACTTTTAGGGTGCTTAGTGTCTAGTGGAAGATAAGTGCCTCTGAAAGCATGTTATTTTGAGCGGTTCTGCCACATCCACCTTCCCATTGATGGCTCCGTGTAGTAGTAAGCTGCATTATGAATATCGATGAGATTTGTAGTTTCTAGATCTTCCAGTTGCCCCGGAATCTTACCTTTATTGGATGGAGGAACAGTAGCTGCTAGCTAAGCTATTTGTGATTCTATGATTTTATTAAAGCTATGCTAGCTCTTAATGGTAGAAGCAAAACTATTCATTCTATTACTTATGTTCTCTAGAATTTTATCATTGGAAGCTACCTTCTTAGATAATCCTACCATGAGTCAAGATTGGCTAGCAATTAATTCTCTCAAGGGTGGTTGATTGAAGTTATTATAATTGTTACCTTGAGGGTTACCTTGGTAGTTACTTTGGTAGTTTGGCCTCTGTTGCTGGTTCCATCCTTGATTTTGTTGAGGACGATAGTAGTTGTTGTTGACAAAGTTCACATCCTCATGAATTTTAGGGCAGTTGTGCCCTAAATGCCCAGTGTTTCCACACTCTTCATATGTCATGCGAGAATCATGAATGTGCATGACTTCTTTCTTCTCATTAGCTCGGTCTTCGAGCTTCTTCATCAGCAGGTCCATCTTGGCAGACAGCATATCTACCTCCTTGAGTTGATGCATACCTCCACCCCTCTTGCGGGTCTGAACTCGTTCTTCATTCCAACCTTGGTTAGAGACCTTCTCTACAAGAGTTGTTGCAGCTAGATGTGTGAGTGACAGAAATGCACCTGCGGTAGCAGCATCTGTAATCTCATGGGTACTGTTGGTTAACCCATGTTAGAAGGTCTGCATGAGTAGCCAATTTTCCATCCCATGATGAGAACATTCTGATATGTAGTCTTCAAAGCGTTCACATGCCTCAGGGATAGATTCGTCATGTTGTTGCTGAAAACTTGAAATTCTCCCACGTAGAGCATTGGTCTTACCCATGGGAAAGAACTTGGCTAGGAAGGCAGTGGAGCAATTATCCCATGTAGTATTTCTATCTTTGTTGGCGTAGAACCACTGCTTCGCCTTCCCCAAGAGTGAGAATGGGAAGAGGCGAAGTAGTATGGCATCCTTGGTTACTCCTTTGATGGTGAAAGTGCTATAGATCTCTAGAAAGTGTTGGAGATGTGCACTCGCATCTTCATGTGCCTTTCCACAAAACTGGCTAGCTTGCACCATGTTGATGATAGCTGGCTTGAGCTCGAATTCATTATCTCCAATATTGACATTAGGTCTAGTACAGATGTTGGTAGTGGTTGGAGCAAAGAATTCACAAAGAGTCTTGTCAGCCATGGCTTCAAATTTAGGTGTTAAGCTTTGCCTTATCCGGTTGTCCTCCAATTCTAAAGCTGAGACTTTCTTGAGTTTGGCTCTAGTTCTCCTGATTAATGCTTCTGGATCTTCAATGTAGTTTGTCAGAAGTTCAAAACTGGTCCTACATTGCCCTGCATAAGATATAAAAAGTAGATAGAACAAGGGTAAATCACATCAATAAATATAAGTTTATCAATATTTCCTTTGTTTAGCTACCTTCCCCGACAACGGCGCTAAAATATTTGCTGGTATTTCTTAACATGTCACTTGTTTGAAGTACTTAGCCACCTATCATAAACCTATATCCCTAACTTTACTAGGTTGTCATCCCTAGTGTTGATGCAGAGATATTTGTTGGTACTACATAGTATTACTACTTGAATAACACTAAGCAGTTCTTTATTAATTATGTGACTAGAGAGAATATATATAAATCTATGAATGAAAAGTATCTGCAAGCGCATAGATAATATACCATTATAGCATTTTACCCGAGAGTATTTCAGGCATCATTATTTATATTTTTATACTGGGAAGGTCTAGCATGGATATGTATTGATAACTTATACTATTGAAGGATAAATAAACCATAACCAACATTCTACTCATAATAGGGATAAGTCATAGGATAAGATATGTATATAATAAGTAACAATAATGATAAATCACTCAGAGCACTCCTTTCTATAGCATTAGCATGGTCAGGTAGAATATTAGAGGAATAATTCCTAAATCATTCATAATTACAAGTCAAAGCATACATTTGATTAGTGCAATTACACCTAGTAATCATGGCTAAGATCATCATCATATCTACACCTAAGGGATATTACTAAGGAAGATTGAGGGCAGAGCTTGTTCTACGTTCGTAATCAGACCCTACGTGCACCTATATTCGGGGAGTGGACTACAAAGGACTCAACGGGAGTGTCACATCCATGATCTACCACATGACCCAGAATATAGGGTGTATCTGTAGGTAAACAATGTATAAGCACCATACTTACACAATGTCGACCACCCACCCCATGTACATCAGAGTGAGCACTATACAAACTTATGCATAAACACAATGATAAACTAGCTATGCTAAGTATATAATCAAAGTAGATGTTGAACATCATAATGAAGAACATGAATAAGATGAACACTGAGATTGTCATAACAATTGTAACTAGCATATAAAAATAATAGAGAAACAAAAGAGAGAGAGGGGTACAAAGTTTATGCCGAACCATGCTCTTGACAAGAGCGGGAATCCAAGCGAAGTCCTGCTTGCCTTCCTCTATATCTATCCTAACTAGCTATGCTACGGAGGAGGAGGAGCTCTGAGGAGATTAGGGTTTCTGTCTTCTCAAATGACTTGATGACTTTTGATGCTTGGGGGAGGCAGGGGCTAGATTATATAGCCCTGAGGGTCCAACAGAGACCTTGGAACAAACCGACTTAAGCAATGGCCTAGATACATCCTCAAAGGCGGTGGGAGACCGACATACGAAGCTGACTGATAGGTGGGCCTAGGGGGGCCAAGCGGCCCCACCTATCAGGGGGTGGCCCTCCGCTTTGGTGACGTGGCTTCTGGACCCTTCTAGAGTCTTCCCACGTAGGTACCATGGCAGAACTCTGTATTTTCCTTTGATGATTAGGTCCTCCTTGGCGGTTCTATGATTAAATCCAGCTAGAAACACAGATTCACAAAAAATCATGGAATTTATTAGTTTAAACCCCTAAACCTTCATTACTGATTATATTTATGCCCTAAACTATAGATTAGAAAGAGAACCAGAAAGAAACCTGTAGGCAAAACCAACCAACAGGGTCATTTTACTGTTGAATTTTACTATGAACGAGAAAGTCCGGCCACTATATATTTGACCTCATAGAAGTCCTACAGCACCGACTACGACTCTAGCGAGGAGGAGGATGATCCGGAGTACTGGCGAGTCAGCAAATTGCAAGAGCGCTAGCCAGGAGGAGGATGCGTTAATTTTTTTTCTCTTCTCTAGAAACTCAAATCACCTTAGAATCCATGACTACTTTTTTCAGGGTGGGAAATCCATGGGGATATCATTTGAATAACCCATTTAGTTTTTTTGAAGGGTTTTCTATCCCTGGGCGTGCCTTCCCCTTGCTTCCTAATTATAGGCCTTAGTTCAAACAGCCGTAGATTCAGTCACACACACAAAAACAAATCGTCAGTTGCAGCGCAATAAGCTACAGGGAGCAGGGTTTTTTTATTTTTTTGGTAATTTTTAAGTGTCAAATTCATGGATCTTTTAATTGTTTATTATCATCCTCTTTTAGTTTTATGATTATTTATATTATGAAAAAACCAAAATGGCAACAACTAAGGCCGCCCAAAATTCCGGTCTCTGCTGAGCAGACGGGGCGGTCTGCCCGCCCGAAAATTTGATTTCGCGCCGCGCCGAGCAGTCCTCCCAGCACGCACTAAAAATTAGATGTCTCTTTTTTACCCTCCGCATGGAAAATAGGTTTACCATGCCATTGATTTCAGACAATGGCATTTGTGGTAATGTGATGGCCACATAAAAGCGCAAAGAGTCACCGTCTTCGCCTCCATCTCCATTCTCCAGCCGCACCGTCTCTCCTCTAGCTCCAAATCCTAGTCCCATGGCCTCCCTTTCCACTCTCCAGCCGCCCCCTCGCCACCCCGCTCCAGACCCTAGGTGCCATCGGAACAACAGCTCGACTCCCTCTCCACTCTCTAGCCGCACCCTCTCCCATACATTTTCGAACCCTAGCCGGAGTCGGATCCACTTCGATTTGTCGACAGCAATTTGATCAGATGACGGCGGAAGGACCGCCTCGACGATGGTACAAGCCAAATCTAGATCCCCTACCTAGCTCGGCACCTGTCATGATCGACCGGATCTGATCCCTAGCCTAAGCCAGATCTGGTACCCCTTCATCAACGCCGGCTACACCAGCTCTACAACCATGATGACAGGATGGTGGTACCGACAACAAAGCAAAACCAAGGAACATGAAGGAAGAGGTACCCAAATTCCTTTTATGATGTGTGCTCTACTGTAGTGGCTGAACCAAGGATATGTAGATAGCGATGGGGTTACATATTTCCTATAGTTGAGTGGAGCAGACATGTGCTTTATTAGATTAATGACTTCCATATAAGTTGTAGTTACTAGTTAGGTGCTTATTTGCATACTCTTGCTCTACAGTGTTGACATTTCATAGAAGCTTTAGTTAATAAATGCCTTTGTAATCTAGATGAATAGCTACTAACTGCTTATGAACGAGCACGGGATGCACAAATCGTAAAGAATCATAGAAAGATGAAAGAACTTGGAATACGACTTGTGGGCCCAAAACCTGTATCTCCAAAGGAAAAAAAAGTCAAGTACAAAGGGTAGACATGGTGAAGATTTGGAATATATCCCTAAAATAGGGGATGTAGTTGAGGGATTTGATGATACAGATGAAACAGATTCAGATATAGAAGATGAGCTAGTGCCCCTATCAATTGATGAGGTACTTGTTCTATCTTGTATTTAGTTCAGAGGGGGAGGGGGCCGTGGGGGTAGGTAGCCATGCAATGCTTTACTGTTTGGATATCAATAGAATTTGTACATGCTTGCTGCTTAAGTTTGTATCTCCAATTTCAATGTCTAGGTCAAAGAAGCCATAGAGGAGGCTCTGTCAGCAGGACAAAAGGCAGTGCTACCATGAATCCTAGGCGAAATCTCTCCAAGCGAGTGAGGTCAACACCACCAGAAGAGGCTACTCTTGGATTTTGTACTCGGAGGTCTTCCGTTGGCAAAAGGGTGGAGGTAGCAGCAGTAGGTGAACATAATTCTCCATCACGACCGACACCCGAACCTAGGGATCAATTCCAAGTTCATTAATTGACTGGAGACATTGGTCCGGATGGCACCCTACCTAGCCCTGAGAGAGACTCCTCACAGCCAGATGATGATAGCCCTACTAAAGAGGAGTCGTCTATTGCACAAGATTTGTGCAAAGGCTAAATGTATGTATGGGTATCCCCTCTTGACATTCAACCCTGCTTTGAGTAACTTTAACGGATTTACTTTTCATTCACACTACTGTGTGCAGGGAAGGCTACGCGTTAACTGTGCTCACTCACCAACAAAAAAATCTTGCCGGAATGTAATGTAGTCTGTGGTACGGCAGAAACACTATAGGTTGAAGAGAACATACTTCAATGGTGTCCCTGCTAATCAGATCTATATGACCTCTCCTGTCGCATCCATGAACGATGCACAGTGGCATGAACTTGTCAAGATTTGGTCTAGTGCTAAGAACAAGGTGTGTGAACCCATCGATTTCCTATCTAGTCTTGCTATGGTCTACTTGTGCTGCAGTCTAACACAAATGAAGCTATAGGAAACATCTAAGATGAACAAGTGAAACCGTGCAAAAGTGAAGTACCACCAGGCTATAGGATCTCGCTCCTATGTTGTCCAGATGCAAAAATTTGTAAATGATGGTTGTGTTTTATTGTTACTCTTGCCTTTGTATAAATATAAACCGAAACTCATGTGCAATGTGAACAGAAGGAGAACAAAAGGAATGCAGCAGAACAAAGTAGTGCCTAGTCGTGGACGCCTCAGCGTCTCACCACACCCAAAGGTTTGGTCCAATGGTTGCTGACTAAGCGGAGTCGAACGGTTCGGTCGCACTGTTCCTTATGCGGACCCACCTGTTAGCACTAGGATGTGCGTCGGTGGGCATTGTTGGACCCTAGGGTTTGGTCCAACGAGGGGCACTGGCCTAGTTTGATGGGCAAAAATCATCTCTAGAACCTCTCTGTATGGTGTTGGAGTGAGGGCGCTGATGGTCTGACGATCACCAGACCGAGGGTGTTTGGACCATGCACACTGGTAAACGTTGGGCGGCAACAATCGAATTCAAACAGCTAGCCACACGTGGAAGCTTCACAAGGTGTCGTACCCTTAGCCCATAGTCCGATAGTGGCCGTCTGACGGTCCGACGGTCCTGTTTTTCTATGCAGTGAGGCACAATGGCTAGTGGGCTCCTTGGGGGTTATAAATATGTATTGGTCAGCCCATGGCTGGATCTCTTGGCACTCTAACATATCATACACCCTTGTAAGCCTATGCAGACACCTCCCACTCATCTCTTTGCCTATTGCTTGATCCAAAGTGAGATTGGTAGTGATTCTAGTGCATTTGCATTGTTCCATCTAGTGGCACTAGTAATCGAGTTGAGCTACGAGATTCTTGTTACTCTTGGTGGTTGTCACCACCTAGATGGCTTGGAGACAGCAGAGGATCGTTGAGCAGCTTTTGTGATTATTGCTGGCTCCGATCAAGTGATTGTAAGGGGTCTTGTGCTCATCCTTGCAGGAGATCATGAAGGGCATCTCTAATGGAATCGTGAGTGCACCATTTGAGTGGTTCTTGCAGCCTTGGTGGGTCTAGCTTGTCACGATTGTTAGCTCGCGAACCATCACTTGGGGACTCGCCACAATGAGGACCTAGGTTGCCGGCAAGTAACCGAACCTCGGGGATATATCTTGTGTCATCTCTTGCCCGTGTGGTTTGCTCACTATCACTCTTGCTCTTTCATTTGAACTATTGTTGTGTGATAGTTGCTTGAGTAGCCTAGAGTAGTAATAGTGTTAGTATTAACTAGTGGTAGTTGCTTTTGTTATTAGCTCTTGTTAATTGTAGCTAGTTTTGTTAGTGTAGATTATCTGCTTGTGTGACATAGACTAGAAAACCAAGCTGCTAGACTTGTGTAAGAGGCTTGCATTGGGAGAATTAGAGCTAGAGCAAGTAGAAACTTTTAGGACCTCATATTGTACTAATCACTTGGCTCTAGTGTTTGTGGCTTTGTAGAAGAATTTTTTTTATAGGCTATTCACCCCCCCTAACCATCTAAATCCTTTCAGTATGATGCACCAATCACTTGGCGCACTAGGTAGGGGAGTGTCATGTGTGTTTTCCAAGCTTCGATGGTCCATACCACTGGCAGTGTCGGAGCTGGCAACGCTGCCGTGCAACCTTCGCTTCAGCCGTAGAGTCCTTTCTCTAGCGCCGTGTTTCCTCCATGCAAGGCTCTCAGCTCTGGGAGCCTAGACTTCATCACAGATCGCTTTGGTGAGGTTGAACTCATCACTGGTGCCATGCATGTGAGGGGACACAGGACCGTTGACAACTTATTGACATCCCCATCTCTGGTCAGTCTTCTGCTGGTCAACCCAGAGATCCTCGCACAACAAATCCACCTTGGTCGGTCCAAACCCAACCAAAATGGGATGCCAAGAAATGTTATATTGGCCAACGTCAAGCACCAGCTTGCTAGGGGACCCACCTACCCCCAGAACACCGGTTCTGGCGCGTCCTCCCTAGTCTACCCTATAGGATCAAGATTTAGGAATGTTGCTGACACTTTCTAGCATGAACTTTGTGTGTAGCGAATGTGCAAGGCTCTTTCATGTAACGATGCGATCGTTAGGATGGATGAAGTTAAGGCTGAATCTATCCACAACCACCTTGAGCGGTTCTCAAGCGATGAGTCGGAGGACGACTTCAACAGCGCTATGAGCTAGCACTCAGAGCGCGAATGCTTGATGATGAAGCGGGATGGGGATTTCACCAATATAACCCTCGAGGGCATGCTTCCCCACCTAACTCCAGAGCAGAAAGGCATCGTACCTCGAGGATAAGGTCGCACGTCTTAGAGCCAAATGGACCGGACGAGGAAGAACAACGAGTGCTCGACTCTAACTGTGCACCACAACTTCAATCATGCCGGAGGCGCGAGCGCACAGAGCTTGACTGTGAAATTGGGTGAAGAATGGGTGCAAAATTTGGGATCTGTAAGCATTATTTGTTCGATGCTTAGATATGTGTCAATTGCACTGCTGCTTAAATTATGCTCACTTTATATTCATAGGCAAAACATACTGTTTACCGCTTGACGCTGTCATGTTTAATTTCCACAGTTGGAGACAAGCCTAGAATCAGGCATCAATATTCAATTTGCACTGAACGTACGTGGACAGCACAATATCATGACATATAACCGATGACATGTTTGCAAGTTGTTGAGGGGTTGATGTGAACCCAAGACCCTAAGACGACAAGCCCCCTAATAATTTAGTGCTTGACTTATTTGTTCTCTGCCGCACTGGCACGCACGGGAACGTCAAATGGTGACGTGAAATGCAGTTAGACAATAACAGCCAGCTACGTACATACCAACGCACATTGAGCAAATTATGATGTCGTGGACAGTAGCATCTTCATGAAAACAGCCTGTGCCGTCCGAGCGAAGGCGTGAACAGTCTTTCGTCTAGACAGATTTGTTAAAACATACGACGTGTGCTCGCTTGCTTGTTCAGGCATTTCTCTTTCGATCATGTTCGTGAGTTTTTTTTTTTTTTTTGGTTGCATGCCAATTCACTCGTCCAGAAATCTTCTTACTGCACCTCGGGGCTTATTTGGATAGACATTTTAAGACTCAGATGCTACAACAATTTTCTAAAAAATACTATAATTACCATTATCCAAAAGCTTACATTTCTTTGGGCTTTTAGTAATGTATATACTCCCTCTCTCTCCTGAAATATAAGCTAAATTAAAATATTATAACTTCCATCGAGCTACACAAAATAACAATAATGTTTATGATATCAAATGAGCAACTTTAGATCCGTTATTCCGTCATGAAACATATTTTTCACAAATTACCTCTTTGATATGGTAGATATCTTCACTATTTACCTCTTGTGGGGGATATGACCCCCGGTATCCACAAGACAAGACATGGACTGCACCATCAGAGGTGGCCCAGCCCACAAGATCAAGGCGTGCACGGCACTGGTCGACGTACACCGCAAGATATTGTATAGTACCAAATATGATACTTTTCTGTTAACCCTACCCCTCTAGAGTATATAAGGAGAGTCAGGGGTCCCCTAGTCGACATCTACTATGTCTCAATACAATACATCAAAGACACAGGACGTAGGGTATTACGTCGATCAGATGGCCTGAACCTGTCTAAATCGCTGTCTCTGCGCCTTGTGTCACCATCTGGTTCCTATCACGCGCACCTCCACCGATCAATATACCTTCGTGGGATACCCCTCGGAGAACTACCGAGCATCTTTTGTCGACAGTTGGCGCCCATCGTGGGGCTATGTGTGCTGATCCATGACGAATCAGATGGGACCTCAAGAACAATGCGGTTCGTGGCAACCTGACTTCCCGAGGCAGGATTCTTAGCAGCCTTACGGGCTCGACGTTACGGCAACGACAACCGTCCGGCCACCTGCGACGGGACTTCACCTCAGCATCCAGCTCCGACTCGCCTGGATTTTGGCCAGGACCAACACCAGGATGCAGGTCGGCGAGAAGCCAGGCGACCTTAGCTGCAGCAAATTTTATCAGATCCGATCTTAAAACTCAGCGACGAGATCGGAGTCTGTCCCGCATGCATGTCGTGTTGGTGAATACGAAGTCAAAGCTTTAGCCACGGCATGCATCAACGACGAGACTTGAAAGCAGCGTTATGACATCACGTCATGATCTGCACCGCCATTATGCATGGCCTTACATCACCATGACGTGAAGATGATCCAAGCAAGCAAGCTAAAAGTGATCAACGTATTAATCTTGGTTTCTGCATATACGTGCTTACGCATGCACCGGTCACGCCTGCCAAAAATCCTCGTGACCTACCTCTAACATGGGATCGACTATGCGGGTTCGTCTATAACTCCGCGCACCCGTTCCACTGCGTCAAGCCGCCCGAGCCGCCAAGCGAGTCGTAGAAGGACGACGTCGCCCGGGCTACTTACTCCGGCCACCTGCCGTGTCACAATAATGATCGCCGCAAAGAACGGCGCCGTGACGACCACGACCGTCGCCATGATGACAGTTCGGAAAGCTCGAGCGCCGAACAATTTTGTACTCGCCGACCAGATAACGCATACGCCGCCGATCACATATTCTATCTAAAGCTAAGTCACGCTTTAATATTTTTCTAAATATTCTCTAATCTTCGTATATCGCCATAATGTTTCTCCGAGCTGTGTTTCTCCATGTTTGCTCTCCAAACGATTTTCTTTCATGTATACCATCTTAAAGATGACATACACCTAAGTCTAAGATGAACCCCCGAACAGTCATGTTGATGCTCGAATGTCCTCAGAGATGGCCCTGTCTCTGGCTCCTCCCTACACGTGCACGAGCGTCTACCCTCTGCGTTATGGGGGTCAGCAGCGGCTCCTTAGCGACGCTTTGTTCTTCCTACACATACACGGGCTCCGCGCTCCGCGTTATGGTTAACGAGCTAGCTAGGGCTGAAGACTCAGCTACACACTAACTGGTTGGGCGGTTTATATTAAATATAAATACATATTCAAGTGTTCACACCAACTGATCGCCGAGCTGCATACGCTATTTCATTATCATTGCTGATTCTTCTCCGGAGTTCATATATTTTTATATTATGTACTACCCGTTCTACATATTTGTATTGCAGGATCATCGTCCAGGTGATCGAACCACCTGGTCGGACCGCTAGGTTCATGGACTTCATCGCCGACCAGTTGATTGGACTGTTCGTCGGTCGCTTCTACTCAATGCTCACTTCGTCGCCGACCAGTTGACCTGACTGTTCGTCACTCGTGCTTCATCGCCAGCTACATCGGGGACTCCTCGGTGCTCGGACATCGCCAGCTACGCCGGGGACGCCTTGGTGCTCGAACATCGCCAGCTACGTCAGGGAGTCCTCGGTGCCCGGACATCATTAGCTACGCGCGGGGACTCCTCGGTGCTCGGACATCGCCAGCTACGCGCGGGGACTCCTCGGTGCTCGGACATCGCTAGCTACGCCGACTCTTTGGTGCTCAGACATCGCCAGCTACGACGAGGACTCCTCGGTGCTTGGACATCGCCAGCTACGCTGAGGACTGCCTTGGTGGTCGGATCTTGCTACGTCTCATCGGTGTGTTATCAAGTTGCTCCATGTTGTTTGGATCAGGGTGCTGATCTTGGGCAGCACATCTGGGGTCTTGATACGCGCATGTCAGATGACGTCGACAAGCTTTTAGACTTCTTTTCTTTGACCCTGCTACAAGATTCATTCTTCATCTTCCAGCAGGCTCGGGGACTAAGTGGCTACACTTCACCTAGCGGTGAATGTAGTGCTTATTTCTTGATTTACCCTCCTTATTGACGGAGTCTAAGTGGGTACACTTTTCCTAAGTGAAAGAATTTTTAGATTTTGAACTTGAGCTCCTTATATCCTTATGGCAAGCTTTACTTGGGATACACTGCTCGGCGACGGTTCACACAGCTCGGCGACGGTTCACAACTGCTCGGCAACTCATCACGGTGGTCGGACCATGAGTCTGACTGCTCGGCTTTGTTCACACCTGTTCGGACAAGCTCAAGACGGCGTTGCACAACGGATACAAGGCGCTCGGGGACTAGCTGTGGGGGATAAGACCACCGGTATCCATAAGACAAGACATGGACCGCACCATTAAAGGTGGCCCCGCCCATAAGATCAAGGCGTGCACGACACTGGTCGACGTGCACCGCAAGATATTGTATAGTACCAAACATGATACTTTCCTTATAACTCTACCCCTCCAGAGTATATAAGGAGAGGCAGGGGTCCCCTAGTCGACATCTACTATATCTCCAATAGGGGATTGCAACTATGCGTCTATTGGGATGAGGTCTAGGTTACTGATTAGGGGATCCCTACCTCTCCTTGTATTGTCCAGGGTAACGCTACAGATAGAGAGTCCCATACTGATCGGTTTACATATTGGTTTTCTAATCAGTTACAACAGATCGAGTCAATTTCTATGTACATTTTGCATATGCCTTGTTTGACAAGTCGGTGTGGCATCCCCTCGGCTTGGATTGTCCTGGGCCAATCGTCATGGTCTACCCCGTCTGTAGAGCCAATTATGGCCTCCGTGAGGGTATCAAGTGCTATACTCCTAGGGGGTGTTTGGTTCTTTAGTCGCTCCTAAAATTCATGTCACATCAAATGTTTAGATACTAATAAGAAACATTAAATATAGATTAATTACAAAATCATTTACATAGATGGAGGCTAATTTACGAGACAAATTTTTTAAACTAATGAATCCGTCGTTAGCACATGTTTACTGTAGCACCACGTTGTCGAATCATGGACTAATTAGGCTTAAAAGATTCGTCTCGTAAATTAGTCACAAGTTGTGTAATTAGTTTCGTAATTAGTCTATATTTAATACTCTATGTATATGTCCAAATATTTGATGTGACAAAAATTTTAGGCGCCCCGTAGAAACCAAACAGGGCCCTATTTACATGTTACTATTTAAGATACTCACTGGACGTGATCATGGTCAATCCTACAAAAGAAAGAAAACAGACCTATAACGAAATGACATGCCGAATGGTTGAGCAGTGGCGCAACAGCCTCACTGTCTCCCTGTACAGCAGACGCCGACTACGCCGTGTTCGGCTGGGGCTGGCTGGGCTGGCCAGCCCCCTCACATGAATACTGTTCCAACGAACTAGCCAGCAGTATTTTTCTTTTACATAAATGAACCAGCAACGATACGAACCAGCTAACCGAACAGGCTGATACAGAGAGGTGGAGGTGGGTCGGGTCCCGGTCTCCCGGATCCGAGATGGAGGTGGGTCGGGTCTCAGCTCCATGGCGTGGCTTAGATCTAATCCGTTTCTTCGCTCCTCGATCCCCGTCGCTCGTGTGTGTCCGAGATCGAGAGATGGACCGAAAACGTCCCGTGCACAGCCGGGTCAACACAGCCCGGCCGTCGTTGGCTTACCCCAACTGCGCAGCGGTTGAACGGTCCACGACTGGCCGACGAACCAAGTCACGCACTCCAGCGCGCTGCTGCATGCCCATGTGATTCCGCTGCCACCGGTCGCTCTCCCGAAGTTAATAGAGCCCGCACGCGCCCGATCTTCCACCAGCCGCGCGAGGAGCTAGCCTCCGTAGCATAGCATGCACGCCGTCGCTGTCGCCCACCGGTGGTCGATGGAGACTACGCGACGCAGCTCTCGTCACCGGCCGGCCGGCCCGGCGCGGGGGACAGCACAAGGCGAGGCGCGCGCGCACGCGCGAGAGCGAGCGCTGGCCGGCCGTACCGCCGGCCATGCACGCACGAAGGCCGTTCGCGAGTCACGCAAGGTCTCGCATGGACCACGCCGCGCGCGCGCGCGGGGCCGGGGCTGTGCCGTGCTGTCCGGTGCGCGGGCCGGCGGTAGTAGGAGCCAGGACGGATCGGGGCACGGGCTCACCGTACCGCTATTGATTGGCCGCTACCGCGGCGCTGCTACGGCCTACATACGGCCGGTGTATGGATCGGTCGAGATCGACTGACTGCGTGCGCGGGTGCCGTGTCGCGCGGCGGGCGCAGCGCAGGTATTTGTCGTCGCCGCCGGTGCGCGCGAGCGTACCGGCGTACCGTACGTACTTGGCCTTTTCTTCAGTGCCTGGTTTGGTTTGTTGGTTTGTTTGACGGATGGGCCGTGGCTCCGTGCGCAAGAACTGTGCGGATTGATGTGTATTGGCATGTCCTCCGTCCGTCCTCGCGTGAGGTCCAGCTGCTCTTGCATTGGTGGGTGGCCGGTGCTGGGTCCGGCCGCGCGTTATCGACCGTTCGGCGGCACCGCGCGCATGATTGATCCATCGAATTAATGATGTTGTCATGTATACGTTGATGTGCTCGGTACATGATGAACACGTACGTATGATCTTGTTTGGCATATATGTGTACTTGCTTTGTGTGATCCGGCCGTGATATCCACATATATATGAATACGATCTTGTTTGACATGAGACTACGAATACGAATATGAACGACACAGGACACACGCATGTGAGATGCATGATCTCAGTGCCCTGCATATTCGCTCTCAATGCATGGGCGCCCTAGCTAGCTAGCGCGTCGTTTCTCAGGGGCCGGGCCTGGCCTTTGGCCGGTTACCGACGAATTATTGGCAGCTTGTGGCAGTATAGCTAGGTATGCTCTGATCGAACGAGAAGCAAATATCACTGACGTCGCTGAGTTGAGCTGGAGGCTTCAACTGTTGGTATCATAACGCTGACGTCCTCGATCGATGGCTTGCATTGCCCAGATCGGGCACACATGTGTAGGTGTGCATGCACGGCCGATCCAATGAGTGACGCAGACCATCTGTTGGCATCATAAAAGCGTTGCGTCCCGATGCGCAACCGTGTGGGGTGCATCGTAGGCAACCATCACACCACATGTTGGGGGCGGGCACACCCAACGCCGGAATGAACGCGCGCGCGACGCCGACGACGCGCGAGCGCGACCCAATCGATAAGAGAGGAGAACGTCGTCGGCGATCCCGAGGAATAGTCGTCGTCTACTTCCCCGAGCTCGATCCTGAGGCCCTGTACGTATACCTCCACGTCCACGTGTAACGCCGCCACGTGAGGAACCTGGACCACACGACGACGATCGACGTGCAGTGGCCGCGCGCCGAGTTCACGCCGGCGAGCGACGACAGCGCCCAGCGCGCACCATGTGCCCATGGCGTTGCCTCTGCTTCGTTTTTGGAGTACCTTCACATGAGCAGCGCCAAATCGCCAATCATGCACAAACAGCGCTAGTAGCTTGTAATGTATTCATCCGCATACGATTACGTACCATGGTAGCAGTAGTATTTACGTGTATATATAAGTAGCTGCCTAGGGAGAGATGCAACAGTGTTTTGCTTCCTCCAAAGTCGCGATATATTAACCCTCGTGATCGTGACCTCCTGATGCCGATCTTATCGCTTGTGGCTTGTGCTAATTAAAACTCCAGCTCAGGCTCTCTTTTAACCTGAAAGTTTCTTCTGCATTCCCATCAACGGATCGCACTGCACTGTGCGTGCATGGCTGTTATCGTCATGGCGCCATTACGTACGCGATATATATCACCGTACCATCGCTGTAGGCTGTAGCTGTAGCAGCTAAAAGGGACTGCACAAACACTGGTTGTTGGGGCTGGTACCTTTTGATTTGCCAGTTTTCCATTTCACGACGTACGCTAGCTGCAGGTCACTCATGTCTGCAAACCACAGCTTGGACGCATCCGTGGCGATCAGCGCACACACAGACACAGGCTCGATCGCATGCCACATGCACCAACACCCACCGAAGAAACTAGAACGAAGCAGGGTAAACCACCACTCGTCTCGTCTCGCCACACATGCCACACATATAAAACGGCCCATCCACTCGATCTCCACTGACAAATGAAGCTCTCCTCGTCGCACCACCTGCTCGAGAGCTCCAACATCCTCCTCTCGTCGCACCACCGCAACACCACCGTCGTTACACTTACACGGATGTTGTCTTCTCACTGCGAGAACATGCTGCCCTACGCGCCGGGGCGGCGGGCGGCGGTGCTGCTGGACCACCGGCGGTACCGCCCGAACGTCGTCGAGGTGGCGCCCAGCTGCCCGCGCTGCGACTCGCCCAACACCAAGTTCTGCTACTACAACAACTACAGCCTCAGCCAGCCCCGCTACTTCTGCAAGGGCTGCCGCCGCTACTGGACCAAGGGCGGCTCGCTCCGCAACGTGCCCGTCGGCGGCGGCTGCCGGAAGAACCGCCGGGGCAAGCCGGTGGTGCGAGCCATGGCCGCCGTCGATGCCGCTGCCGTGGCGGCGGCCAGCGGTGGCGCAGCGGCGGCGGCGGCGTTCTCGCACCGGTCGTCGCCGTCGTCGTCGTCGTCCCCCGCCACGCTGCGGCCGGACTTGCTGCTGGAAGGCATGATCGGCAGCCCAGTCGGCCTGTGCCAGCAGCCGACGACGGACGACGCAGCCGAGAATCCGTCCGTCGTGGCGCCCGAGGGATCCACGATCGACCTGGCGTTGCTGTACGCCAAGTTCTTGAACCATCAGCCTGCGGCGGCGGCCGAGCCGTGCGCCGCCGCCGTCGTGCCGGAATCGCTCGACACCTTGAGTGGGTCGTCGTCAGGTGAAGACGTGAGCCCCGTCGTCGTCCCACCGCAGGATCAGCAGCCGTTCACGACGCAGGACGGCGGGTTTGGCGAGCTGTCCGCGACGGCGAGCGCGGCGGAGCCAAGCGCCGCCCCGCCACAGTGCCCCTACGACGCGTGTGCGGAGGCGGCGCTTGGGGCGCTCAGCGTGGACCCGTGCTGCTACGACTCGCTGGGTTTGCCTCCGGACGGCGGGGATCTGGTCCTACCGTCAACGTGGCATCTTGGGGCCAAGTACGAGCCGTTCGATTCGCTACCCGAGGACGCCATGAACCTTCAGGACGGCTTCGCCGGCGACGACGACGTGTGGAGCAGTGCGTTGGCTTGTCAAGGGCTGGAAGCAGCTCTCTGCAGCAGGCCGTAATTTTTTAACTCCTCTGTTGATTTTCACCGTGCTTGTGATTGTTTTATGCGCTCTTCAATTTTCTTTTTCTGGTTGTGATCATGTTCAGGAGTAATTTATATAGGCCATATATACAGCATGTCCAGATCATGGGTTATGAAGGGATCAACGGGTATACATGTGAGTGAGAGGTTGCAGTACCTCTAAAACGTAGATTAGGGGATAAACTGCTCTTAGATGGGGAACTGTTCATGTACCTCGCCTTAGCACAGTTGGGTCCATGGCGCCGCAGCAATGTGGACGCCGCTGTCGCGTGGCAGCGTAGGCGCGGTGGTGGCGATGCAGAGGCGATGGTGAGGTCGGTAGTGGCTTCCCGTCGCTGACAGCACCTTCTCTCTGGATCGATTCGCGTTAAGGAATGGTCGGTGGGGCGCCTGATAGCTCAGGGGAACCTCGTGTCATGTGCCCCGTCCCCCACCTCCCTTTTATGGTGATGTGCGACAGGGGGCCACTAACCATGGAGCAGTTGGGCGCTCTCGATCAGGGCGCGGATCCAAAGGCCCGGCCAATTAGTGGAGATCATAACTAACATTTTCCCCCTTGATCTCACCTTATTCCTTAAACTTAACTTACTTTATCTTGTTCCTATTCCATCACAGATCAGTGTATAGAGCGTGACTCATCATCACGGTATGTTGCTATTATATTAAACAGCTACAACGCATCTCTCTGTTTTGAAACAGATACTCAACCAGACCCTTAGTATCCAGAAATCATAGGCTTTTCCATAAACCTATGTCAACTGTGTGTTCTCCGAACGCACTAGGTGGTTAGCCTTTGTTAAGCGGATCCGCAAGTACTTACTCGGTACTTATGTGCTCAATGCTTTCAAAATTATTCTGGATTTTCTCCTTTACAACATATACCTTAGTGTCAATGTGCTTGGCAGCACACTTGACTTGTTGTCATAGGAGTTAACTTACTTTAAATGGTTATTGTTGTTGTCTACCATTGTTATGTCTGGGTATATATTCCCTAAACCTCTTTTGTTTGTTCCTTAAGCCTCATGACAAGCTATACTATGGTATGCATCACTGATGACACCACAATTGTTTCTTTGGAGCTTTTCCACAATAATACTCCAACTGCGAGTGTTAGCAACTGCTGTAGATTTCACTACACATCTCGCCAAGACTTAACTTTTGTACCCTCAACTATTTGAGAGTTCTTATTCTTTCTTACTTAGCATGAGACCTGTAATACTTTGCAAAAATGCAAGACATTCTCAACTCAATTCCAGTGATCTATATCTGAACTGGACTTTTGCCAAAATATTCCGGATACATAAACTATGTCAGGGTAAATTCTTACTTTTACTTGTACACACATCAAGCTTCCAACAGCTAAAGCATATGGAACCATATTCTTTTGATCGATCTCATATCGGTTTCTGGAACACTTAAAGTTCCCAAAACTATTACCCTTGACTATAGGAGCAGGCGTAGGTTTACTCGCATGCATACTTTACTTCTTTAGAATCTTTTCTAAGTATGCATTTGCGATAGTCCTAATAATCCATTTTCTGCTATCTCAGTGAATTTTTATTCCTAGAACAAATGAGACTTCACCAAGATCATTTACATTGAAACTTGAGGACAAAACTTCTTCTCCAATGACAGATTAACATCACTACTAATGAGTAGAATGTCATCTATTCACAGGATGTGGAAAATGAATTTTCCATTCTTGATCCTCGCATAAACGCTATCATCCTTCTCATTTTCTTTAAAACCTAAACTTTCTTATTGTTATCATCAACTTCAATACTAATGTCTAGAGACATATTTTTAACCCATAAATGGATTTCTACAGGCAGCATCCCATATGTTCTTTTCTTCCACGACAAAACCTTTTGGGTTGTGCCATGTAATCGTTTTCATATAAATTCCCATTGAGAAATGTCATCTTTACATCAATCTGATGTAACTCTAAATCATAATGTGCCATTAACACCATTATGATTCTAAAAGAATTCTTACATAAGACTGGAGAGAAAACTCTCATTATAATCTATTCTTTCTCTTTGCTTAAAGCATATTGCCACAAGTTGTGCTTTATATCTTTCTGCATTCCCTTTGGAGTAACATTTTGTCTTGTAGACCCATTATCAGCCTACTGTTTTGGCTCTATTAGGAATTACTTCTAAGTCCCAAACATCATTGGTACTCATCGAATTCATTTCAACTTCCATAGCTTCTTGCCATTTAAAAGAGTAAACGCTTCTCATGGCTTCTTCAAATGAGGTGGGATCACCTTCTATTTGAATTTCTTTACTAACATAGACTTCATAGTCCTTAGAAAACTGGTTTACTAATTCTTTGAGACCTTTTGGGGCCTCAGCTAGACCTTCTGGGGCCTCAGCTACTAGCACTTTCATATGGGGCTGTTGTTGCTCTTCATTGCCAAGAGGCAATTAATTCTATAGGCTCCTGTATCACAAGATCCTTGTTTATACTATTCATCTTCTTCGACGAGCTAACAACAGGTGTTGTATTGTCATACAACATCAACATGTATTGAGAAAACTTATTGCTCCTAAGTCACTAGAGTGGGCACGCAGTCCCTCTTCTCTTTAAGTCTTAGGTCTCTACATACCTCTACATACCATGCTCTCCTAGATCTTTCCATCTTTTCTAAAGATAATGTATCTTCAAATATCTTATTTTGGGTTTAATACGTTAAACTCTCATATGGCGCTTTAAGCACCACCTTAACATCTTTGAGACTGACTACAATATTTTCCTATCGGAACTTTAAAAAATGGTCCAGGAATTTAGCTATTTCTCTGCTTAGGGGTATCAACGTTGTGACAATTGTACTCCTCCAACGGTCGCATTCATCTTAATTAATCTTTATCTCACTCTTAATGAAGAGTATTTTTCTTAATTGATCTTTATATTCTCCTCCTCGAAATATGGCATGAACTTTACTGCCATAATTTCGATAACTATTCAGAAAGCCTATAAACGAGGAGACACTTTTAACATACTTCATTCACATGATTATGTCATGTAAATAAAGTTATTTCTTGATCCGTTTAGGAGTACACTTTCCTTAATTCACTTTAAGAACTCAACGAGGTCTTTCATTAGCAGTACTTTTGCAAGTCTTGGTTAGTATTGACCATGACGATGCATTTCTATTGAGCCAAAGTCAATACTAGGACAGCATAAGAGCTACCTAAACTTCTCTCGCTATGTGGGATACAAAACATGTGAATCATCACAAAACTTCTCCTGCCATGCAGGATTGACTAGCATAAGTACTATGCCAAAACTTCTCCCCATGCGGGATACATCTATACGAAAACTTAGTCATGATGACTAAAACATTCACTTATACTTTATTTTCCAATTAAATCTTCCCGTTGGTTCTAATTTAATCAGAAAATTAGTAAACTAACAAAAAAATTGTCCTGAACTGGCTTGACTCAAGCCTTTCCGTTCACGTACCCCAGCATTGCAGCCCATTGGCATGCAGCTGAGTGATCTCGTCGATTAAAATAAAACATACAATATGCTTCTGCATCAATTCTACATCACCGTTGGTCAGAAAATAAAATAAATGCATAGAAAAACTCATAATTAAATTATAATATTGCTATTATCAACTTTGGTCAGAAAAATAGCAATATCATAAATACATCATTCTTCTACATTAATTCTATATCACCTTTGGACAGAAATAGAATTAATGCATGGAAAACTTATAAATAAAATCACAATATTGTTATCATCAACGTTGGTCAGAAAATAACAATATTGTAATTAACTTAAATAAATTTTGGCTACTCCTCCAATTAAAATTTTCTAAATTTAATCAAAGGATAAAACATAATCTTAATTTACTAAATATAACTGCTCTTCAAATTAATTTCTCCCGTTGGTTCGAATTTAATTAGAAGATAATCAACATTGAACTTTGCAGCGGAAACTTGAAAAATTCTTGTCGGGGATCTAATACCGGGGCACCCAATGAGGTGGAACTAATAACCATCGAACATTGACGCTTCCGGTCAGACAAGAACGGTACTAAGCTTCTTGCCCAAACGACGAAAGATTGGTTCCGCGTCGCCCGACCCCCGAGGGCTAGACTCCGCCTCGCCCGACGGCTGAGGGCTGGCTCCGCCTCGCCCGATGGCTGAGGGCTGGCCCCGCCCCGCCCGACGTCTGAGGGTGGGCTCCGCCTCTCCCGATGGCTAAGGGCAGGCTTTGCCTCACCCGACGTCCGAGGGCTGGCTCCACCTTGCCCGACGACTGCACCTTGCTCCTTCATGTTGATGAGCAGGAGGTAAGACAGGACACTCAGGTCAACCGAGGACCATGCCCTGCACGCCTATAGGAAGGTACCATCAGGATACGACGGGACGAGCGCTTTAAGCCCTTTCCGACCTGATAGAGCCCGAACAGTGTTGTAGGCGCCGACTTTTGTCCTACAGTGTTGTAGGCGCCGCCATCAGCCCTCGGGCACGGATACTAACACAGGCATACGACAATCGCTACAATCCAAGGAAGAACTCACATCATCTACAGTAATAGGCATATAGTCATTTCCCCGTCTACTCTCCGTAGAGTCATGGCTCAGCGCCCTGACACACCGCACCGTCCACTGGGGGAGGATGGGACATGACCACTCACTGAAACAAAGCCAGAGCTCGGCCCTATCAGGATCAGTGAAACATGCTATCCCTGGCGTGGTCTGCCATGACAGCAGGACAGGCTCAAGGGAAAAGGAAGACCCGACACCTTCGAAGGACCTTCTCTACCTTTGGTTTTTTCCTCTTTCTCCCATCTGTAACTCCTGCTCCCCCTTGGTCTATAAAAGGGAGGGCATAGCACCCCACTAGGGGGACGGATTAACTCCACACACAACACACAGCCAAGCTGCAAGCGAGATCTTGGCGTCCTTTCGACCTTTCCATCAGAGACTTGGGACATGTCCCTCTCTCGATCATTTGTATCCCCTACTACGAACCTTTTTCGGTACTAATAACACAAGCAGCAGCAAACTGGACATAGGGACATTTCGCCTGAACCAGTATAAACCTTGTGTCCTTTAGTACACCATCCGAGCCTAACGCGCAACAATATAAATTTACTAGTTGGTGTTTGTTCAAAACACCAATAGTTGGCGCACCAAGTAGGGGCCTTTGCACGTTCGAAATCGGGCCTCGGATGGCTAGCCACGCAATCAGCTAGGTCCCGGACGCACACGTGCATTTCGGTGACCTGGACTTCATCGTCATGGTGGGAGGAAAGTTGGCGTTGGCCCACATCGACATCCAATCTCTCCCCTCCATTGGCTTCAACTATGGGAAGCTTGAGCGCTAGCCCGGCGTCTCCCTTAGACCCTAGCCATCCAGGGGGGACCCGTGCCGCCTCACCCTCTCTCTGGAACATTCCACACGGAGTGCCCCGATGGCGCTTCCATTCAGTCTCCGCAACGCCGCGGCGACCATTAGCCACCATGTGGCACAGCGCACAATCCCGTCCCCCACGAACAATGAGTTCGTGAGGATGATCGAAAGCATCATGGAATCCCTCCATGGCCTCCTCATGGAGGGGCCAGGGTCAGACTCTGGCTCTGACTCTAGCAGGGGGAGCCATCACCCCTCCCGAGAATGTTTCATGGCGGCTACCCCGAGGGACACGTCAAAAGCGTCTCTGTGGAGGAGGTTACCCCGGTAGGCAACCTCGGTGGCAAAACCGAAGGGGAGACAGTGGCCCCACCTCACGTTGTGGTGGAGCAACTGAGAGCCTAAAAGCAAGAGATCAATGAAGCCGGATAATGGCTTGTGCGGGAATACATGGAGGTCGATCGGGAGATCGAACGCCATGGAGATGGAGGGCATGCACGCACCGTGGCCCATGACGTAAACCGAAGGATCATCGCTGATGATGAAACCCTTCCTCACTTCGCTCGGGCAAGCCAGAACATCGCCGCTGCAACGGCCTTGCTCCATGGCCTTGCAGAGGCCGCAACTCCCGAGGATTGTTGGGCCCACCGTGAAATTCGCTCCCTACTTGAGCGTGCGGCGCCGCAACAGGCGGAGAGCTCATTGTCTCGGTGATGCGAGCCTAACACCAGCCAACGTAGGCCCTTGGTGTGCCCTGCTAGGGACGCATCAGTCCACCAAGCACCACAAGGTGGCAGGTGGCGCGCTGTGATTCTGATACATCAACGTCTCGGCCGCAACCGTGACGCACGCAGCACCCTCGACACCCGCAGACGCACCTACAGCAACCCAAGAGAAGGAGCCCACCATAGCTATCATCCTCGTCACGGCGGATGCTATGACAGCAGCGAGGACCGGAGCCCGAGCTCTAGCCTGCCAGGGCTTCAGGCCTTCAGCCGGCGCATCCTCAACGCTGCTTTTCTGCCAAGGTACCAACCACCTACCAATATCCCTAAGTACTCTGGGAGACAAACCCTAGACTTTGGCTCGAAGACTATCAGCTTGCCTATCAAGCCGGTGGTGCGGATAATGATGACTTCATTATCCACAACCTTCCAATGTTCTTGGCCGATTTGGCACGAGCGTGGTTGGAACACCTATCGTCCAACACAATCCAGAGTTGGGCGGATCTGAAGGAGATCTTTGTGAGAAACTTCTAGGGAACATACAAGCACCCTGGGAACCCATGGGACCTCAAGAACTATTGTCAGAAGGCTGGTGAGACCCTCCGTGGGTACATCTAGCGCTTCTCCCGATAGTGCAACGAGCTCCCTAATGTCGCCGATGCCGACGTTATAGGAGCCTTCCTGTCTGGGATGACCTGCGAGTCCTTGGTTCATAAGCTAGGACGCAAGGGCCCATGAACCACCAAGGAACTCCTAGACATCACCACTAGCCACGCCTCAGAAGAAGAGGCGGTCAGAGTGATCTTCGGTCGCCTCAAGGGCAACAAGGCGGGACAAGGGTGCCGATAAAGGCACCTCCAATCGTTATGCCAAAAGGAAGAATAAGAAGCAACGATGTGAGGACTCGCTCATGGCCACTATTGACCGCAAGGGTGGTCGGAAGCCCGTGGAGGGCACCCTGAACCACTTCAAAAAATTACTCGAGGGGCCATGCCCAAACCATGCCTTTCCTGTTAAGCATCTGCTCAAGGACTGCGGCCTCATGCGGCGGTTTTTGTCTGGAGGCTCCAACAAGGGGGAGCAGGGGAAAGACCCTCCCCCCACTGTGGACGACGCCAATGAGAAGGACGATGGCTTTCTAACACCAGATGGCTGCCTTATGATCTTCGTAGGATCAGCGACCTATGACTCCAAACGTCGTCAGAAGGTCGCATGCCGTGAAGTCTACACGGCCCAATCGGCCACACCTCCCTTCCTCCGGTGGCCAAAGTCCGCCATAACCTTCGATCGGAATGACCATCCGGATACCAGCCCACACTCAGGAATATATCCGCTTGTGGTTGACCCAATCGTTGGCCCAAAGCGACTCACCAAAGTACTGATCGACGGAGGCAGTGGCCTCAACATCATGTATGCCAAGACGCTCGATGAGATGGGCATCGACCGGACACGCCTCCGCCCAACCCGAGCACCTTTCCACGGCATCGTGCCCAGGAAGTAGGCCATGCCACTTGAGCAGATTGATCTGTGCATTACCTTTGGGATCAGTTCAATTATAGGACTGAGACCCTCACCTTCGAGGTGGTTGGGTTCCCCAGAACCTTCCACGCCATCCTTGGACGTCCATGCTACGCGAAGTTCATGGCTGTCCCCAACTATACATACCTCAAGCTGAAGATGACGGCCCCCCATGGGGTCATCACCATTGGCACCTCCTTTCAGCGCACCTACGAGTGCGAGGTCAAGCGCTATGGCCACGCCACGGCAATCGTCGCCTCCGAAGAACTCTCCGCCCTCAAGGAGGAGCTCGCCGAAGAAGCGCCCGATGTGAAAAAGTCAACCAGGTCGTTCGAATCGGCAGAGGGCACCAAGGGGGTCCTCATAGATCCCAGCAGCTCTGAGGGTAAAACAGTACGCATTGGTACCACGCTTTCCTCCCAATAGGAAAGCATGCTCATCGACTTCCTCCGCGGCAACAAAGACATATTTGCGTGGAAACCCTCGGATATGCCGGGCATTCTGAGGGAGGTCTCTGAGCATACCTTGAAGATCCATCTAGGCTCCAGGCTGGTAAAGCAACGCCTGTGTCGCTTTGACGAGGAGAAACGCAGGGCCATCGATAAAGATATAGCCAAACTTTCGGCGGACAGATTCATAAAGGAAGTATACCACCCAGATTGGTTAGCTAATCCTGTTCTTGCATAAAAGAAGAGTGGGAAATGGAGGATGTGTGTTGACTATACGAGTCTCAACAAGGCGTGCCCAAAGGATCTGTTCCCTTTGCCATGCATAGACCAAATAGTCGACTCTACCCCGGGGTACGAAACCCTCTGCTTCCTTGATGCGTACTCTGGCTATTGACAAAAGATGCTTGGCAGTCCACCGAGGGGTATCCCACGATGGTAGATTTGTCGTAGAGGTGAGCAAGATTAGGAGCAAGATGGTAATACAAACACAAAGACACAAGATTTAGACAGGTTTGGCCATCAGTATAACATAATACCTACATCCTGTGTTCTGATGTATTGCATTGAGATGTATGGATCGTGTCCACTAGGGGACCCCTGCCTCTCCTTATATACTCTGGAGGGGTAGGGTTACAAGGAAAGTAGCCTATTTGGCACTATACAATATCTTGCGGTGCACGCCGAGCAGCGTCGTGCACGTCTTGATCTTGTGGGCTGGGCCACCTCTGATGGTGCGGCCCATGTCTTGTCGTGTGGATACCGGGGGCCATACCCCGATAGCTAGTCCTCGAGCCTGATAGTAGGTGACGTAGTCACATGGTGCTAGGGTCAGAAAGTAGAAGACCAGCAGAGTAGGCAGCTAGTCCTCGAGTGTAGCCTCGAGATGAGAACAAGCACATTCACCGCAAGGTGAATTATGCCCACTTAGTCCCCGAGCCTGCTGGAAGATGAAGAATGAATCTTGTAGTAGGGTCAAAGAAAAAGAAGTCTAAAAGCTTTGCCGACGTCATCCTACATGCGCGTATCAAGACCCTAGACGTGCTGCCCAAGATTAGCACCCTGATCTAAACAGCATGGAGCAGCTTGATAGCACACCGATGAGACGTAGCAAGATCCGACCACCAAGGGAGCACCGAGGAGTTCCTAGCGTCGCTAGTGATATCTGAGCACCGAGGAGCGAGGAGTCCCTAGCATCACTGACGATGACCAAGCACCGAGGAGCAAGGAGTCCTCGGTGTCACTGGTGATGACCGAGCACCGCGGAGTGAGGAGTCCTCGGCGTCGCTGGCGATGACCGAGCACCAAGGAGCGAGGAGTCCCCAGCGTCGCTGGCGATGTTCGAGCACCGAGGAGCGAGGAGTCCCTGGTGTCGCTAGCGATGATCGAGCACCGAGGAGCGAGGAGTTCCCAACATCGCTGGCGATGTCCGAGCATTGAGGAGCGAGGAGTCCCGACATTGCTGGCGATGTCCGAGCACCAAGGAGCGAGGAGTCCCCGACATCGCTGGCGATGACCGAGCACCGAGGAGCAAGGAGTCCCCAGTGTCGCTGGCAATGTCCGAGCACCAAGGAGCGAGGAGTCCCCGATGTCACTGGCGATGACTGAGCACCGAGGAGCGAGGAGTCCCCAGCATCGCTGGCGATGACCGAGCACCGAGGAGTGAGGAGTTCCCAGCGTCGCTGGCGATGTCTGAGCACCGAGGAGTGAGGAGTCCCGACATCGCTGGTGATGTCCGAGCACCGAGGAGTCCCCGGCATCGCTGGTGATGTCCGAGCATCGAAGAGCGAGGAATCCCCGGCGTCGCTGGCGATGTCCAAGCACCGAGGAGCGAGGAGTCCCTAGCATCACTGGCGATGTTCAAGCACCGAGGAGCAAGGAGTCCCTGGCGTCGCTAGCGATGTTCGAGCACCGAGGAGTCCCCGGCGTAGCTGGCGATGTCCGAGCAGTGAGGAGTCCCCGACATAGGCGGCGATGTCCGAGCAACGAGGAGTTCCTGGCATAGCTAGCTACATTCGTGCACCAAGGAGTCCCCGATGAAGCTGGCGATGTCTGTGCGGAGAAATGTGCCCACTTAGTCCTCGAGCATGAAGAATCCGAGCATCAAGGAGTAACTGGTGTCACTGGTGATAAAGCACGAGCGACGAATAGTCTATTCAACTGGTCAGCGGTGAAGTGAGCATTGAGTAGAAGCTACCGGCCAATAGTCTGATCAACTAGTTGGTTTCGGAGTCCATGAACCAAGCGGTCCGACCAGTTGATTGGTGGAGAAGTCCGAGCACCAGGTGGTTCGATCACCAGGACGATGATCCTACAATACAAATATGTAGAATGGGTAGTACATGATGTAAAAATATATGAACACCGGAGAAAAAATAGCGTATGTAGCTCAGCGATCAGTTGGAGCGAAGATGTATTTATATTTAATATAAACCGCCCGACCAGTTAGTGTGTAGCTGAGTCTCCAGTCCTAGCTAGCCCATAGTCCATAACGTCGAGCACGGAGTCCATGCACGTGTAGGAGGAATAGGCATTGCTAAGGAGCCACTGCCGACCACCCATAACGTAGAGGGCAGACGCTCGTGCACATGTAGGGAGGAGCCAGACATAGGGCCATCTCTGGAGGTGTCCGAGCATCAACAAGACTGTTTGAGGGTTCAGAAAATCGTTTGGAGAGAAAATATGGAGAAAACTGCTTGGAGAAACATTATGGCGATTATTGAAGATTGGAGAATATTTAAAAGAATATTAAAGCGTGACTTAGCTTTAGACAGAATGTCTGGTCGGCGACGTATGGCGTTATCTGGTCGGCGTTGATGGCAAGCACCTAGCGGGCAGTGAGTTGTTGGTGAAGATGACCTTGGAGGTGGTTTCGAGATTGGATCTGCTGTCGTGGGGGCTGATGTAGCCAGCGATGAATCGTCGTTGTGGACCGGCATGGATCTCCATGAGATTGATGACGAGAACGCGCTGTTGATCTGAGGTCCATCTGGCTCGCCATGGATCAAGCGCACACCCCTACCTGGCGTGCCAACTATCGACAAAAGATGCTCGGTAGTCCACCGAGGGGTATCCCACGATGGTAGATTTGTCATAGAGGTGAGCGAGATTAGGAGCGAGATGGTAATACAAACACCAAGACACAAGATTTAGACAGGTTCGACCATCAGTATGATGTAATACCTACATCCTGTGTTCTGATGTATTACATTGAGATGTATAGATCGTGTCCACTAGAGGACCCCTACCTCTCCTTATATACTTTGGAGGGGTAGGGTTACAAGGAAAGTAGCCTATTTGGTACTATACAATATCTTACGGTGCACGCCGAGCAGCGCCGTGCACACCTTGATCTTGTGGGCTGGGCCACCTCTGATGGTGCGGCCCATGTCTTGTCTTGTGGATACCGAGAGCCATACCCCCACATCGGCTACCATCAAATCATGATGAAAGAGTTCGACTAGCTCGTGACATCTTTCATCACCCCCTTTGGATCGTTCTGCTACATCTCGATGCTATTCGGTCTGAAGAACGGTGAGGCTACGTACCAGCGCTGTATGCTCAAATGCTTCAGGGACCTCATCGGGCAGACCGTTGAGGCCTACATTGATGACATCGTGGTTAAGTCCAAGCGGGCTGACCATCTCGTTGTTGATCTTGAGCAAACCTTTGTGAAACTCTAAGTGAATGGCATCAAACTCAATCCCAAGAAATGTGTTTTCAGAGTCTCGAGGGGCATGCTACTCGACTTCATCGTCTCCGAGCATGGCATCGAAGCCAACCCAGAGAAGATCTTAGCCATCACGAGGATGGGCCTGATTCAGAACATAAAGGGGCTCTAGCAAATCATAGGGAGCCTCGCCGCCCTCAGCCGATTCATCTCATGCCTCGGCGAACGAGGTCTCCCCCTTTATCGACTCTTGAAAAAAGTTGACCGCTTCAAGTAGACATCCGAGGCCTAGGAGGCACTTGACATGGTCAAACTACTTTTGACAAGGCCCCCGATCCTAGTTCCTCCAAGCGACGAAGAATCCCTCTTGCTGTACATAGCGGCCACCACACAAGTGGTCAACGCCACCCTGGTGGTAGAGCAGGAGGAAGAGGGGCACGCCCTCAAGGTGCAGCGCCCTATGTACTTCATCAGTGAGGTACTATTTGACTCTAAGACCTGCTACTCCCAAATCCAGAAGCTCCTATACACCGTTCTCATCACCAAGAGGAAGCTACGCCACTACTTCAAGTCACACCCCGTGACAGTCATGATGTCGTTCCCCCTCGGCGAGGTCATCCAGAGCTAGGATGCCATGAGAAGAACCGTGAAGTGGGCACTCGAGTTGATGGATCAAGGCATCACGTATGCCCCCTGAACGGCGATCAAGTCCCAGGTGTTGGTGGACTTCATCGTGGAATGAACCGAGGTCCAAACACCACCGGCGGTCGTCGAACAAGAGTACTGGACAATGTACTTCATCGGATTGCTGATGAAGAAGGGTGCCAGCGCAGGGTAGGTCTTTGTATCACCCCTTGGGGTCCGCATGAGGTACATGGTTCATCTCCATTTACCCTCATCAAATAATGTGGCCGAGTATGAAGTGCTCATCAACGGCCTACGAATCGCCATCTAGTTGGGCATCCGACGCCTCGACATCCGGGGCGACTCCCAGCTGGTCGTCAACCAAGTCATAAAGGAGTCGAGCTACCACAATGCCAAGATGGCTACGTACTGCCAAGAAGTCCAGTGGCTAGAGGACAAATTCGATAGCCTCGAACTCAATCACATCCCAAGGCGCCTCAACGAAGTGGCCGACATGCTTGCAAAAGCGGCGTCTAGTCGAGAGCCTATGCCAACATGTGTCTTTGCCAGTGACTAACACAAGCCCTCGGTATGCTACGAAGGGTCAGAATGGGCCAACGACAGTCCGTTCGATCTAGCCCCGGGGGCTAACCAACCGATGGCTCCATTCGGCCCTGAGGTCATGGAGCTTGAAGAGGATCCAGCAATAAAGCCCGACCCTCTAGACGACTAGAGAACACTCTACCTCGACTACCTCCTCCGTGACACGCTGTCGACAGACAAGATGGAAGCTCGACTTCTCGCACGTCGCGCCAAGTCCTTCATTCTTGTAGAGGGCGAACTCTCTAAACGAAGCCACACCGGGATCCTGCAGCTCTCTATCCCTGTTGAACAGGGGAAACTTCTGCTGAGCAATATCCATGGTGGGGTCTGTGGTCACCACGCTGTGCCTAGAACCTTGGTTGGGAACGCATTCAGACAGGGCTTCTACTGGCCCACTACAGTAGCCGATGCCGAGCAGATCGTACGCACCTACAAGGGGTGCTAGTACTATGCTCGGCAAACTCACCTCCTGGCCCAGGCACTCCAGATGATCCCCATCACGTGGCCCTTCATGGTCTGGGGGCTCGATCTGGTTGGGCCTCTCAAAAAGGCGCCCGAGGGTTACACCCACTTGCTTGTCACCATAGACAAGTTCACAAAATGGATCGAAGCTCGGCCGATCTTCATGATCAAGTCCGAGCAAGCTATGTTGTTCTTCCTCGACATCATCCATCACTTTGGAGTACCGAACTCCATCATCACGGACAATGGCACATAGTTCACCGATAAGAAATTCCTTCGATTCTATGATGAACAACACATCTGGGTCGATTGGGCCGCCGTCGCGCACCCCCGAATGAACGGGAAGGTCGAGCACGTGAATGGCATGCTCCTACAGGGCCTCAAGCCTAGGATCTTCAATCGGTTAAACAAGTTCGGTGCACGCTGGGTCACCGAGCTCCCCGCGGTGCTCTAGAGCCTAAGAATAGCTCCCAGCCAAGCCACTGGCTACATGCCTTTCTTCATGGTCTATGGTTCCAAGGCCATCCTCCCAACCGACCTCGACTATGGAGCGCCAAGGATTAGAGCATACAACGAATAGGGAGCCGAGGCATCCCACAAAGACACCATGGACCAGCTCGATGAAGCCCACGACATCGCCCTCCTCCATTCGGTGAAGTATCAGCAGGCACTATGATGGTACCACAGCCGACGGGTGTGGGACCGAGCCTTCAACATCGGGGACCTAGTTCTCCGCCTCATGTAGAGCAACAAGGACCGCCACAAGCTCTCTCCACCCTGGGAGGGGCCATACATCATCGCGGAAGTACTCTAGCCAGGCGCCTACAAGTTGAAAACCATCGACGGCGAGGTCTTCACCAACGCCTGTAACATTGAGCAGCTACATCATTTTTACCTTTAAATAAACGCATACCTTCTCTTATCAGTTTTTGTCATAAAAAATCCCTGATCTTTAGTGACATCCAATCCCTACAAAGTGCGAGGGGTCGGACCTCACTCAGGGGCTAATATAAATACATTTATCTTGCAAACACTCTCTGTATTACCTTTGCAAACATTCTCTGAGTTTTCCCTCTTTTCTCACGGCAAGTCCTAAGGGCTAAGATTTCAGGAACAAAATCTGAGTATAATTGGTAGGACTATGGGAAACCCAAACCCCAGCGGCTACGGCCTCCTTGCTCACAAGCGTGATCAGAATTGGCTCGCCCGCACTCCGAGTTTTTTGCAACCTTAACTATGGGAAGGGTCGGAAGGCACTAAAACCTCTTTTACAAAAAGAGGGAGAAGAGCTAAAAAGCTATTTGCCATAATGAAACTTAAGAACTTGTTCATTTTTTGCACAAATTCATTGCTTACAAAGTGATTTCATCACAAAAAGGACTGATGTATTCATAAATACAAAAAACTGTTTACATGGGGGCTCCCCCACAACTTATTCGATTACGGTTTCTAACCAGTTCTGCTATGAGCACTACTACGGTCGCCGCACCATGCTCTCCATCGGCGACGTCCTACCGCTCCGTGGGATCCTTGAGGGTGTCGTCGTCTACAACGTCGAGCACCACGTCGGCGACCGTGGTGCCTTCACTAGGGCATCCAGGGACTACGCCATCGTGATCAGCCGCAACCCTAACAACGACACCTAGATGGGGGTGCTCTCCACCGAAGAAAGGCCACCATTGCTGATGGATGTCTCTGACATCTCATCAAGCTTCATGAACTAGCCGATCTGAGTAGCAGCAAGGGCACAACCCCTTATCGACGCAGTCTTAGGCGGCTTCCCCACCAACAAGGCTTGCCTAGAGAAGGTTCGCTAGAAGAAATCCTCATATGGCTCCATTCCAACGAGGGCCTCATGGACGATGACAAAGCCGACGACGCTCAGCACCCTCTAGTGCGCCTCCTCCTTCGATAGAAGTGGCCCCTTCTCAACAAAGGCGGCTAGCACCATCTCATCTATGTTGGATGACCTCTAGCTCAACACCGCACTCTGGATTCACGAACAGATCTGTGAGTTCTCCTCTCCCTCGCATTACCCTCTCTCGCTTAGGAATCGTCGCAACATACGAACGCGCTCAGCGAGAAGGAGAAAGGAGGAGAGGTAGCAGCTTAGGAACAGGCGAAGGAATGGGATGAGAACTCCCCTCCCCCTCCCTATTTAAGGAAGAGGTGCAATAGTTGAGGAAAGGCGATAGGTTGGGATGAAAAACTCTCTCCCTTCCCCTATTCAATGCAGATGGAAAATCGATGCTAACGGGAATCTGAGGGGACGCGCCTGGACCGATGGGATGCGCTCTGGTCAACGAGATGTCACATGGTCAAACAGGACATTGTCTGGGCATGGCCCACCACTACCGCACACTAGGCGCGAGAATCAAGGCGCACCCGCATGCAGGTGACTCTCCGCTTCCCTAGGCAGGACCATGGAATGACCCGATGTCACAACCCCCATTAAGGGGGGCCCAACGGGCCTCCTAGGTCGATCGGACGGCCTAGGTAAAACAATGAACGAACGTCCATCAAAAGATGAGCACCTTTGTTTGCTTACTTTACGTATTAATTTCATTACCGACCTTCCGACCGCGGCAACGCCAGGGGCACGGACATCGCTCGGGGGCTGTCGAGAGTGTCTACTTGTTTTGACATCCTCTTTGCCTGACCCCTCCTTAGATTTAAAACTAGAGGCATGGTGTGCGGGTGTAAAACTTTGAGTAAAATTGGACGAACCGCTAGACCCTATGCCCCAGTGGCTACGGTGTTTTTGTTCACCAGAATAATCAAATTCATAGTTCCCCACACCCCAAGCTTTAGCATCCTCCTTCTCGAGAAGGGTTCAGAGGGGTCCTCCGGTAGAATCTCCTTCAAGGAGAAGCTGTCAGGTCACCTAAAATCTATCGAATGGCTTGGATCGCCACCGAGAGACAAACGAAAAATTACGATGCTCGTGCAGGTCACGTCAGCCCCATCGCAAACGTCGGACCCGAACCCCACATGGACATGTCCGGTAAGAGCTTCTCATCGCTCATACCACCAAGGTAACATTACCGACCCCCGCTTTTGTTTCAATTAAATCATACATCAATCCCATACATCCAAACATTGCATATGCAATCGCTGCATCTCAAACACTTTGTGTTGCGCCACGAAGCGACACCCGCCTCATTCGATATTAGCGGCAGTTGATCGAGGTTCGAAGGCTGGCCCACAAAGGGCTCGAGGTTGCCTCGTGTCAAACAGAACTAGGGAGAAAAACTGAGATGAGCCCCAGCGACGTTGCCCGACCCCGCTCAAAAGCAGATAGGGACATCTTGACCTTTCTCATTTGATTCTAACCTTGAGCCAAACCCATAGAATCTCCATCGAGGAGAAGCCAACGGGCCACCTGAGCCTATCGAATAGCTTGGGCATCTGCTGGGAGGCGGGTTAAGAAGTAGTGGAATGCCACATGAGGGCTCTTGAAAGGTCTAGTTTGGTTTTGGTGAATTGATGAAACCCTAAGTGCTAACCTAGTTTATCAAGTGATCATGAGATAGGTAACACATTCCAAGTGGTGAAGCAAATGAAGATCATAGCATGATGATGATGATGCCATGATGATGATCAAGTGCTTGGACTTGGAAAGAAGAAAGAGAAAAACAAAAAGCTCAAGGCAAAGGTATAAACCATAGGAGCTATTTTGTTTTTGTGATCAAGACACTTAGAGAGTGTGATCACATTTAGGTTTGATAGCCGTACTATTAAGAGGGGTAAAACTCGTATCGAAATGCGGTTATCAAAGTGCCACTAGATGCTCTAACTCATTGCATATGCATTTAGGATCTAGTGGAATGCTAACACCCTTGAAAATGTTTGTGAAAATATGCTAACACATGTGCACAAGGTGATACACTTGGTGTTTAGCACATTTGAGCAAGGGTGAAGAAGTTAGAGGTGAAATGGAGTTAGTCTTGCTGGTCACAAGGTGACCGGACGCTGGTCCTAGAGAAACCGGCGTGTCCGGTCAGTTGTAACAGCAGAGACGCTGGCATCTGTCAAATGACCGGACGCTAAGGTCCAAGGTCCGGTCCTATTGTCGGGCAGCGTAGAGAAATGTCACTGAGTGACCGGACGCTGGAAGGGCCCGGTCAAGCATGACCGGACGCGTCCGGTCAAAGAAAGTCATTTCTGGAACCTTACTAGAAACGACCGAATGCTGGAAGCTGAGCGTCCAGTCAGTTTGTGCGCTGCGTCCGATCAACAGATGACCGTTGAAATCTGACGAATAGTATTTAAAGCAGGGGACATGTGGCATGAATCACATGACCGGACGCCTGAGGGCCAGCGTTCAGTCAACATGACCAGAGCGTCCGGTCAGCCCGCGTTGTGCCTAGTGAAGGGGTACAATGGTCTATTTCATGGGGGCTTCTATTTAGGCCCCATGGCCGGTTGAAGCTTAGATCTTTGGCCATTTGCACTGACATAGCAACCTTGTGAGCTTAGCCAAAGCCCTCCCACTCATCTCCATCATTGATTCATCATCTTTGTGAGATTGGGAGAGAATCCAAGTGCATTGCTTGAGTGATTGCATCTAGAGCCACTTGGTGTTCGTGTTTCGCTGCGGGATTCGCTTGTTACTCTTGGTGGTTGCCGCCACCTAGACGGCTTGGAGCAGCGAGGATCGTCAAACGGAGGTTGGTGATTGTCTCCGGCTCCGATCATGGTGATTGTGAGGGGTTCTTGACCTTTCCCCGGCGGAGAGCCAAAAGGTATTCTAGTGGATTGCTTGTGGCTTGTGTGATCCTTATCTTGTGTTGGTTGTGCGGCACCCTATTGAGGGTTTGGTATGTGAAGCCAATTAGCGCGTGAACCTCCAAGTGAGTGTATCGCCACAACGAGGACTAGCTTGCCGACAAGCAAGTGAACCTCGGTAAAAAATCATTGTGTTCATCATTGATTCCGAGGTGATTGGTCTTCATTGTCATTCATTCTTGTGATTGATTGGTTCCTTCATCTACACAGCGGTATAACCTTGTTGATCACTCTCTTTACATTACCGCAAACTAGTTCTCAAGCTCTTTAGTGTAGCTAGTTGTGAGAGCTTACTTGCTTAGTTGGTGTGGCTCTTTAGTTAGCCTTTGAGAGCACACTAACATAGGGTAGTGTCATAGCTATTGTGTGAATAGATACTATCTAAACTAGAATTGTGGTAGGTGGCTTGCATTTTGTGTAGGCAAGCGCAACATTTGCTTCGCCTCATTATTGTCTAACCTTTTTGTTAAGTGTTGTTGTAGAAATTTTTATTAGGCTATTCACCCCCCCCCCTCTAGCCATTAGGACCTTTCAAGTGGTATTAGAGTTGAGGTCACTATGATTTGAGGCTTAACAACCTTCGGTGTAAAAATGGCTCAAATCAACATCAAGAAGCCACCCCAATTTGATGGCACAAATTATCCTTATTAGAAGTCAAAGATGACCACACACATCAAATCAATCAATAGAAAGGTGTGGAAGGTAGTGGAAACCAAAATTGAGATTGGTGATCTAGAGAATCCCACCGCCGCCGAAGAAGTGCTTCTCCAAAACAATGACATTGCTCTAAGTGCCATTCATGATGCAATTGATGAGAGAACATTTTAGCAAATAAAGAATATTGAGATGGCTCATGAGGCTTGGAAGAAGTTAGAAGAATCATTTGAGGGCACTCAAGCCATGAAGGGTGTAAAGGCATACATCCTCAAAGAGAAGTTTGCAAGCATCAAGATGAAGGAGGATGAGAGTGTGCCGGAGATGTTCCATAGGCTTCAAGTGCTTGTCAATGATCTAAAAGCACTTGGTGAAGAGGTGAAGGACAAGGACTTCTCCCACAAGTTCTTGAGATGCTTACCTTCAAGATTTGGCACATTGGTCACCATTCTAGTGAGAAGCGGTTTGGACACCATAACACCAAACCAAGTATTGGGGGATATAATGACCGATGATACATATAGAGATGATGATGAGAATGAAGAAAAGAAGGAGAAGAAAGATGAGAAGAAGGATGACAAGAAGAAGAGCATGGCATTCAAGGCCACATCATCCAAAGGCAAAGCCAAGCAAGAAACATCAAGTGAAGATGATGATTCATGGGATGATGATGATGATGAGAAGATGACTCTCTTTGTGAAGAGATTTGGCAAGTTCATGGTGAAGAAGGGCTACTGTGCTAGAAGAAAGAAGTCTTCATCCAAGAACAAAGAAGAGTCAAAAAGGTGCTTCAAGTGTGGAAGCAAAGATCATCTTGTTGCTCAATGTCCATACAATAGCGACAATGATGATGACAACAACAAGAATAAGAAGAAGGACAAGAAGGAAAAGAAAGAGAAGAAGGACAAGATAGCCTTCAAGAAGAAGAAGGGTGGTTCATATGTAGTCACTTGGGATAGTGATGCTTCCTTAAGTGATGATGATGATGATAGTGATGACGTCAAGACCACCAAGAAGGTTCTTGCAAGCATTGCTATCAATGAGAAGCCTTCTCTCTTTGAATCTTCATCATGCTTCATGGCTAAGGCCGCTATGGTACAATCTTGTGATGATGAAAGTGATGAAGAACATGATGATGAAAATGAAAACGATAGTGATAGTGATGATGATGAGCCTACCAAAGATGAATTGTTTGACATGCTAGAAGATGCTAAAGAACATTTTGACATTAAGAGAAGAGAATGCAAGAGCTTGAATAAGGAGGTAAAAGCCCTTAAGAAAGCCCTTGATGAGCTCAAAGCAACTCATGAGAGGCTAGAGGAAGCCTATGAGAAGCTTGGCAAAGCTCACAAAAAGCTTGAAAAGGCTCATTCCTCTTTGCTTGATGAGCAAAATAAAAAGAAGCATGTGGAAACTTGCAATGTAGGTTTAACTTGTGATATAATTGATGAATCACTATCTATGCCTATCATTGTTCCTCCCACTAACCCTTCTTGTAGCACTTCCATTTCTCCCTCATCTAGTAGTGATGGTCTCACTTGTGATGCCTCACTAGTGGTTGAGAATGAGAACCTCAAGAAGGAAGTCAACAACCTCACTCACACCTTAGCTAAGGCTTATGGTGGTGAGGACCGCTTGCTTATGTGCTTGGGTAGCCAAAGAGCTTCTCTCTACAAAGAGGGATTAGGCTATACCCCTAAGAAAGGCAAGGCGGCCTTTGCTCCTCACAAGACTAGTTTTGTGAAGAACAATGGTCGGTTTTGCACTAGTTACAAGCAAGTGGGTCATAAAGAGCAAGAATGCAACAACAAGACCAAAAATGCTAATGTATCCTCTATAAAGCTTGATTCATGCTATATGCTTACTAAGGGTACAAATGGTGTGAAGGCTAAGTTCATTGGTAAACCATGGATGGGCTCAAAGAAGAAAGTCATTTGGGTACCAAAGAGCTTAGTGACTAACCTTCAAGGACCCAAGCAAGTTTGGGTACCTAAAAAGAATTGATCTTCTTTTGTAGGTAAATTACAAAGCCGAAGGAAGGCATTGGGTTCTTGATAGTGGGTGCACTCAACACATGACCGATGATGCAAGAATATTCAACTCAATCAACACCAATGGCAATGATGGTTATGATAATATTACATTTGGTGACAATGGCAAAGGCAAGGTCAAAGGACTTGGTAAGATTGCAATATCCAATGACATGAGCATATCCAATGTGTTGCTAGTAGAGAGCTTGAACTTCAATTTGCTATCCGTGGCTCAATTATGTGATCTTGGATTCAAATGCATATTTGGGGTAGATGATGTAGAGATCATAAGTATAGATGGCTCTAACTTGATCTTCAAAGGCTTTAGATATGAGAATCTATACTTGGTTGATTTCAATGCTAGTGAAGCTAGATTATCTACATGCTTGTTCACTAAGTCTAGCATGGGTTGGTTATGGCATAGAAGTCTTGGTCATGTTGGAATGAAACAATTGAATAGATTGGTTAAGCATGACTTAGTTAAAGGCTTGAAAGATGTTGTGTTTGAAAATGATAAGCTTTGTAGCTCTTGTCAAGCCGGCAAACAAGTTGGAAACACACATCCTAAGAAAAGCATGATGAGCACTAATAAAGCATTTGAGTTATTGCACATGGATTTATTTGGGCCAACACAATACACTAGTATCGGTGGAAACAAATATGGCTTTGTGATAGTGGATGACTACACTAGATACACATGGGTATTCTTTCTAGTGGACAAAAGTGATGTATTTGCAACATTCAAATCATTTGTCAAAGGCATTCACAATGAGTTTGAAACAACCATCAAGAGAGTTAGAAGTGACAATGATAGTGAGTTCAAGAACACTAGAATTGATAAGTTGTGTGATGAATTTGGAATTAGACATCAATTCTCAGCCAAGTACACTCCACAATCAAATAGCCTTATTGAGAGGAAGAATAGAACACTCATTGATATGGCAAGGTCTATGCTTAGTGAGTACAATGTGAGTCAATCCTTTTAGGCCGAAGCTATCAACACAGCTTGCTATTGTAGCAACCACCTCTATTGTCACCGATTGAAAGAGAATACACCATATGAGCTCTTGAATGATAGAAAGCCCAACATTGCATATTTTTGGGTCTTTGGTTGCAAATTCTATATCTTGAAGAAAGGCACAAGATTGGGCAAGTTTGACAAGAAATGTGATGAATGATTCCTACTTGGTTATTCCACTACAAGCAAAGCATATAGAGTTTGGAATTTGGATAGTGGTACTCTTGAGGAAGTTCATGATGTTGAATTTGATGAAACCAAGGGTTCACAAGAAGAGAATGATAACTTGGAAGATGTTAGAGGCATTCAACTTTCAAATGCCATGAAGAACATGGATATTGATGAATTGAGGCCTATGTAAGTGAATGATGATGAAGATGATCAAGTGCAAGTGCTCTCTAACTCAAATGTGCAAGATGATACAAATCAAGTTAGTGCAAGTGGATCTCATGATAATGAACAAAATCAAGTGGCTAGTACATCATCTCAATCCAATGATCAAGCAAGTGTAAGCAATCAAGTTCCAATCCTCCAACCAACCAATATTGCAAGGGATCATCCATTGGACACCATCATTGGTGATATTTCTAGAGGTGTACAAACAAGATCAAGATTGGCATCATTTTGTGAGCATTTCTCATTTGTGTCATCCATTGAACCAAAGAAGATAGATGAAGCATTGAAGGACGTTGATTGGGTGAATGCTATGCATGAAGAATTGAATAACTTCACAAGAAATCAAGTATGGGAATTAGTAGAGAGACCAAAGGGACACAATGTGATTGGAACCAAATGGGTCTTTAGAAACAAGCAAGATCAAGATGGGATAGTAGTAAGGAACAAAGCAAGATTTGTAGCACAAGGCTATACACAAGTTGAAGGTCTTGACTTTAGAGAAACATATGCCCCGGTTGCTAGATTGGAAGCAATTAGAATCTTGCTAGCCTATGCTTGTGCCCACAACATAAAGCTCTATCAAATGGATGTTAAGAGTGCATTTCTCAATGGTTACATCAATGAAGAAGTATATGTTGAGCAACCTTCTGGTTTTGAAGATGACAAGAAGCCCAACCATGTGTACAAGTTGAAGAAGGCATTGTATGGATTGAAGCAAGCACCTAGAGCATGGTATGAGAGATTAAGGGACTTCCTACTCTCTAAAGGGTTCATGATGGGCAAGGTTGACACCACTCTTTTCATCAAGAAGATTGGAAAAGACTTGTTTGTGTTGCAAATCTATGTTGATGACATCATATTTGGATCAACCAATCAAGATTTTTGTGATGAGTTTGGAAAGATAATGGCTAATGAGTTTGAGATGTCCATGATTGGAGAGTTGAGTTACATCCTTAGTCTTCAAATCAAGCAATTGAAGAATGGTACTTTTGTGAGTCAAGGCAAGTATATCAAGGACATGATTAAGAAGTTTGGCATGAGTGATAGTAAAGTCATTAGCACACCAATGGGAACAAATGTCAACTTGGATAGTGATACAAGTGGCAATATGGTGGATCAAAAATTGTATCGGTCTATGATTGGAAGCCTACTTTAATTGACCGCATCAAGGCCGGATGTCATGTTTAGTGTATGCATGTGTGCAAGATTTCAAGCCTCACCAAGAGAAAGTCATTTGAAGGCTACAAAGAGGATATTGAGTTACTTGAAGCATACACCAAATATTGGCTTGTGGTATCCCAAAGGAGCAAAGTTTGAGCTAGTTGGTTACTCCGACTCGGATTATGCAGGATGCAAAGTTGAAAGGAAGAGCACCTCGGGCACATGTCAACTATTGGGAAGATCACTTGTTTCATGGTCATCAAAGAAGTAAAATAGTGTTGCATTATCAACCGCCAAAGCCGAATACATATCCGCCGGTAGTTGTTGTGCACAAGTACTTTGGATTAAGGCCACTTTGAGTGACTTTGGAATCAAGTTCAAGAAAGTGCCATTGCTATGTGACAATGAGAGTGCAATCAAGTTGACCAACAATCCGGTTCAACATGCAAGAACAAAGCACATTGATGTCCGCCACCATTTCATAAGAGATCACCAACAAAAAAGGGACATTTGCATTGAGAGTGTAGGCACCGAAGATCAATTTGCCGATATATCCACCAAGCCATTGGATGAGAAAAGGTTTTGCAAGCTAAGGAATGAGTTGAATATATTAGATTTCTCAAATATGTGTTGATGCACCCCCCCACTCATATGACATGCCTCTCCTTTGAGCAATCCAAGGTAAAAGTTGATTGGCATGACATACATCCTTGCTAAGGACATGGTTAGTGCATCTAGTCACATTTTCAATTTTATTGGGATCTTTCAAGTGGTTCCATTTTATTAGGCTCATTCATGTAAATCAAATGAATTTGATGTCTATATGGTATCACTATTGCTTCTATGCTTGACTTGATCTAGTGGTAGCATATGACATGTTTGTGGGCTTGTAAACCTAGTGTTTAATCTAGAAAATGAGCTCTAAGTGTTTAACTCAACATGGTACAAGATAACCCTTATTTGGAGGTATGAATAAGCTTGTCCTTGGATCAAACTGAGTTAAATCTCTTTGGCAAATATTCTAGTTTGAACCAAATTTGAGAAAATGATCCTCACCCCATTGATTGACATTGATAATCTTGACCCTACAAGTGGTATTATCTACATTTTGAACCTTTGTGGTCATTGATGACAAAGGGGGAGAAATTGTGCACAAAGATAAGTGAAAAGACAACACAAAGGGGAGAGAAATAAAGATACTTGTGATAAGGGGAGAATTTGGGAATTTGACATAAAGGGATTAATTAAAGGGATTAATTAAAATTTTTTAGCACACAAGTAGGGGGAGCAAGCTCATGAACTTGTATGGTGCATTTGTATGTGCATTTCATATGTTTGCTTGCATAGCACAAGATTTAAATTTCAATATCCATGCTTGTGTGGTGTATGCTAGTTGTAAGATTGAATGATGAAATGAAATCATTAGATAACTTTCATTTCCATGTAAGTGTTTACAAGTAGTATCTTTTCAAAGTATGTTTCCAAGTGGTATAAAGCTAACCATGGTGCTAAGGATGGTATAATGGTGCACTCCGATTGGTATCACGCTTCAAAGGTCCATCTTTTATACCTTAGCATCATTTGATAGACATTGTCTCCTATATTTCCTATTTAAGCATATGTGCAAGCTTCAATCCAAACTCTTAGCACATATCTAGGGGGAGCAATTGCTACCATTTGGGGTTCATGAAACTTGTCCATATTCTTTTACACATGATAAATATGCTTTGGCAAGCAACATGGATTCAATTATATTTCAATTCATATCTTTGTGAAAGGGTTGTCGTCAATTACCAAAAAGGGGGAGATTGAAAGCTCTAGTTTGGTTTTGGTGAATTGATGAAACCCTAAGTGCTAACCTAGTTTATCAAGTGATCATGAGATAGGTAGCACATTCCAAGTGGTGAAGCAAATGAAGATCATAGCATAATGATGATGATGCCATGATGATGATCAAGTACTTGGACTTGGAAAGAAGAAAGAGAAAAACAAAAAGCTCAAGGCAAAGGTATAAACCATAGGAGCTATTTTGTTTTGGTGATCAAGACACTTAGAGAGTGTGATCACATTTAGGTTTGATAGCCGTACTATTAAGAGAGGTAAAACTCGTATCGAAATGCAGTTATCAAAGTGCCACTAGATGCTCTAACTCATTGCATATGCATTAAGGATCTAGTGGAATGCTAACACCCTAGAAAATGTTTGTGAAAATATGCTAACACATGTGCCCAAGGTGATACACTTGGTGTTTGGCACATTTGAGCAAGGGTGAAGAAGTTAGAGGTGAAATGGAGTTAGTCTTGCTAGTCACAAGGTGACCGGACGCTGGTCCCAGAGGAACCGGCACGTCCAGTCAATTGTAAAAGCAGAGACACTGGCATCGGTCAAACGACCGGACACTGGGTCGCTCAGCAACCAGATGCTGAGGTCCAGGGTCCGGTCCTATTGTCGGGCAGCGCAGAGAAATGTCACTGAGTGACCGAACGCTGGAAGGGTCCGGTCAAGCATGACCGGATGCATCCGGTCAAAGAAAGTCATTTCTAGAACCTTACTGGAAATGACCGGACACTGGAAGCTAAGCGTCCAGTTAGTTTGTGCGCGGTGTCCGGTCAACAGATGACCATTGAAATCTGATGAATAGTATTTGAAGCAGGGGACACGTGGCATGAATCACGTGATCGGACACTGAGGGCCAGCGTCCGGTCAACATGATCGGAGTGTCTGGTCAGCCCGCGTTGTGCCTAGTGAAGGGATACAATGGCTCTATTTCATGGGGGCTTCTATTTAAGCCCCATGGCCGGTTGAAGCTTAGATCTTTGGCCATTTGCATTGACATAGCAACCTTGTGAGCTTAGCCAAAGCCCTCCCACTCATCTCCATCATTGATTCATCATCTTTGTGAGATTGGGAGAGAATCCAAGTGCATTGCTTGAGTGATTGCATCTAGAGGCACTTGGTGTTCGTGTTTTGCTACAGGATTCACTTGTTACTCTTGGTGGTTGCCGCCACCTAGACGGCTTGGAGCAGCGAGAATCATCGAGCGAAGGTTGGTGATTGTCTCCGGCTCCAATCGTAGTGATTGTGAGGGGTTCTTGACCTTTCCCTGGCAGAGAGCCAAAAGGTACTCTAGTGGATTGCTCGTGGCTTGTGTGATCCTTATCTTGTGTTGGTTGTGTGGCACCCTATTGAGGGTTTGGCGTGTGAAGCCAATTAGCGCGTGAACCTCCAAGTGAGTATATCGCCACAACGAGGACTAGCTTGCCGGTAAGCAAGTGAACCTCGGTAAAAAATCATTGTGTTCATCATTGATTCTGAGGTGATTGGTCTTCATTGTCATTCATTCTTGTGATTAATTGGTTCCTTCATCTACACGGCGTTATAACCTTCTTGATCACTCTCTTTATATTACCGCAAACTAGTTGTCAAGCTCTTTAGTGTAGCTAGTTGTGAGAGCTTGCTTGCTTGGTTGGTGTGGCTCTTTAGTTAGCCTTTGAGAGCACACTAACATAGGGTAGTGTCATAGCTATTGTGTGAATAGATACTATCTAAACTAGAATTGTGGTAGGTGGCTTGCATTTTGTGTAGGCTAGCGCAACATTTGCTTCGCCTCATAATTGTCTAACCTTTTTGTTAAGTGTTGTTGTAGAAATTTTTTTAGGCTATTCACCCCCCCCCTCTAGCCATTAGGACCTTTCAGCTCTACCGACCCTGTCGGCTAATGACGGACCCAGATTCCACATGAACATACCCATTAGCGAGCTCATTGAGCGCGACACTCGAGCCGTCGAGGCAAGTGTCGTCGGCTCAACCCCTCTGGTTGCGGAAATCGAGAACGGGGTGACGCGCGAAACATGGCCGACCCCTATCAGACCCCAAGGGGCTCGAGGGCTTGAGCCGTTCGATCCGAGATTAAGAGACTGAGGTTCGAAGGCTGGCCCACGAAGGGTCAGAGGCCGCCTCATGTCAAACAAGAGCCAGGGGAGAAAACGTAGATGAGCCTCGGTGGCCTTTGCCCAACCCGCATTGAGGCGGATAGGGTCATCTCAACCTTCTAGTTCAATCTAGCCTCTAGCCGAGCCCATAGAATCCCCATTGAGGGGGAATCTATTGGAAGACAGGTCAAGGAGCAACGGAACGCCACCCAGGGGCTTTGCCGACCCTGTCGCAAAGCAATAGGATCAGATTCCGTTCAAACATCCCCATTAGCGAGCTCATCAAGCACGTCACTCGAGCCGTCGAGGCAAGTGACGTCGCCTCAACCCCTCTAGTTGCGGAAACCGCGGACGGGGTGACAATCACAAAATGAGCCGACCCTTGACCGAATCCTCACCACGCACGGGGGCTCGGGGAAGGTCAGGCCCGCAATAAGACCAAACGCACGGTCATGAAACGATCGCTAAAATCCTAAGTTAGGGGTACGTGCGAATACAAGAGTAAGTTTGCTACCCTCGCTTCAGTCTCTAGTAATATCTAGCCCCAACGATCGCAAGGGGTCGGATCTCACTCGGGGGCTGATAAAGGTATGAATACCTCCTTTTTTGAAATAGTCATTGCATCAGACCTCTTCCTCGTGTTAAGGTTAATGGCAAGGTTTGTGGGAACAGACAAACGAGCATGCCTGGTAAGACTACAAAAAACCCATGCCCCGACAACTATGGTAACTTTGCTCACCAGTGTAATCAAAATTTCCCCTTATACACCTCGGGCCCTACAGTCTTAACGAATGGAAGGATCGGATCGCATAAACCTTTTTTCTCAAACGCAGAAGGGAAGAAAGTAAGCTCAAATAAATGAAACAAAATTGCAAAACAAAATCATGAATCTATTTTTGGACACAAAAGTACCAACACTTGTCCACATATTACAGATAAATGTTTATCAAACTTATTCGACTAACTACTTCCTCAGAGGGAGAACTATGTCTTTCAGCTTGTCCGCTAGGTTCCGCGCAATACGAGTCACTGCCTTCTCAATCTCATCCAGCTCGGAGTTTTTATAGCCAGGCGTGAAGCCGAGGCTCATTGCCTCCAAGTTAACTTCCTGATCATAATGAGAGCGGGCAATGGCAAAGGCTTGGGTGATCCTAGTGTGGAAGGCATTCTCCTCAAGCTGGCACACCCACACCGTGATACCTATGAAATGGGCCATAAGTGAGCCGGTTTCCTCTGGATGCGCCACCCCCAGGTCATCGAAAACAACCCGACTGCAGCGCGCAGGAGATCATGCTCATCACTCTCAGCCTGAAGAATCCCCCGCACCTTGATGAGCTCCATGCCTAACCCTGCAGAGACGCTCTCAGCCTCTAGCCTTTGGGCCACCACAACTCCAAGATCTGCCTAGAGGGAGCTGACCCCCTGACGCACCTTGTCGCGCTCTCGGACGGCCTGGTTGTGCTCCTCATGGGCCATGCCACGCTCCGAGCAGAGTCTTTCTATGGTCTGGTGCAGCTCATCTCGCTCCCTACATAGCCAGGTGATCACCTCGACATCTAGATTCACCCTCTGCTATAGGGTTGCGGACCTTTCCTCAGCTTCCAGCTTGAGGTCTCGCTCCCTCTCTAGCTCTTCCATGAGCTCGACGACCCACTGGCTGGCCTTGGCGTCCTTCTAGAGCAGCTCGTCCCACTCCTTTCAGACCCTGGTGGTCGCCTCTTCATCCTGTTGCACCCTCGTCGACAGATCCTGGAACATCCCATGGATCTCCTCCGCGTCCCGACGTGCCTCGGCTTCCCGCTGTTGGGCGGCAGCAAGCTGGGCGCTCACATCTCTGCGTAGCCAGGCATCCTCGGTGAGGCGGTCCCATTCCACCTTCTACTTGCGGAGGAACCAGGATTTCTCCCGGCTATGAGCAATGAGGGACTGAAAAGAAGACTAGTATCAAAAATACAAAAATACATGAAGAAAGAAGAAAGCGAGAGGGAAGATCAAGCGGATACCTAGCCAGTGGGAACGATGATGCCACGTAGGACACCCCTAGCCTAGCTCAAGGTATCCATCATAGCCGAGAACCCAATGTCGAGACTCTCCTGCTCTATGCTCTCGGTAGCATTGTCGAGCGAGAAGAGAACCGACGTTGGGTCTTGATGAGCCATCCACTAGAGTGGTGGCTCACCCTGCGTGGGCGAGTGGCTACCCCCCCCCCCAACATCAGGGCTGAGGGCGACCCCCGTTGATCCTCTCCACCACCACCACGACGCTCGGGGACCCTCCATCCAACCTGCCTTGGGCGTCGTTGCTTGGGCCGCCGGTAGCATGGATTGCGCTGCTCCTTCGGACACCACCGTGGCCACGTCCAGCAGCGTCTGGCTTGTCTTGGTCGTGGCCACCTCCGCTTGCGACATCGGGGCCTCGGCTTGCGGCGCCGCTCCCACCATGGGGGGTGCCACCAGCGGCCCCCGAGGACGCTTCTTCAGCCCTGGCGCCTGCTGGACCCACCGAGGGCATGGGTGCCACCACAGGCGGTGCCTGATAGGCCGATGAGGCTACAACATTGGCTCCGCTCCTACCCAAAACAGGAGCGATGTCGGGCGATGAAGCCCATCCCGCCTGAAGAGCAACGCTCTTCTTGGGCGCCAATGCCAAAAAGCGGCCTCGTCTCAATATTCTGCAAGAGTTAAAAGGCATAGGTCACACAGAAAAATAGAAAGGTAGAAAAACAGGAAAAACAGAGGAATCGGTGACTTACGCTGGCGCTGTTGGGCGGTAGGAACGTTTTGGGGATGAACCCCCAGATTCCTGCTCCAACTCATCTGGGCAGGACCGTTTTGAGCCTGCCCCCTACTCCCGAGCAGAGGGGCTCATCTCCCTTGTCTCTAAGGGTGCGATGATAGAGCCACCCCTCTATGTCGGTACCTCGGGCGCGGCAATAGATCCGCCCACCCCCATCAGCTCATGGGGCACGGCAGCGGAGCCACCCCCTCCACCGGCACCTTGAGGGCGGCGGCAGATCCGCCCGCTCTCACCGGTTCGGAAGACAGGCCAATGGTTTGGCCCGTCTCTGCTGGCCTCATGGACTCACTTCCCCCTGCAAGAGGAACAGGAAGGGTCCCTGCGTGGACGAGTGGGTGCCTGTCAGCAAATCCTTGCCCTCCAGGACATCCCACTCCACATCTACAACCACCTCGTCGTCATCGTCTTTGCTATCTGTCTCCTCTCCTCGCTCTCGTGCCTGCTATTTCTACTGTTTCTTCTTCCGCTCGGACTCCTTCATCTTCCTCTGCCACTCAGCTTTCGCACGGTTGGCCGCCACCACAAACTTGTCCTTCGGCAGCGGAGCCAGGCAATCCATAAAGACAAGTTTCTTTGGCTGGTCTTGCTGTCCCAATGTCAGCACCAAGGGGTTAGGAATTCAAGTAAAAAGGAGGCACAGGGAAAAAGAACTTACGAAGTCGATGAATCCCGGTTTCAGCCGCATTAGGGGATGCCCCGGCACCGAATACACAAAATCAAGGTAGACGCCGGCGTTGTCCTTTGAAGGCTCCATTGCCTCCTTGATGCTCTACGCCACTTTGGAGGGGGGAAGCACTTCATCGACAAGCGTCATCCCTTCGAGTGATGCTCCAGGCACCATCTGGTGCAGAGGAAGTGCACGCGCCATCAGCGGTGCCACCCTCCTTATGTGGTAGGCGTCGTTGATCCCTGACCCCTTCACACCCCTCTCCTTTAGAATTTGGAGGGCATCGAGATGGTCCTTGATCTTCTTCTTATCTTTGTCCGGGACACCCCACTTCCATGACTCTAGGGCCTCCTCAATATTGTGCCCAAAGAACGCTGGCAAGGGGGCGACAACGTCGTCCTTGACATAAAAACCAATGCGAATGCCACCCCTTGTTGGAGGTCGATAGATGCATCGATGGGTATTCATTCACCCGATTGTTGCGGAGATGAATGCCGGCACATCCCACCGGCACGCTCAGCTCTTGCTTCCCAGCCGCTTCTTTAAAAGGTTGATGGTGAAGAGATACCACCACAACTTGAAATAGGGATCAATCCCCAAGAACCCCTCGCACAGGGCGATGAACACCGCAATGTGCTGGACCCCATTGGGAGTTAGGTGCTGCAACTCCACCTTGTAGTAATCCAGCAGCCCCCGAAGGAACTTGTGGGCAGGGATGGTGAATCCTCACTTGTGAAAGCGAGCGAAGGACACCACGTAGCCTTTGGGCGGCGACGTCTCATCCTCATCACTGGGTAGCCGCCACTCCTCGGCAGCGGTCAGCGGGCAAAGGAGGCCACAACAAATGAGGCCCTCTAGGCACTGAGGGGTGATGTCAGATCTGCACCATGGCTCCATTGAACGATTGGAAGGGGGTGGCTGTGAGCTTGGCGGTGGCTGCGGTGTGAATGCGAGCTTGACGATGGCTACGATGTGGGTGCTGGAGGCTTAGGCGATTGGCGACGGAGGTTTTAGATGCGAAAGGCGAGGAGGCAAAGTACGGAACCCTAGGGGCGAACCCCTTGGTTTTATAGGGGCGACGGGTGTGAGAAGAGCAACTGCCAGCCTAGGTCTCCGAGCCTGCCATGATACACCACCACATCATGTCACAGGATATGCGCCCGCGATCCCTATCCTTTCCCACCAAAAATGCCCCGGACGTTTTGCCTTCCCGAGCAGACCAGGACTCTTTTTCCCACAGAGGGGATACAGGTCAATAAGCACTTCTTCGGCCCACCTTGGCCCAGGAGTTTGAGGGCTGGCCTAATAGTTTCAATGGCCATCCCAACGAGGGATGGGCCCATGAACGGCCAAAACTCAGGCGCACAAACCTTAAAGGAGTCTCGATCCACAAACAAATCTCAACCGAGCTAACCCTGGATGAATCTCTATGAATGGGATACCAGGGTTCCCTTTAAACTGTCTAGTTGACAAAAAAACAAATCTCACAGCCATACCCACGAAGGGTCCAAAATTACCCCCGGACGATTCTTTTCGAATCACCCGGGGGCTCGAGGGCTACACCCGATGGGTGCGCTAGCGCGTACCCTCTAGCGAATCGAAATACCCCCTAGGCAATCTGCCTAAATCACCTGGGGGCTCGAGGGCTACACCCGATGGGTGTGCTCGTGCCCTCCATCTGGTGAATCAAAATACCCCTCGGGCGATTCTACCCGAATCACCCAGGGGATCAGGGGCTACACCCGTCGGGTTCGCTCGCGCGCACCCTCTGGCAAGTCAAATCACCCCCTGGGTGATTCTATCTGAATCACCCAGGGGCTCAGAGGCTACTGTCGGGAACCTAATACCGGGGTACCCAATGAGGTGGAACTAATAACCATCGAACGTTGACACTTTCGGTCAGACAAGAACGCTACTATGCTTCTTGCCCGAACAATGAAAGATTGGTTCTACCTCGCCCGACCCCTGAGGGCTAGACTCCACCTCGCTCGATGGCTGAGGGCTGGCTCTGCCTCGCCCGACGGCTGAGGGCTGGCTCCACCTCACCCGATGTCTGAGGGCTGGCTCTGCCCCGCCCGACGTTTGAGGGTGGGCTCTGCCTCACCTGACGTCTTAGGGCTGGCTCCGCCCCACCCGACGTCCAAGGGCGGGCTCCGCCTCACCCAATGGCTAAGGGCGGGCTTCACCTCGCCCGACATCCAAGGGCTAGCTCAGTCTTGCCCGATGGCTGAGGGCAGGCTCTGCCTTGCCCGATGACTGCACCCTGCTCCTTCATGATGATGAGCAAGAGGTAAGACAGGACACTTAGGTTAACCGTAGTACCGAGGACCATGCCCTGCATGCCTGCAGGAAGGTACCATCAGGATACGATGGGACAGGAATTCGCTTCCCCGCTAGGGCCAAAAATAGCCCAAGCAATGCCGATCGTCGGATCTAATCGGACGGCTCCGCATGGTTCTCGTGCAAGCAAAAATGCACGGTCGGCGCTGCCCCAAAACCCTAGCCCCCATTTCGCTCTTCCCTTTCTCTCTCTCAATGGCAACCGTCGATCGAGTGCCAACACAGAGAGCCCGGAGCCAAGAGAGAGAGATGGCACCATCGCTGGCCTCCTCGCCGGCGCGCGTGCTCCCCAGCGGGTGAGCGCACCACCATTGAGCGGCCTAGCCACGGCACCCAAGCACGAAGCTTGCGCATGTGGCAGAACCTCCTAAGTTATAGGGCCCACATGCACCTATCACTGTCCGATGACCTTTGACATTTATGCATACGTTTCCAATAACTTAAAAAGACTATCGGGTGTCCTCGGGGAACCCCGAATCATCCACGATTTCCGAGCAGGATCACGTTACAGAGTTATTGCAGTATTACAACATTTATTCAAATATCTACACCAGAGTAAAAACAGCGGAAGTCTTACAATAACATAATTTACAAAACGGTGGTTTTAAACCTCGTAACTAGGTTCGATGTTTATTACAAAACGAAATAGTGGAGTGGCATTATAATATAATACAAAACACACAAGGAGATTGCCCTGCCCAAGGGCCACACATTTACTTCTCATTGTCATCACAAGGTACAACAGTCATGCAGCACGATCCAAAACAGATCTGCTCATGAGGCTCACCTACAACAAGGGTCAACGAACCTTGAGTACAAAAGTACTCAACAAGACTTAACTGAAATAAAACTGATAGAACTTAGGAATGCAGGCTCAGGGATTCAAGGTATAGCTTTAAGAATGATCAAAGTTCTTTTGCGTAAAAGCTCTTTTAACAACATTCTTTATATAGAAAACTTCTCGAGAATTATATACAAAGCTGACACGATCCGCACTGAGATCATGAAACTTCATATCCAACACCTTCACAAGCTTTATTCAAGTTCCGGTTATTAATTCTACGATGATGAACAGTGAGTTGAGTCTCCATAACCAAGGAGCAACGACGATTCGAACCGATTAAACCCAGCTGGGGATTCCAGACCACACGACATATGCAGGTCCCCGACCTACATATACCAACCTACCCTCGGATCCTCTAAAACAAGAATGGGTCCGCGCCACCCGAGAATACAGTGCTCCACCAATCCAGCCTGTTGCCATGTGGGTACACGCTATTCCCGCCATCTCTCCACTCCCAGTGCGTGAGTAGCCATTCTCGTAATAGAATCACCAAGTTCAGGCTTACCGGAGTATGTGGTTAGTACTACAAATTCTCACCTCATGCAATTCAACAACGGACGTGCCTTAATCGACACAGGCGGAAAGAACCCGCTCACAAGACCTCCATGTCTTGTGGCTCACACACACCGAGTCCGCCCGGTCTAGATTTATTACTCCACATTCCCATATCACATGCTAACATAATTAACCGATGTTCCATTTAAAACTTGCAGGTGGCAGGTAATCACCCGACTTTCATTGTTCTACGCATAGCTAAGCAAAACTAGGCATATACGAGTTTAAAAAAAACTGGTAATATGGTAAATATGGAATAACAAGGATGGTAATGCACCAATTAGGCTCTTACTTAACTCCTAATCACTTAATGCAGTAACGGAAAGCAAAAGCAAAATTAATTTGTAAAACACAAGGTAGGGTTGTATGCATCCGGGGCTTGCCTTCGTTGACGGAAAAGTCTGGCTCCTGCGTCGTTTCACAAGTATTCGACCCGACCTCAACAGACGGATTAACCTCCTCAACAACTTGATTAACTACCGCGTGTTCACCTTCGTTCACTACACGTAATAACAATGCCATGTTTAACATGATGCGGAATTACGAAACATGATGCTCGATGATGGATACAAAAATTAAGAATTTGAATACAACTTTCCTTTGCGGTATAGTTGCAAGTCAAACAGACTAACTCTTTTTCGTAACACATACATCAATTGCCAAGGATCATTATCAACTAATGAGCCAAGGTCATCACTCAATCCAAAATTACAAACAAAACCTAAATCACTAAAGGTTACCATTTGCTTTTATGAATTAATTATTTAATTAAAATTATGAAATAAATCAACTTATTCTAATTGAGCTCAAAATTTTAGTAAATGTTCATTACATGATAACTAAGTGGCAAAACAAATTTCATAATTTTTGGACAAGTAAATAAGCCTAGAAAAATCATGGAAATTCATTTATTAATTAATTGAGCAATTTTTATCATACCCCAAAAATACTGGAAATCAATATTTCAAATTTTGTTATATAATATACATCATAGAGAATTCACACAAAAATTTTCATAATTTTTGGAGCTCTAAATAATTCTACACAAAAATAACAAATTACAGCACTATTCATTTAATTCTGAAAAATAGAAAATCCACTTAGAACGCTGAGTCACTGACACCCGGGTCCCACATGTCATCTTCAACCTCCGACATTGACCACGGCAGCGACGGCTCTGACCGGCGATTTCTCGCCGACGGTGAGATCACCGGCGACGACCAATGTACCAAAATGATCACCAAGTCTAGGCGCATCGATTTATGGCACTAACGCGACCAATTACGGACTGAACCGAGCACTACGTCGACCATGGCGGCCACGACGGCGCTGCTGCACTACGCCGGCGATGTGAGACCTATAAAGCTTAAACGGTTGGCTCAGGAAGCACCAGCAGCTCACCCCGAACGCGTTGAAGCAAGGAGCGAGGTCGGAGAAGCAACGGAGAGGCGTGACGACGATCACGGTGATCACGGCGGAGCAAAACGTCGTCGGCGATGGTGTACCGGCGACTGTAGTGGTCAAAATGAACAACCAACTATGGAGTAAGCACCACAGTATTGAGACGAAACAGAATCAGCCAAAACCAGGGACAAAGATGCACCGTGGAGCTCTGGCCACGGTGAATCGCGCTCGGCGGAGGAGTTGCCGGCCGCGAGGAAGAAGACGATGCAACTCGAGTTCCTGACTTAGACTAGCTGAATTGGTGGGTTGGCTAGATGCGCAAGGATATGGCGGAGCTGGAGCATGCTTTGCCGAGATGGCAACGGCGCTAAGTCGACGGCGAGAGCTCGACGGAGCTGCGACGGTGGCGACGGGAAAAACAGAGGAAGAAGAAAAACGACGACGACGGCGCCTCGGTTCAAATAACACGGCTCAGAAGCTCAAGGAAGCTGTGCTGTGGCCTTCACCGCGCCAGCGCAACACCAAAGACGGCCACGACCGCGCCTGGAAGCAAACCGAAGATCGCCAACCATGTAGCTTCGGCGGTGGACACTGTTCATCCAAATTACAGAATTGTCATTCGCCAAAATTCACAAATTACTCTCAAATTTTCATAACAACTCAAAAATCTCCAAAAACAAAAGTTGTTCAAAATCAAAAGTTCTACAACTTTGCTTTTATAACCATCTTCTAATTCGGTCTAGATTTTGAAATGATCTTTTAAATTCAAATAGGGGATATTTAACGAATTACGCCTTTTTGAATTACTCAAAATTTTTCTAAACAACTTGAAAAACTCCAAAAATAAACTTTGCTTAACTTGCCAAGCTCTACACTTTTGATTTTGGGATCAACCCCAAAATATGCTTAGATTTTGAAATGGATTTTCAGGGTAGGATTTAAATGCTGAAAATCGGGGTTTTCTCGAAAATTCAAAATCCAAACAAACTTTGAACTTGAGCCAAACAATACCATTCAACACATACCACATGAATATAAACTTGTTTTAGTGTATGCATCTCAAAGTTTTCACCAAATGCCAAATGCCTTGCAATGCATATGATGATATGACAGTTTTAGTATTTTAAACACCCGGGGTGTTACAATCCTTCCCCCTAAAAGAAATCTCGCCCCGAGATTCAAAGCCATAGAGTAAGTAATGGAAAAGGAAATGTGTCATGAGAACACATACCAAATCTGTCCATAAAACAGCTGAGGTCCCTATACAAAACACACTTGTACAACCGAACTCAACTTACATTACTCTATTCTATATTGACGCTAGAAACTCTGGAAACTTTTCTAACAAGTAATCTTCTGATTCCCAAGTAGCTTCCTCTTCTGAATGTTGATTCCATTGTATTTTATAGAACTTGATTGTCCGTCTTCGAGTAACACGGTCTTTCTGATCTAACACTCGGATAGGATATTCGGAATAAGTTAAATCCGGTTCTAGTTCCACTCCTTCAACTTCAACATTCTGTTCAGGCACTCGGAGACACTTCTTCAATTGAGAAACATAGAACACATCATGCACAGCTGTGAGATGTTCAGGTAATTTCAAGCGATATGCCACTTTTCCATACCTCTCCAAAATTTGATATGGTCCAATGTATCGGGGTGCCAACTTTCCTTTAACACCAAAACGGTTAACTCCCTTCATTGGTGATACTTTCAGATATACAAAATCTCCTTTGTTGAATACCAATGGTCTCCGTCGTCTATCCGCATAACTCTTTTGGCGGGACTGAGCTATCTTCAGATTATTCTGTATTTGCCTAACCTTGTCTTCTGTTTCTTTCACAAGGTCAACTCCAAAGAATCTTCTCTCTCCTGGCTCAGACCAACTCAATGATGTTCTGCATCTACGACCATAGAGTGCTTCAAATGGAGCCATTCTAATGCTTTCCTGATAACTATTGTTGTATGAGAACTCGGCCAAAGGTAAGCACTCATCCCACTTATTGGAATAGTTAAGGACACAACATCTTAACATGTCTTCAAGTACTTGATTGACTCTTTCAGTCTGCCCATCAGTCTGCAGATGATAAGCTGTACTATACAGAAGTTTGGTACCTAACAAAGCATGTAAGTGTTTCCAAAAGCTAGAGACAAATTGTGTACCCCTATCTGACACTATAGTCTTGGGTACTCCATGGAGACTCATGATTCTTGCCAAATACATCTTAGCATATTGGATCATAGGATATATGGTCTTGACTGGAAGAAAATGTGCTGACTTAGTGAGTCGATCTACAATAACCCATACGGAGTCAAATCCCTTTGATGTCTTGGGTAGACCAACAATAAAATCCATACTGATGTCCTCCCACTTCCAAGATGGAATAGGTAATGGTTGTAATTCACCAGCAGACCTCAAATGTATAGCTTTCACCTTTTGACAGGTATCACACTTCGCTATATATCTAGCAATCTCTATTTTCATTTTAGTCCACCAGAATCTTTGCTTCAAATCATGGTACATCTTGTTGCTTCCCGGATGGATAGATAACCTAGTAGCATGTGCCTCATCTAGAATTGACTGCCGCAACTCAGGAACTTTTGGTACCACCAGGCGATCCTTGAACCATAACACATCTTCATCATCTATACTAAAACATTCTGCTTTTCCATCCCTGACTCTTTCCTTGATATGGGATATACCCTTGTTTTCCTTTTGAGCAGCAATAACTTGATCTCGAATAGTAGCTTCAACAATTATGTTGGTCAAACTTCCTTGTTGAATTACTTCTACATTCAACTTATCCATTTCTTGGCATAAATTCAAACCCATTGTTCTCACTGTCAGACAATTGCAATAACTTTTGCGACTAAGGGCATCTGCAACCACATTTGCTTTACCCGGGTGATAATGTACTTCCAAATCATAATCCTTAATCAGTTCTAACCATCTTCGTTGTCGCATATTCAACTCTAACTGAGTAAAGATATACTTTAAGCTCTTGTGGTCTGTATATATATGGCACGTATTACCAAGCAGATAATGCTGCCAAATCTTCAGGGCATGAACCACAGCTGCTAACTCCAAGTCATGGGTCGGATAGTGTTCTTCATGTTGCTTAAGTTGCCTAGATGCATAGGCAATGACTCGGCCTTCTTGCATCAACACACATCCAATACCAATACTGGAAGCATCACAATAAACATCAAACGGCTTCTCGATATCAGGTTGAGCTAACACTGGTGCAGTAGTCAACAGTCTTTTCAAAGTCTGGAAAGCCTCTTCACAATCTGATGACCAGACAAACTTGACTTGGTTCTTCAACAATTCAGTTATAGGTTTTGATACTTTAGAGAATTCTAGAATAAACCGACGGTAATACCCCGCCAATCCAAGAAAACTCCGAACTTGATGAACTGTGGTTGGCGGTTTCCAATCAAGCACATCCCTCACTTTGCCGGGATCAACTGCAACTCCTTCAGCTGACAAGACATGTCCAAGAAATTGCACTTCCTTAAGCCAAAAATCACACTTGCTGAACTTGGCATATAGTTGATGTTCTCTCAAGCGGGTCAGAACAATTCTGAGATGTTCCGCATGTTCTTCCTTATTCTTGGAATACACTAGAATGTCATCAATAAACACCACTACAAACTTGTCTAGCTCAGGCATGAATACTGAGTTCATCAGATACATGAAATGAGTGGGAGCATTTGTCAAACCAAAAGACATCACCAAGTATTCATATAATTCGTATCTTGAGGTAAATGCCGTTTTGGGAATATCTTCAGGCTTTATCTTAATTTGGTGATACCCTGATCTCAAATCTATCTTGGAGAAAACTTTGGCTCCGGCCAACTGATCAAAAAGCAAATCTATCCGAGGTAATGGATACTTATTTTTGATGGTCACTTCATTCAACGGACGATAGTCAACACATAACCTCAGGGTCTCATCTTTCTTTTTCACAAAAATTGCCGGACATCCCCAAGGTGAAGAACTAGGTTGGATAAACCCTTTCTCAATCAATTCTTGTAACTGAGTTTTCAACTCGGCCAATTCCTTAGGTGGCATCCTATAAGCTCTCCGAGAAATCGGAGCTGTTCTAGGTTGTAACTCTATATTGAACTGTACATCCCTATCGGGTGGTAGACCGGGTAAATCTTCAGGAAACACATCCGGAAATTCACACACTACCGGAATATCTCTAATCTCTTTGACAGCAGTCGCACAAATCTTGCCCACTGATCTTCTTAGGGTTGGAAGTTGGATGAGAAGTTGAGAATTACTATCAGGCAAACTTACTCTTAAAGTCCTATTCAAAGCATCTATAACAGCCTTATGCTGATGCATCCAATTCATTCCCAAGATTACATCTATATCTTGATCCTTAAGGATAATCATGGTAGTGGGAAAAATATGCCCACCCAGGTTTACGGGTACCTGGTATACCATTTCCTTAGTACACAGACGTCCCCCGGGCGACTGTATAAAGAAACTTTCCTTTGTTGCCCCAATTGAAATTTCATACTTCATGACAAATGTTCTATTGATGAATGAATGCGATGCGCCAGAATCAAAAAGTATAACTGCAGGGTGATTGGCGACAGGAAACATACCCATCATCACTGGCTCTCCTTCAGGAATTTCCCCGGCTTGAATATAGGAAACCCTTCCTGTCTTCCTCTCATCTTTGCCCTTCTGAGCATTCTGATTGTGGTTCTTATTTGGTGCTTGACCCTGTTGTTGATTGGCAGGGGCCTTCTGATAATTTTGATTAGCCTGCCTAGGATATGGACATTCCCTGGAGAAATGACCAGTCCTTCCACAATTGTAACACAGATAGTTGTGACCCTGGGATGTTGGAGCATTGCCACCAGAAGCATTGGTTGACTGTGAGTTCGGATAGGTTATAGCAGGACGGACATTTGACTGTTGCCCGGCTTGGAACTGCGGCGGACGATAAGGAGGACGATAATGGTTTACGGGATGATAAATCACTCTCTGCCTCTTTTGGTTTCCACCAAAAGGTCCAGACGGCACATTCTTTTTCTTCTTGAGCTCCTTATGCTGCTGATACTTTGCCTCTGAAGCAATTGCAATAATTACTGCCTCATGATAAGTGATATTCATACAGGCTATCATCATTGTCTGCAGTTTGGTATTCAGACCTCTCATGAACCATTTCTTTTTCTTGGCATCCGTATTGACATGTTCAGATGCATACTGCGACAGATGATTAAATCTTCCCACATACTGCATTACGGTTTGATCTCCTTGCTTCAAAGCAAGGAATTCATCCAGCTTCATAGCCATCACTCCTTCCAGGATATAATGGGCTCTGAAAGCAGTGCGAAATTCTGTCCAAGTTAACGGAATGCCTACGGGTTGCATGGCCATCAGATTTGCATACCAAGCACCAGCTGCACCTCTAAGTTGCTGGGTAGCAAACACCAGTTTCTGAAACTCTGTGCAGTGAATAAGATCAAATTTCTGCTCCATGGTCCTAAGCCAGTCATCATCCTCTAGGGGTTCATCTGCCTTGGTGAACACCGGGGGTTTTGTATCCGTGAAATCCACATAGGTAGCCTCATGCCTGTTATGATTGCGGCCACGGTTTCCATGCATCTGATTCTGATTACTTTGAGCCATCTCATGAAGCAAACGAGAATTTTCCACAGTCACATTGACTAATGCAGCGATAGCATCAGCCAGATTGGTCGGCATCGGTGGCGGGTTAGGGATATCATCATCATCTTGTGAAGTACCAGGAATATGCGATCCCCGCGTACGACGCATCTGCTCATAACAAACCAAACTTTATTCACAAGCCTTTATTGAATTGCACAAAAGCTTACTCCAGACACATTACATAGGGTTTACTACTATAAACACCAGAACCTGTAAGTACCAAAACAAGATACATAACTTAACTATAACTAACTATTATACAACTCTACTCTTTTCCGTGATTACTTCAAACTTCAGGCTCGGTATCCATTCCGGAATTATTACCGCCTTCATCATCACTTTCATTGATCATTACTAATTCTTCAGGATCTTCTTCTTCTTCCTCTTCCGATTCATTATCATCGGCAAGGATGACACCGGGGTCCATGGCATCAGCTTGAGGCTCATGATTCGGGTTTAGTAGATTGCTAAGCCTATGAACTTCCTCATGTAGATAGGTATTATGTTCTTCTAAATCTTCTACATATAATTCTAGCTCATGAGTTCTAGCTCTAGCTACATTTTCCCTATGCCAAGCCTCATTTCGTCCCTCCACCGTACGAACTAACATGCTTTCGCAGTTCCTGTGTGCGGTGGTGAGACGCCTCAATTGATCCTGTAATTCTCCTAACTGTATAGCATCCAAAGCCCTATCTCTAGTAGCTTGTGCTAATTCTGCAGAAATCCTCTGTATCTCTGCTTGGGGATCAGGCCTAGAACTGCTACTGCTAGCACCATCATTTCTAGAGGCAAGTTGGTGACGAGGAACTCCTTTGGGTCCAGTGGACTTACGGGGCGTCATCTTGGCACGAGCCATACTGTAGGAAACCAATTTAATCCAAGTAAGACCATTTGATCAAAGTCTAAAGAGCAGCTATGATGGATTACATTACTCAAACCAGTCTCACTACTCAACTCCAGACTAAGAGGTGAAGGAAGTAACGAGTGAATTAATAATGATGCATGAATCGTTCTTACGAACAAAAACATCAAAGTTTATAATGCACATAAACAACATTTATTTTTATATAGGGCATAGTAAGATTACTACTCCACCACACAAGACCCTTTTAATCAAATAAGGAATGGTGAGAAAGAAATAAGATAAGTCAGAAGCAATTTGGACCAAATGATCAAGTTAAATTTAGTCATCCCAAATCATTTTGAAGTTTTTGTAAAATAATACAACAAAAACCTTGTAACAATCGCTCTGATACCATTCTGTGGCAGAACCTCCTAAGTTATAAGGCCCACATGCACCTGTCACTGTTCGATGACCTTTGACATTTATGCATACGTTTCCAATAACTTAAAAAGACTGTCGGGTGTCCTCGGGGAACCCCGAATCATCCACGATTTCCGAGCAGGATCACGTTACAGAGTTATTGCAGTATTACAACATTTATTCAAATATCTACACCAGAGTAAAAACAGCGGAAGTCTTACAATAACATAATTTACAAAACGGTGGTTTTAAACCTCGTAACTAGGTTCGATGTTTATTACAAAACGAAATAGTGGAGTGGCATTATAATATAATACAAAACACACAAGGAGATTGCCCTGCCTAAGGGCCACACATTTACTTCTCATCGTCATCACAAGGTACAACAGTCATGCAGCACGATCCAAAACAGATCTGCTCATGAGGCTCACCTACAACAAGGGTCAACGAACCCTGAGTACAAAAGTACTCAACAAGACTTAACCGAAATAAAACTGATAGAACTTAGGAATGCAGGCTCAGGGATTCAAGGTATAGCTTTAAGAATGATCAAAGTTCTTTTGCGTAAAAGCTCTTTTAACAACATTCTTTATATAGAAAACTTCTCGAGAATTATATACAAAGCTGACACGATCCGCACTGAGATCATGAAACTTCATATCCAACACCTTCACAAGCTTTATTCAAGTTCCGGTTATTAATTCTACGATGATGAACAGTGAGTTGAGTCTCCATAACCGAGGAGCAACGACGATTCGAACCGATTAAACCCAGCTGGGGATTCCAGACCACACGACATATGCAGGTCCCCGACCTACATATACCAACCTACCCTCGGATCCTCTAAAACAAGAATGGGTCCGCGCCACCCGAGAATACAGTGCTCCACCAATCCAGCCCGTTGCCACGTGGGTACACGCTATTCCCGCCATCTCTCCACTCCCAGTGCGCGAGTAGCCATTCTCGTAATAGAATCGCCAAGTTCAGGCTTACCGGAGTATGTGGTTAGTACTACAAATTCTCACCTCATGTAATTCAACAACGGACGTGCCTTAATCGACACAGGCGGAAAGAACCCGCTCACAAGACCTCCATGTCTTGTGGCTCACACACACCGAGTCCGCCCGGTCTAGATTTATTACTCCACATTCCCATATCACATGCTAACATAATTAACCGATGTTCCATTTAAAACTTGCAGGTGGCAGGTAATCACCCGACTTTCATCGTTCTACGCATAGCTAAGCAAAACTAGGCATATACGAGTTTAAAAAAACTGGTAATATGGTAAATATGGAATAACAAGGATGGTAATGCACCAATTAGGCTCTTACTTAACTCCTAATCACTTAATGCAGTAACGGAAAGCAAAAGCAAAATTAATTTGTAAAACACAAGGTAGGGTTGTATGCATCCGGGGCTTGCCTTCGTTGACGGAAAAGTCTGGCTCCTGCGTCGTTTCACAAGTATTCGACCCGACCTCAACAGACGGATTAACCTCCTCAACAACTTGATTAACTACCGCGTGTTCACCTTCGTTCACTACACGTAATAACAATGCCATGTTTAACATGATGCGGAATTATGAAACATGATGCTCGATGAAGGATACAAAAATTAAGAATTTGAATACAACTTTCCTTCGCGGTATAGTTGCAAGTCAAATAGACTAACTCTTTTTCGTAACACATACATCAATTGCCAAGGATCATTATCAACTAATGAGCCAAGGTCATCACTCAATCCAAAATTACAAACAAAACCTAAATCACTAAAGGTTACCATTTGCTTTTATGAATTAATTATTTAATTAAAATTATGAAATAAATCAACTTATTCTAATTGAGCTCAAAATTTTAGTAAATGTTCATTACATGATAACTAAGTGGCAAAACAAATTTCATAATTTTTGGACAAGTAAATAAGCCTAGAAAAATCATGGAAATTCATTTATTAATTAATTGAGCAATTTTTATCATACCCCAAAAATACTGGAAATCAATATTTCAAATTTTGTTATATAATATACATCATAGAGAATTCACACAAAAATTTTCATAATTTTTGGAGCTCTAAATAATTCTACACAAAAATAACAAATTACAGCACTATTCATTTAATTCTGAAAAATAGAAAATCCACTTAGAACGCTGAGTCACTGACACCCGGGTCCCACATGTCATCTTCAACCTCCGACGTTGACCACGGCAGCGACGGCTCTGACCGGCGATTTCTCGCCGACGGTGAGATCACCGGCGACGACCAACGTACCAAAATGATCACCAAGTCTAGGCACATCGATTTATGGCACTAACGCGACCAATTACGGACTGAACCGAGCACTACGTCGACCATGGCGGCCACAACGGCGCTGCTGCACTACGCCGGCGATGTGAGACCTATAAAGCTTAAACGGATGGCTCAGGAAGCACCAGCAGCTCACCCCGAACGCGTTGAAGCAAGGAGCGAGGTCGGAGAAGCAACGGAGAGGCGTGACGACGATCACGGTGATCACGGCTGAGCAAAACATCGTCGGCGATGGTGTACCGGCGACTGCAGTGGTCAAAATGAACAACCAACTATGGAGTAAGCACCACAGTATCGAGACGAAACAGAATCAGCCAAAACCAGGGACGAAGATGCACCGTGGAGCTCTGGCCGCGGCGAATCGCGCTCGGCGGAGGAGTTGCCGGCCACGAGGAAGAAGACGATGCAACTCGAGTTCCTGACTTAGACTAGCTGAATTGGTGGGTTGGCTGGATGCGCAAGGATACGGCGGAGCTGGAGCATGCTTTGCCGAGACGGCAACGGCGCTAAGTCGACGGCGAGAGCTCGACGGAGCTGCGACGGTGGCGACGGGAAAAACAGAGGAAGAAGAAAAACGACGACGACGGCGCCTCGGTTCAAATAACACGGCTCAGAAGCTCAAGGAAGCTGCGCTGTGGCCTTCACCGCGCCAGTGCGACGCCAAAGACGGCCACGACCGCGCCTGGAAGCAAACCGAAGATCGCCGGCCATGTAGCTTCGGCGGTGGACACTGTTCATCCAAATTACAGAATTGGTATTCGCCAAAATTCACAAATTACTCTCAAATTTTCATAACAACTCAAAAATCTCCAAAAACAAAAGTTGTTCAAAATCAAAAGTTCTACAACTTTGCTTTTATAACCATCATCTAATTCGGTCTAGATTTTGAAATGATCTTTTAAATTCAAATAGGGGATATTTAACGAATTACGCCTTTTTGAATTACTCAAAATTTTTCTAAACAACTTGAAAAACTCCAAAAATAAACTTTGCTTAACTTGCCAAGATCTACACTTTTGCTTTTGGGATCAACCCCAAAATATGCTTAGATTTTGAAATGGATTTTCAGGGTAGGATTTAAATGCTGAAAATCGGGGTTTTCTCGAAAACTTCAAAATCCAAACAAACTTTGAACTTGAGCCAAACAATACCATTCAACACATACCACATGAATATAAACTTGTTTTAGTGTATGCATCTCAAAGTTTTCACCAAATGCCAAATGCCTTGCAATGCATATGATGATATGACAGTTTTAGTATTTTAAACACCCGGGGTGTTACAGCGCAGGCCCAACAAGCATTAGCTCGGAGTACTTTCTCACGCACTGTCGAGGTGGCAACGTAGTGGAGCACCGAGGTAGGCCTCTTCCCCTCTTCCCCTTTCCCTCTTCTATCTTTGGATCTTGCTATGTTCTTCTCAGTTCTTTGCTGATTGTAGATTAGGGTTAGGGTTAGGGTTAGGGTTAGGTTTTGTTGTTCATCTTCCCCGATGGAATTAAGGTTCGGGTTGATGCTTAGGATTTGAGTTAGGATTCAAACCCTCTGTCTCTTTGCTTCTTTCCCTTCCCCGGTCATAGATCCGGCTAGTTAGGGTTTGACCAAACCCACTGTTCATCTTCCCCGCTTACCAATTGTGATTTAGGGTTAGGGTTCATGTCTGGGTCGATCTGAATCGGGCCGAATTGAGCCCTCTTTCTTCTATAGTTCTTCCCTTTCTAGGGTTAGGGTTAGGAACCCTCTCCTTCGATTTGAATTGGATATTTCTCATCTCCTTCTAAATTGCTACTCTCCCTATCTGGATCTACACATTAGATGAACATGGCTCCAATACCATTGAGAGGTTGTAGTATCTCTAAAACGTAGATCAGGGGATAAACTGCTCTTAGATGGGGAAACTATTCATGTACCTCGCCCTAGCATAGTTGGGTCCATGGTGCCGCATCAACATGAACGCGGGTGTCGTGGCAGCGTAGGCGCGGTGGTGGCGATGCAGAGGCGACGGTGAGGTCGGTGGCGGCTTCCCGTCGCTGGCAGCACCTTCTCTCTGGATCGGTTCGCGTTAGAGAATGGTCAGTGGGGCGCCTGGTAGCTCAGGGGAACCTCATGTCGTGTGCCCCGGCCCCACCTCCCTTTTATGGTGCTGTGCGACGGGGGGCCACCAACCATGGAGCGGTTGGGCGCCTCCGATCAGGGCGCGGATCCAAGGGCCCAATTGGTTGTTGGGCCAATTGGTGGAGATCATAACAAACAGTGAGATATAGAAAGAATGTAATAAAAATTCGACACTTTGTTTTGCCACTTTCTCTGTTCCTTTTTTTTGTTGTTGCGAAAAGACACTTTCTCTGTTCGCAGATGTAAGATATTTTAGACATAGACATGGTATCTAGTACACACATTTGATCTGACTACCTCTGTTTTGATGAAAAATTATAACAAAAACATTATTACATTACTCTATTATAAAACTATTATTCATAGTAAATTCAACGATGCTATGTCCATGTGACCAATCTAGATAGATTTATGGAACCTATATTCAAAGAAAAAATCTACAAAACTACAAAATTTCCACCTCTTATTACCACAAACTTGCCACTAGAAATTTGTAAAGAAGCCTACGAACTTAATTCAGGTGGAACTCTTGCAAAAAGGCAAGTTGAAAGCCAGTACTACCTCCGTTTTAAACTATAAGTCGTTTTAACTTTTTTGTACATTAAATTTGCTATGTATCTAGACATAACATCAATCTAGATACATAACAAATTTGATATACCAAGTTAGAGCGACTTATAATTTGGAACAGAGAGAGTAGCAAATTTGCACGAAGAACACCACTGCTGGATGTAGGGTCTAGACGCTCGAACTAGGATAAACGCTTTATGTCTTGAGAGCTTAAGCCACTTAAATCACATGCATCAACCCATGTTCTTTAGATCACTAGTTATTGCCACAGAATCAAACCCACGACAAGGCTCTAAACCAAAATTTCAGGCCACAGGTCAAAAACACAGGTCTAGTAGGAACCCTGCCTACACTTTCAAAAGTAGGAGGCTCTCACATTCTTCCATTGGACCTTTATACCTGAGGACCCTAGAAGAGGCCCCTATTTTCTAGTTTCGATCATTTATCTCCCCAGGCCTATTCGGAACTGTGCTCGCCCAAGTGCTTGTGGTGCCACCCCACACTCCCCTGCCCTCCCTCAGCGTGCAACCACCTGACGCCCATCCCGCTCACCTGATGCTCCGCACAGCTCCCATCCCGGTGCATTGCTCTTGGACAGCTTCCCCCGGTGGCTATGAAATGATCGATGATTTCCTCAAAGGGAAATCCACAGATTACATCATAATGTGATAGTCTAGGAAGACCAAGCTGTCAGATTATCATTATTTAGTTGATATCACAATTCATACATCGCGGAATTACAAGTTTATAAGATATTACAACACTTGGTAACACACCTAAGTACAACGTATACTAGCAGAAACACACACAGATCAGCACCAGAGTAGACATAGCGTGTTAGTGGGTGAAGGCTCCTCCTTCATGGGCAATCATTAGAGTAGGCGTAGAGTATCAGCGGGCATAGACTTCATCTACTTAACCAAAATTGAGCATAGGAACGAGACCATCTAATCCTTCTAATCTCCGTTGTCGTCGTCGTAGATGACATCCGAACCAGCCAAATATCTTTCAGTACAATTTATACTAGCCACTAGCTCCCATCCTATGCTTAGTGTATGCTTTGTGGTAAGTGGAATGCAAGGGTAGAGCAAAAGGCCTATTTATGGCTGTAGTTTTCCTATGCAAGTTAATTAATATTTCAATATTTTATAATAGTTCATCAAATTTTATCACATCTCATTCACACATTCACCCATCCCATCACACACATCTCACCACACTCTCACTCTCTAGGCGGCAAGGATGACTCCCTCTCGTGCCTTGCCTCAATGGCCAAAGCCGGAAACCAATACCAAACCTAGGGGGAGAAGAAGAAAGGACACATCTCACTAATCAAGGGAAGCGTAGGTCATAGGAATGTCCATATCCGTGGACACAGCTATACGTATAAATCGATCAACTCTGTAGAGCGTGTACACCTAGAACCACAAGATCACCATCATCGACGGTGGCCACCATCTAGGCTGATACCGGGCTGCCTCCCAACCGGTACGATGTCACCCTACCACTCAGCCCTGAGTCACCCCGGAGTCCACCGGCACGCTGAGACTGTGAGACATAGTACCGGGTCCTCAAGGTCACTATGTTGTCTTAGGAGGGTGTGAGCCATACGCTCGTACCTCCCTACACTATCACCTACATCCTAGGCAGTAGTGGCACCGCCCTAGCTGGTTAACATCAATTCCCTGCCGAGTGGTGTGTACATAGGGTCCTATGATCCGGTTCTCTCGACATACTAGTCCTTAGGGGGATCAGACAGGACATCTTCTCAAGTGGGGTCAACCGACACCCCGTGCCTCGACGGCACCTTCCCGGGGGCTCACCCCTGCGAGGCAACCCAGGATCTACTCCACTCACATGTACCCGCCACAGGTACCTCTCATCATAGAGGATGCTCAGGTCACACCCTCCCGGCAAGACTTGTTCCAAGGACTCGTCGTAGAATCCTGTCCGGTCGACTCAACCCTCACTACACACCCAAGACACACGCCAAGATCTCCCCAAGTTATCACCAGTTTTAGCAGCACCAGGTGCCTTAGCCACTCACAAATAATCCTCCACCAAGCATCACATCACAGATATAATGCGTAGTAGAAGTAGGCAGTAAGTAGTAAGCGAGCGTCTAGCCTATCAGTGGGTGTGCAGGGGTAAAGGTTGCGTCAAGGTAATGGCTTACAAGCAATTCTACCATACAACATATCACAGTTCAATTGCATAAAATAAAGCACTAGCAGCTATATTATTGCATGCCTAATAGGATTCTACGAGGTTGGGTGGGATGTGGCACCTGTTGCTGGTTGTATCCGTTGGTTAGTGTAGTCGATCTGTAGGGGCCTCCACCTCCAAGGTCAGCTCCACTCCATTGTTCCTCTTGTAGCGCTGACGCACGTCCAACCAATGACCCTATAATCTACGGATTATCACAGAGCAAAAGAACACAGAAGAACCAAATCCACTCATGCATGGTTGTGAACCGAGGTCTTTGACCTAAGTTTTGGTAGGCGCAAGGTGGCTTCGGGTCTAGGTTAGGTGCCGTAGCTAGGCTAGATTCGGTATGGGTGCAGGGTCGACTGGCCCCTAATATTGGCGTCAGGTTCTCATGGCTGCATGGGTCGGACTGCTGAAGTTATGCTAGGTTAGGATTGGGCAAAGGCGAGGCTAACGAGTGGGGTCTGTCTATGCCATGCGTTGGAATTAGATCGGTCCTGGCATTACCACACTCCAATGCCAAGGTAGATTGCATTGGTTGCAGGTCGGGGCTCTACTCTGCCTTATTGTGGCTGAGTCATAATGGTGTACGTGCATGGATGTCTCCCAAGTGGGAAGACGAGGGTAGGTTAGCGAGTGCGGCCTAGGTAACGTAGATGTTCTCTGAGAGTTCGATCATGGCCGTGGCTAGGTCGTGGCGTCCTCGACGCACTTGCGTATGCAGTGGTCACGATCTAGTGTAGGGGCTTGTCGGAGACGTCCGTGGCTAGCTGGGGCTTGCTTTGGCTGGCTAAAGCCAACAGCAGCATGCTGCGGCCGGCTGCCAGCGGGCTACGGCCAGCTGCAGGCGAACTGCGGCCAGCCAGGGGCTTGCTTTGGCTATAGTGGCGAGGTGGCTCGTTCCTAAGGGCGGCAGCGAGACGGTGCTCGGAGACGTGATTGCTGCGGTGGTGGCAAGGTTGGCCTTGTGCGGTGCTTGAGAGCTTGCCGGCGTGCTCGTGCAGACGCTACCACGCGCGTGCGTGACGGCTGCCTGGAAACCGCGCTCGAGCACCGGCGTGAGTGTGGTAACGGCGAGGCTTCGGCGGCCGCGAGTGAAGCGGCACCGCCATGCTGTGGTTACAGAGGAAGGAATAGGGGCTACCAAGGCCGGGCTCATAGGGCATGGGCTCGAGGTCGCGGCGAGCACGTGACGTGCGTTGCCGGGATGGGTTCGCGTGACGGCTGAAGGTCGAGGCTCTACGATTGTGCGGGGTGCGGCGAGTGCAGGTGGTCGGCAAGGCGATGGCGGGGAAAAGGCGAGGCCTTGGCGGCGGGTTGCTGGCCGAATCGGCGTCAAGCCGCTGAGGAGGCTCACGACGGGGCCTTGGGTCAGTGCGTGCGCGTGCTCAGCGGGCGAGGTGGTGTGGGTGATGGCGTAGTGGCCGTGCGGACTCCCGGCGTGGTCGCGCACTGCGCGGAGCCGCAGGAGGACGGGCAGGCGTGGCATGCTGGCGGCTTGACGACGTGGCCGACGTCACGTGGCTTCCCGGCGGGGTGGAGGTGGTTGCTCTCCTTGAAAGGAGCCGTGGCGGTGCACGGACTCTGGTGCGGCGTCCGCGAGGCGGAGCTTGGTGGCGAGGGACTCGCCGTGGCCGCTCTGGCGACGACGCGAGGCGCTGCAGCGGTGCCTCACCGTGATGCTGCTGGTCTGGCTCTACTGCGCTGGGAAGGGAGGGGAACGGAGGCGTGGCGGTGGGCTGTGGGAGTTGGTGAGCGCGTGGCTGGCCGAGGGGCTTTATAGCCCAGCGTATAGGGTTCCACGGCGGCAGGTGAAACGCCAGCGTCTGGCCGTTGATGGGACGGCCGAGGCACGCGGCGTGCATCCGGAGACGCGGGCAGGTGAGCGACGCCTGGGAAGGTTCGAGAAGGGGAGCGCCGGGGCTCTGTCCGCGCGGTCAAGGGCGCTCGCCCGCAATTCGCGGCGCGGGGCGCGGCCTGGGGTGGGCCCGTGCTGGCGTCTTGCGGGGGCGTCCGAGGGAGCGGCTTGGCTTCTTCCAGGCATGAGCTGCCGCCGATGAAAAGCAACGGCGCGAGACGGAACGAGGAGGAAGACGACGATATTCTGTTGGAAAAGCAACGGAAAGGAGTCGGGGCTGGGCGACGGAGACGCTAACGGAAGAGAGACGGAGGGTACCGGGGCTTCACGTCCTCGGCTCCTTTCTTCCCTCAGCGACTGACGCGGGGTCCCAAGGACGGCATCCGTACAGGAGTATGCAGCGGCTCCTTTCGTGCGCGTAGAGCGTACGCGAGGCGGAGCGGCGGCGTTTCCTCCTCGTGCCGCGCACGTGAGAGCAGGGGAACGGTGAGCTGGGCTGCTCGGCCGTGTTGGGCCAGGTAGCTCGCTGGGCCAAGGCTGGGGAGCTGGGTTGCGAAGCAAAGGTGCGCGAGATGAGCCTGTGGGCGCGGACGACTGGGCCAAGGGGAAGGCCAGGTTGCGGAGCGGGCCTGGCGGCGCGGGATGGGCTAGCGAGGACAGGCTGGGCCCATTGGGCCAGCGGGTGGTGGGAGGTGCTGGGCTGATTCGGCTGGGAAGGAAAGCTTGTTCTGTCATTTTTTCTATCATCTAATTTCTATTTTCCTTGGGGGGATTTTACTCCAAACTATGAGCTAATTAGTCCTACAATCAAACAATGAACTCCCAACAAGAACCAACTCAAGGCACTCAAATTATGCAACTTACACTAAATGTGGTGCAATGATTTATTTGCATGTCATCTTTGAAGATGATTAGAGAGAGTTAGGGTTTTTGTTTTAGACAATTGACTTAGGTTTGACCTAATAACTACATGCAATACATATTGCAGGAAAAAATTTAAAAAGTTCATATTTTTGGTTGTACAAAAACCCAGGATGTTATAGGCTACCCCTCCAAGATGAGCCCCCCCCCCCCCCCCCATGATAGATCCACCTCTCTCGGTGCCCGACGGCTCTACAAGCAACGTGCCTCCTCTTAGACTACTCTGTTGGCTCCATTTCCCGGTACATCCATCTCCTTGCCGTCCTTCTCCTCTGACGTGGCTCCTCTGCCCCGTGTGCCATATAGACCCCTGGCGGATCCTCCTTCAAAGGACCGAGTCGATGCCTAGAGAGGGATGAATACGCTTTACAATTTTTTCCACTAAAAATGCACAATTAAAACAACAAGAAATACAAAAGCGGTCAAAACTGGCATGGACCGATTTTCTGAGCCTGTTGTGTTCAACTAGCCAAAATCGGCCTAGGCTGGTTTTTCCTAAGCCTAGACACAAAAGTTAGTTTTTGCCTTCGCTCTTCCTCCAATCCAATCCAACGTGTTGTATGTATGTCTTCTTGGAGTGTTTTGCAACTTATCCAAACTATTTCTATACCTACAAACACAATCAGAAGCTCAAATATACAATTTGAATGCAAATGTGAGGCAAACCATAGATGAGATCACGGGAGACGTAGCGATGTATTTCCCAAATTTGGACCCCTACATCTTTGTTGACAAAGCTGTGAGTGACCAACCGCGGTCAAGCTCTAGCCTAGTTTCTCTCAAGCACTTTCCATGATCCACTAGATGATCCTTTCCCTTTTAGGGGCAAGATTGCAACCCACACAAACTGTCTCGTGGCACTCCACAAGTTGTGTGCTCGCCAGTGATGCTTAGTTGTCTAGGAGCCGAGCTCTAAGAGTAACAAATGCTTCACCACAAAACTAGACGCTGCCATGAAGTGCTCAAGGTGTGGTTTAGCTCTCTAGTGCTCAAATAAGCTCACAAAAGCTTTAATAACTCTCACCTATCACATTTTTCACTCAAATCCCACAAAGAGTGGACTGAGAGCTCTCACAAACGCTAGGATGTTAGGCAAGTATTAAAAAACACCAGCAGCCCTGAGAAGTGATGTGGGAAAAGGTATAAATAGAAATAGCCCTTCCACAAAAGCTATCCGTTAGTGGCACTATTTAGCAAAAAGCAGCCTGAACCGTTTTTGTCTCAACTAGCCGTAGAGGTTTAAAACCAAGACAAATTGGCCTTGGCTAGTTTTCCTAGCCAACTCCTAATTAATCATATTTCTTTTCTTGTTAGTCACTTGGATTTCACACTTGAATTATTTTTTTAAGACTTCTAGGTCAATATATCTAGCATCCCACTAAATAGTACAACGTACCTATACCTCGCATTCTTGCAAAGGGCTATGGTATTAAGAAACATCGGTGTTTTTGTGTGTCACAAATATTCACAATAAATAAACAAAGTTGTTTTAATCGTGTAGAGTTAGATATATGATTGTGACTTAGGCCCTGTTCGGTTGGCTGGAAAAACAGCTGATGCTGATTTGTTATGAGAGAAAAACACTGTTATTTCGCTGAAACGGTATAGCTGATAAGATCAAGCGAACTTATCCGCCGTACCGATATAAACACCATCCTATTTGAATTATCAATGAAGAATTGTTTTCTTGACTTTATAGTGCCTTTGTTTTTTTCGAATGAGAAAGTATAAGAATATGCTTTTTCTATATTTACTACTGAGTTTTACCTTAATTTGGATTTAGTCCCTTCCCCTATGGCTGAGTATGATAGTCGGAGTAGCTAGAAAATTATGATGTTTTATAATGCTTGGTGTTGTGAAGCGCCAATTTTTTTAGTATATATATAATTAATCAATAGGTATAGGTGCCTTTTTCTGTATTGTGTCCGTCAAATCGTAAAGAGAGCTGAAACTTTGCGTCATCGCCACCAAATGCATCCTACTTTGGCTACTCCTACTACGGTGATCCGATAGACTTCCGCATTCGATGGAGCCAATGGCTCGAGGGCCGCAGGCACCATCACATGGGCTTCCGTCTGATCGAGGAGGTATATTTGGCCCATGGCCCAAGAAACGCTATTGCTCTCTCCATTTGTCTCCACCAAATGTTTTCTTAGGAACCAGCATCCCCATTTCTACAAAAAAAAACATCAAATATGTTACGTATGCGAAAGGAAAAAGGTTGACGAAAACTAGAAAAGGAGGAGATATATATGGTCTTTGTGTGGAAGAGAAAATAAATTTTATAGGCCATGCACCAACGCAGCTTGCACTCGTAAGAGACACCGTACCTCTCCCCATCATGGAAGGCCTGCGATGAGATCCTCGGCTGGCTCACTAATAAATGGGCCTCATTGCACAGTAATTGATTGCAGAGGAATCATTTCTGGCGACTTGGACAGGCGATGTTTAAATCTAGGGGAAATAAATTACAAAAGTCATCAGGAATCCACGAGACGAATTTATCAAGCCTAATTAATCTGTCATTGGCACATGTTACTGTAGCACCACATTATCAAATCATAGACTAATTAGGCTTAAAAATTTTGACTCGCAAAGTAGTCGCAATCTGTGCAATTAGTTATTTTTTACTCTATATTTAATACTCTATACATGTGTCCAAACATACGATGTGATAGGGACGAAACTTTAAGGGGAGGAGCTAAACAAGGCCCGTCCTGCACGGCTGCACCCATAGTAGTAAAAAACTCGATCAGCGGTGGCTAAACAACCCTGGGGTATTCCAGTTTAAGAAGAAGATCTTCTCTCGCAGATCAAGAAAACCCCTGAACCCCTACCCCACCAATACACGGCGGCACCATAGCTCCGTGAGATGAGCCGGCCATAGACCTGTGATTTAAATGTGGGCAGACGAGGGAGTTTTTTCCCTTAGTCGTTGTGGCCGAAGCCACAAATAAAGAGTGAGTCTCGGGACTCAAACTCTGACTACTCTAAGGGCGTGATTGGTTGCTCCAACATTAGTAATCCGGGATGGGGGTCTTGTGCAAGCTCTTCCCAGCTATGATGGAAGCATGCAAGTGGGTGTGTTTGGTTACATCCGAGTATAGGATATCGGATGACCTACATCGTGTTTGGTTCCCTGTTTGCACCATTTTGATGTATGAACTGGTGATTCCAGGTCTTGTTTGGTTAGCCGCATTGCCCCAGGTCTGAGTACCCATGTATGAGTTTGGTGTGGTTACCACCAGCTATTGCAGAATGAAGAACAATAGAAGAAAACAGAGATAACTTTGCCTTAGTTCAACAAGCTTGTCATTGACAATGACCTTGGAGCTTCTAATGACATAAACATGACAATAGTACTCCTAGCAAATCATGAACAACAAAAGTCATAGTTCCTCACAAGGTCATTGTCTTTACACGTGTTCATGGTATTTTGAAACCATCACAGGCAATATGAAACAATTAGAGGCACCTACAACAATGCTTAGCCATGAAAAAGACAAGCACCATCAAAACAAACGACCGAACCAAAGCAATAGCCAGTAACCAAGGTATTTTAGGGCTTGATTGGTTGCCCGAAGCACTGCAAGGAGGCATTTTATGGCATAGACCCCAGGCTCCTTTCCCCGATAGACAACATACCAAGCCATGGCATTTTGAACATCACAGGCAGTTGTAGCAACGAGCAAGAACGAACCATAGGAGCACCAACAACAAAAAAGACTGCACCATAGCCACAACAAATAACACCAGTTTGTTCCTAACCACCTTTGGTGGAGGATTGACAAAAACTTTGTCATCTTCACAACCCATGAACTCCAAGTATGATGCTTTTGCCTCTTCTTTGTGAGGGAAGCTCTTATAGCTGTTGTTTTAAAAATCAGCTACTTGAGCATTGCATCTAGCCCAGGTTGCATATACCCCAGGAACTCTGCCATGGTACACAACATACCAAGCCATTTTTCCCTTAAAAAACACATAAAAGAAAGTATAAGATGTTGATAAGATGAGGGGTAGTTCAATCGATTTGCCTCAGATTTAATTGCCTTTTCATTTGACCTTGAACTTGGAGCTTAAGAAAGACAGCAACAAACCTCAAATAGATAGTAGAAAACCAAGATCATGATAGGCATGAAACCATGAGAGACATCCAGCCCAGCCATCAGATCATCATAACCACCTAGCTGTTGCTTGGGCATGGATCACACATGGTTTGATAATAGCCATGAGAAGCATAAGCAGAAGATAGAAGAAACAATGGTCTAGTACCTCACAAGTCCAAGGTCATTAATGTGCATAATCCATTACTCAAACTAGTACTGTTATCTTCATAGGCATGAAAAGGATCTCATAATTGTATCAGCCTCAGTCAAAAAAATGGTTGACATCATAAGCACAAAAAAACATACGCCTCAGCTAATGTAAACTAACTTATGATCATCTTGCAAGCTAACTGCAATCATCCTAGGTGGCAAATAAGAACACAAATTGCTGAGGCAAGTTCATGGCTCCCATGAAAGCGTGGGACACATCCATCCCAGCCATCCGATAGCCATGCCTACAACAGTTGCTTGGGAATGAACGTATCCCATGGTTTGATGACAGACATAAGAAAACACAAGAAGACAATAAAGCAGCAACAGGAAGAATACCCACAACCACCTCAGATTGCTATAGTTTGCATCATCAGCCAAATAGGAACTCCAACAATAAGAATAACAAAAACAATAACAACATCTAAAATGTTTTAGATCAACTAAGTGACAATCCAAGGTATTTTAGGGCTCAGATCAACTAAGTGACAATCCATCACCCGTTGTTAATGTCTACACCACACAGATCAACAAAGCCTCACATCCATCACCATGGCTCCTATGCTGTTCCAAACTAGGTGCAGCCTTGGTCAGGCTGCAAATGGTTCTTTATAGCATCAGATGAGGTCAGTGCTACACATCAAAATACTTCCTACAGCATAAGACAGTTAGCATGGCTATATGCAAAAGTGGAGAGGCCAACTCATACGCATCTAAGCAAAGTAGGTTGTGCTCAGGTAGGTCCTAAGCCACATGATCCTATGAGCCTTTGTCATCTGAACAAAGCAAAGTCCCTCAGCCTTATTCTTCAGCAGATAAACTAGGGCAAACATGAGTGCCTCCTGTGAGTACCTAGGGCAGTCCATAACACAACCATAAAGATCCTAATACACCTCATTATGTTGTGGAGTCTTAAGGGCATCTCCTACAGACTCCATAGCCTTGATCATTCCATTCATGAGGTCTATTTTCTCTGGGGTAAGCTTCCTTCTCTTGCCACCCCTTTCCTCCTGGCCCTTGGCATCAGAACCCTTAGAGCCTTCCATACCAGAAGGAGTTCCCTTTTTAGAATCAGCCTCTGTGCCACCTAAGTCAGTGATTCCTCAATGGCATCAATATCACCTTGGCCAATGTCAGTTGGAGTACCCAGAGGCTCATTTGAGCCCATTGCATACCTGCCTATGGCCTAGTTACCACCAAAGATGGCCTCCATCTGAACATAGTTCTCTATTGGTGTGTTCAAGAACTTAGCATCAGCAGGATGGTCCTAGTTAGTGAAACAGATGTAACTATTAGACATAGGGGAGCAAAAGAAAAGAAAAGGGATAGCTAAAGTGTTATCCAAATAGTTTCTAACCTTGGTGTGGCCAAGTAGGTGTTCATCATCAAGTACTATCATATGATGGTCCTCATCTCACAGAGCACCACATAAATCCTTGAGCCTAACAATCTTTACCCACCTTTGCCTCCACTTTCTCAGGTAATTGTAAATATGTTGGGTGCTCACATTGACCCTAGCAAACTCAGAGACCATGAGTGCAACCTGCCTAACATGTACCTCCTTGAACCCTTTCTCAGTTTTGACCCCCTGCCCCACCAAATCATGGAACCTCCTTAGCATGAATCTAGACTAGTTAGGAGTCCAGTGCATAGGGCCATTGGGCTAAGGGGCTGCTTGGTTGCCATCATCAGCAGCAACTACCCCACCCTGTTCCACCACATTGTCCTCACCACCAATGTTAACAACCTGGTCAGGCATATTGTCCATTTCCTATCCACAACCACCATAAAATTGAACAACCAGTATGTAAGGAAAATAAATTGCATGATATGAAATACAGGTTCAATAGATCAAATAGGCAGAAAAGGAATATGTACTACATCATTGCAAAGTGCCATAGGTCTCAGTTAAAATACAAGTTCCTCCAATGCTACTAAATAGTACACACACCATGCCACTACACCCTAGAATTCCCCTATTTTGCCACATCTATGTAGCCCATGCCTCCCTCTGTTGTGTCCAGGTACCATTGTTAGGGACATGATCTGGTTGTGAGGCATTGTCGTTGATGTTAGAAGTCCATGTGGATTCAGCAGGCACATGTTCATCCTGCCCATGCCTAAGGATCCAATTATGAAGAATACAATAGGTAAGAACATGCTTAACTTGGGTCTTGTATGGGTGGAAAGGCTTATTGTCTAATATCCTGAATCTATTCTTTAGAGCCCCAAAAGCCCTCTCAACTATTACTCTAAGAGACAAATGCCTTAGATTAAAAAGCTCTCTTTGATTTTGAGATTGGTTTGAACCAAACTCCCTCAAATGGTACCTTGTGGCATGAAATGGTGGAAAAAAACCAGGCCTCACTGCATAGCCAGCATCGATAAGATAGAATTTGCCTAGAAATTAGCAGATAGGAATATGTTTTAGTAGTTTTATTTAGGATTAAGCAAAGTGTCAATGGTTTTTTTATGGTTTGGATGATACCTGGTGGCACTCTAAGGTCATCAGCTCTTTCAAGAGTATCAGACAAGATAAGAGCATCATGTGCAGATCCCTCCCAACCAGCAAGCACATAGGTGAATCTGAGGTCAAAGTCCACGGCTGCCAACACATTTTGTGTGATGGTGTGCTTCGTGCCTCTAAAGGCAACTTGCATCTTCACAGGCACTCTAGCTAATACATGAGTACCATCAATTACTCCTATGCAGTCCTAAATCAACAAAACATAAGTGCAAGTGAATATTAACACTAAACTAATAATGAATGAGACCTATGTATGACAAGTTATGGATACCAACCTTGAAATAGGGGTACCACCTTGAAAGGTCCTTGTTTGGTTTTGGTAATTAAGTGACAACTTAGGTGGACTAATTGTGTTTATGTGAGATACACAGGTAATTAGTCCACAGGTACATGTGTGTGAGCAACATATGCCATGAAGGTGAAAATGGCTTGAAGATGTTGCAAAGCTCGCACATGTGATGATGAAGAAGCTTATTGTACATGAGACATGACATTGAGTCATGTGATCAAGGTGGAGAAGATCAAGAAAAGACTTGGCTTGATGGACCAGTTGCAAGCGTGAAGGGCAAGTCGAAGGCTTTGGAGTGATGGACCACGTGGCGGTGAAGCTTGAGCAAGACTTGGCGCCGATGGACGATGGCAACGGTGAAGAGCAAGTAAAGTCAAGATCAATGAACCAATATGATCACGTGATGATATGAAGTGGATCATATCATTGTTGATCGTGTTGGTGCATGTGTTGCATCGACATTGGAGGAGATGGAATGGAATGCGCAAGGCAAAGGTATAACCTAGGGCATTTCATTTCACCGGTCATAGGTGTGTAGAGAAGTTTATGACCGGGTTTAGGATAGATGGCCGTACTATCAAGAGGGGCAAACTTGTTTGCATATCGGTCATCTAATGCCACTCGAGTGATCTAACTTTGCATCATCGCTAGGATCGAGTGGCGTGGCAAGTTGAGTGGCTAACATCCTTTGGGAAATGATTGTGAAAAGCTAACACACATACACATGGTGGTGTACACTTGATGGTGTTGGCACATTTACAAAGGAGATGGAGTTAGAGTTGATGTGGATCAACTTGGTGAAGAAACTCCACCGGCAGAGTGTCCACCCGTAGAGTGCGGATAGTCCGACGGTGCCACCGGTGCCCTATACAGAAAAGACAGGGTCTCACTGTGTGCATCGGACGCTGGCACTGGAAGTGACCGGACGCTGGTAGGGCGCATCCGGTCAGGCTGACGCATGATGACGCAGGAGCTAGAGTTTTACCGAACGCTGGGCTGCGTCCGATCACGTGCGACCGGACACGTCCAGTCAAGGTCGGTACCTTACTGTAAATGACCAGACGCTGAGGGTCCAGTGTCTGGTCAGTTGAACCTACTGCATCCGGTCAGAAGATGACCGTTGAGATCAGAAGAATGCCGTTGAATGCAGGTGACACGTGGTTGTCATCGGGTGATCGGACGCTGAGGACCAGCGTCCGGTCAACATGACCGGAGCGTCCGGTCGGCCCGATTTTTGCCCAGTGAAGGGGTAACGGCTAGTTTAGCCCTTGGGGCTATAAATAAAAGTGGCCTTTGGCCATGGCTAGTGTTGAGCACCTCGGGGGACTTTGTGTCCATGCTTGAGAGTGCTTAGGAGCCCTCCATCTCACACATACTTGATAGTGTTCATTCGATTATGTGAGTGAGCGATTCTAGTGCGATTGCATCATGAGGTTGCATCGAGTGACACTAGGTGATCGAGTTGCAAGCCGGTGGTGCTTGTTACTCTTGGAGGTTGCCACCTCCTAGATGGCTTGGTGGTGGTCTCCGTCGAAGCCCGCAAGAAGCTTGTACGGCGCTCTGGAGAAGTGCTTGTGAGGGGTACTTGTGCTCGCCCCGCGGGAGTCACAAAGAGCAACTTTAGTAAAGCGTGTCATTGAGCTACCCTCACTCAAGGGGTAGGTTCTTGCGGCACCCGATGTGCGGGCTTAGCGGGTGATGCTAATTAGCCGCTGAACCACCAAGTGAGCGGTCGACACAACGGGGACTAGCGTGTTGGCAAACACGTGAACCCCGAGAGAAAAATCATCGTGTCAACCTTGTTCTTCCCGTTGGTTTGCATCCCTATTACACACGCTTGCAATTACTTTTATACATATTAAGCTTGTGTAGTTGCTCTTGTAATTAGATAGCTTGTGTAGCTTGCTAATTACCTTCTTGCTTGTGTAGCATAGAAGTAGCTCCCTTGCGTGGCTAATTTAGTTTGTGTAACCTTGTTAGTCACATTACTTAGTTTGTGTAGCTAAGTATTTGCGCTCTCTAATTTGGCATTGGTTGCCTTGTTATTGAGCATTGCTAGTGAGCTTAGTTGGCTTTGTGCTTTTGCTTACTAGCATGTGTAGGAGCTCCCTTGTTGCTTAAAGTACTAGTGGCATAGGTTTGTGTGACCTTGCTCCTAGAATTGGTTAGATGAGCTCTAGCTAGCCCGGCACCTTTGTTACTTGATTAGTATCTTTGGAAGGTGCTAGAGAACATAGATAGAGGGGTGTAGTCTTGGCTAGACCAATCGTCTTAATTCCGCACTTGTTTCGGTTAGCCGACGTGATTAATTTTAGAAAAGACTATTCACCCCCCCTCTAGTCCGCCATCTCGACCCTTCAATTGGTATCGGAGCTAGGTCTCTCATTTGTGGTCTTCACCGACCCGAGAGGATGGCGGCTTATGGGCTAGATGTTGATTGTCCACACATTTTTTATGGCACACACTTTACACGATGAAAAAATTGGATGATATGCAATTTTAAGTTTATTTGCCCTCAAATGTGGTGGATGGTAGATGTAGGCTTTTCTCATGTGTTGGATGAAGATAATCTAACTCAAGCACAAGAGAAATGCCTAGATCTCGATATCCAAGCTACTAACATCATGTATAGATCTTTGCATGATTGTATATTTGGAGAGATCATTGACATGAAGACCGCCCATGAGATTTGGAGTTATCTCAAAGAGAAATATGGGACGGTCTCTGATGATGATGATGAGTCAAAGGAGGCGCATGAGTGTGTTGAGCATAACCACAATTTGGTAATTGTGGAAGATTGCTCCACCTCATGGTCAAGTGATGATGATGATGATCGATCCACTACAAGTTCACTTGACAAGGTTGATGATGATGCCACAAGTGTTGCAAGTGATGATGCTACCCCATGCACGCTTGATGGTGATGATGGTTCATGCTCGAGCCATGATGAAGATGCTACTACAAGCTCTCCGACTACATCACCACATTGCTTCATGTCACAAGGTGACACCAAGGTATCAAATGATAATGTGGTTGATCATATTGATTCATATGATGAGCTTGTTAGTAGACTTGCTAGCGTGACCATGTCTTTAGAAAATGAGAAAGCTAAAACATTAAAATTGGAAAATGAAAACTAATTTCTAAAGAACTCTTGTGAAGAACATAAAGACTTACTTGATGCTTATAAATCTTCACATGATGAGCTTACATTGAATCATGAGACACTACTTGCATCTCATGATGAATTATTAGAACAACATGCTTCTCTCATTAAAATGTTTACCAAGAAACTTAAAAATAATGAGAGTTCATCACTTGGGTCAATTGATCAATCACATATTATTGCTAACCCTTGTGATGTAGGCAAGAAGCATGTATCCACCTCTTGTGATGATTTATTAGATATGCCATGCTCTTCACATATAGATGCTTGTTCTACTTCTATGTCTTGTGAGACTAACATTTTGAAGGAGAACATTGAGCTCAAAAGTGAAGTGAAGAAATTGAGCAATAAGTTAGAGAGGTGCTACAACTCAAAAGTCACCTTTGAGCACATATTGAAGACTCAAAGAAACTATGGTGACAAGTGTGGCCTTGGCTTCAAGAAGAAGATGACAAAGGGCAAAAGAAAGAGAGAAAGGAAGATGAAGAAGCTACAACAAAGAAAGCTCTCTCATACCATGTGCTACCGGTGTCATGAAGCGGGACACCTTGCAAATGGTTGCCCAAACATTGAGAAGCTCAAGAATATAAAAGAAGAAGAGAGGCTAAAGCATGTCAAGTGCTTCAAGTGCCACACTTGGGGTCATCTTACCTCAATGTGTCCAACCAAGCAATTGGTGAAGCAACAAGTGAAGCCTCAACTAAAGCCACAAGTTGAGCAAGAAAAGACACCCCAAGTTCAAATCAAGATCAACCATGAAGATGGTGGTGATTTGATGATAAAGAAGAAGAAAACAAGAAGGGGTGGAAAGGCAAGGCATCCAATGCAAACCCAAGATGCCAAGATGATGAGCAAGAATGAAGATGAAAAGAAAGATCATGCTCACATCAAGTGTTTCAAGTGTGGAAGTATGGGACACTTTGCCTCTAAGTGTCCTACCAAGCTTGAGAAGAAGGCTCAAGTAATCCATGAGAGGCAAGGCAATGAGAAGCACCACATAAGCAAAGAAGAGAAGGCTCAAGCAAAGAGAAAGTGCTACTCATGCCGAGAAAGGGGACATATGGCATATTCATGTCCCCTAGGTGATATTTCTAAGCCTACTTCAATTGTTGATAATAATGTGCTTAGAAAGGATGGCAATGGTACCTCATTGGTTGCAATTGCAAAATATCCCGCTACCCATACTAAGGTATCGCCTAAGTATGTTGCTCCTAACTTGAGAGGACCCAAACTTGTTTGGGTACCATCAAAAAGTGGATGATTGATTGTAGGTACCATCGGCATTGGAGACTTGATTCAATTGATCTCTCGTTGTTCATCATATGTTGAATCAAGTTATGAAGCTTAGTGAACATCATTATCCCAATGCCATGTCAAATTAAGTGAAGTCCAAATGTGCTACAACATACAAGTGTAAATTTCAAGTTAGTGGTGATTCATTGGATATATTTGATGACTTGCAAATAATTGAGTTGAAGCTTGCTAGTTGGATGATCATGAGCTAACCAAGGTATATCTCTTGTTGATCATTTCATTTGAGTGCATATGAGTTGATTGAATTGCATAAATATGCAAAGTTGCTTGCTATGAGATGATTGAATGGATAATTGATTAGTAGTCAAGTTTGGATTGATTTGTGTTGGATAAGTTCATAAGATGACCTTTAGTAAGTGGTTTGAATGGATATATGTCTTATGGAAGTATTCAAACAAGTTAGTATCAAGTTTGATTCATATTTTATACAGTATAGCTCAATTGTTGAAATCTGTCCTATATTGCAAAATCTGAGCTAGCTGTGATCTTAGCCACGTTTGAGAAATCAAAACTTATTGGATTGGCTTGAAAATTGGTGTACATGCTCTAGACTTATGGCTTAAGATGCTGTAGAAATTTCATGAAAATTGGATAAGAAATGCTTCGGTTTTGGAGTGGTTCTTGTCAGCTATAGTGCAGCAGTTTTCATCATGTAGCAGTGGTGGAAGAATTGATATATGGCTGCAATATAGAAGTCAAATAAAGCTCAAATTTTTACAGCTGCTAGATAACTTAGTAATGAACATCTCCACCAAATTTCGTGGTATTTGGATTTGTACTTTGGGAAATATGCTTATTCCTTTGAAAGGTACAGAATCTGCCAGAAAAGTGACAAATATTGGATTGATCTAGAGTCACTTTGATTGAAAGGTCCTCAAGTTGGAAACATATTTACAAGTGTTTGAGGTACCTAAGTTTGGTTTTGAGATGATCTAGAAGCATGACAAGATATGAGTACAAGGCTATTTGATTGTGGAGTGTACTTTGCACACCTTTGGTACTCAACTTGGAAGATCAAGATCAAACTCAAAGTTGAAGATGAAGTTTAAGTTCTAGTGACTATTGGAAATCATTTGGTAGAAAGAAAAGAACTTAAACAAGAAGAAAGAAAATGACTTAAAGAAGGAATCAAGTTCACTCATTAAGTTAAGTCCATCACTTGGATCAATCAATCAAGTTATCTCAAGTGAGTGTCAAGAATGATTCTTGGAGAGAGGTCACTTCTCCCTAGTGTAGGGGCTTGCCGCCTATATGTAGGTAAACCAAGTATGGTACTTGGAAGACTAACATGGAAGTGGTGATCCGAGGAACATTTGAGATGCTTAGTTGAAGAAATAAAAAGGGTTGATCAAGAAAAGCAAGCAACACCCAAAAGAGAGCTAATCATGATATTTCAAGTAGCATTCTCAAATTGATACTCTCATGCAAGCAAAGATCAAAAGATAAAGCAAGTCAACCACAACAAGAAAGTGCACTTGATCATAAGTGGTATTCATTTCATATGGGTGAAGAATGAAATTCAACATGGTATCAATTGGTCTTCACCAAGCTTATAATTGGACTTCACATTGCTATTGGAGTAATAAATTGGAATCTATATGACTATCCTCTACTCCAACATAGCAAAGGTATCATTGTAATGTGCATGATCATTTCATCCCTTACTAGTATGCGATTAGTGCATATAGTACATGCTTCATAGGATCATACATAACAAATGAAATGTTTAAATTCATAGCCTACCACTATTGTTTGAATGATTACTTGATCTAGTGGTTAGTACATGAATTTGTTCATGAGCTATTGAACCCAAGTACTTGACTTAATTTAGATTGCTAACAAGTGACAAGTACAACATTGGCAAGATAACCCTTGCAAGAGGTGTGAAGAAGCTTGTCATTGGTTCAAACCGAACTTGGAAGCTTAGGCAAATTATTTTAGTTCAAGTCAATCATAGAAGTTCATGATAGTGATAAGAGTACAAGCACAAGACAACAATGCAAATAGATATCTAGTTTGTTTCAAATGGTATCTAGACTCAAGTATTTTATCAAGAATCTATAAATAATGTCTAGATCAACTCACAAGTGATATCCTATAAGTGGTACTCATGAAGATAGCAAATGTTCAAGAAATGGTCTTTATTGATAAATCAAACAAGTGGTTCCATACTAGAAGATTCTTTCAAATAGTATTCACTTCCTACAAGTGGTATCTATATATAGTATCAACCATGAAAGACGATGGTTCCACAAGTGATCCTCAACTTTAAGTAATCATCAAATGAAGAATGCATCCCTCACCTACAAGAGCTCAAGTGTATCAAATGGATGACCCATGCTATCACATAGGGGGAGGTGTCCCACAAATTGATCACAAGATCAAAAATCTTATGTGTGGTATCTCAAGAAGCCCTACACAAGATACACGTGGTACAAGCTACAAGTGGTATTTACAAATGGTGTCATTCCAATAATCAAGTGATGTCCATAAAAAATGCAAGATTCAAGCCTCAATCATCTACCCCAAATGCATACCTTTGCATCAATGAGAAGCACACCTTTTATAGAAATTGATGACAAAGGAGGAGAGATTGTACAAAGATATGAAAGCCTCTATAGGGGGGAGAGATGAATTATGTAAGGGGAGAGATAAGATATGAAATCTTAGGAGGTTGGACATGAATATGGACAAAGAGAGAGCAACATTGGAGAAAAGAGATGGATCAAAATTTTTTGGACAAGAGAAGCACACAAGTAGGGGGAGCAAGCTCATGAACCATGATTGATTGCATTTGATATGTGCATATTCATGTGCTTGCTTGCATTGCATAAGCTTTTAAATTCAATATGCATGCTTGTGTGGTGTATGCTAGTTATAGAACTTGAATGATGATTTGATAACTAGCATGCATAGGATGATAGCTAGACACTTGGTATGCTTTTCAAGTAATGCAAGTACCTTGCTTTTAATGTTGATCTCACAAGGTATCTAGTGCTTTTATTTCCAAGTGATGTCTAGCTAACCATGGTGCTAAGGATGAACTTAAAGGTGCAACTCCGATTGGTACACGCTTCAAAGGTTTATTCTATACACCTTAGCATCATTTTGTAGTATTTACTCTCCCACATTTTTAATCTATGCATATGTGCGACCTTCAAATCAAACACTCTAGCACATATGTAGGGGGAGCAAATACTACCATTTTGGGTTTGTGGTACTTGTCCAAAATCATTTTCACATGGTAAAATTGCCTGGGCAAGCAACATGAATCCAAAAGAGCTTAATTTCCATATCTTTGTAGAGTTGTCATCAATTACCAAAAAGGGGGAGATTAAAAGGTCCTTGTTTGGTTTTGGTAATTGAGTGACAACTTAGGTGGACTAATTGTGTTTATGTGAGATACACAGGTAATTAGTCCACAGGTACATGTGTGTGAGCAACATATGCCATGAAGGTGAAAATGGCTTGAAGATGTTGCAAAGCTCGCATATGTGATGATGAAGGAGCTTATTGTACATGAGACATGACATTGAGTCATGTGATCAAGGTGGAGAAGATCAAGACAAGACTTGGCTTGATGGACCGGTTGCAAGCGTGAAGGGCAAGTCGAAGGCTTTGGAGTGATGGACCGTGTGGCGGTGAAGCTTGAGCAAGACTTAGCGCCGATGGACGATGGCAACGGTGAAGAGCAAGTAAAGTCAAGATCGATGAACCAATATGATCATGTGATGATATGAAGTGGATCATATCATTGTTGATCGTGTTGGTGCATGTGTTGCATCGACATTGGAGGAGATGGAATGGAATGCGCAAGGCAAAGGTATAACCTAGGGCATTTTATTTCACCGGTCATAGGTGTGTAGAGAAGTTTATGACCGGGTTTAGGATAGATGGCCATACTATCAAGAGGGGCAAACTTGTTTGCATATCGGTCATCTAATGCCACTCGAGTGATCTAACTTTGCATCATCGCTAGGATCGAGTGGCGTGGCAAGTTGAGTGGCTAACATCCTTTGGGAAATGATTGTGAAAAGCTAACACACATACACATGGTGGTGTACACTTGGTGGTGTTGGCACATTTACAAAGGGAGATGGAGTTGGAGTTGATGTGGATCAACTTGGTGAAGAAACTCCACCGGCGCCCTACACAGAAAAGGTAGGGTCTCACTGTGTGCATCGGACGCTGGCACTAGAAGTGACCGGACACTGGCAGGGCACGTCCGGTCAGGCTAATGCATGAGGACGCAGGAGCTAGAGTTTGACCGGATGCTGGGCTACGTCCGATCACGAGCGACCGGACGTGTCCGGTCAAGGTCGGTACCTTACTGTAAATGACCAGATGCTGAGGGTCCAGCGTCTGGTCAGTTGAAGCTGCTGCATCCGGTCGGAAGATGACCGTTGAGATTAGAAGAATGCCGTTGAACGCAGGTGACACGTGGCTGTCATCGGGCGACCGGACGCTGAGGACCAGCGTCCGGTCAACACGACCGGAGCGTCCGGTCGGCCTGATTTTTGCCTAGTGAAGGGGTAACGGCTAGTTTAGCCCTTGGGGCTATAAATAAAAGTGGCCTTTGGCCATGGCTGGTGTTGAGCACCTCGGGGGACTTTGTGTCCATGCTTGAGAGTGCTTAGGAGCCCTCCATCTCACACATACTTGATAGTGTTCATTCAATTGTGTGAGTGAGCGATTCTAGTGCGATTGCATCGTGAGGTTGCATCGAGTGGCACTAGGTGATCGAGTTGCAAGCCGGTGGTGCTTGTTACTCTTGGAGGTTGCCACCTCCTAGACGGCTTGGTGGTGGTCTCCATCGAAGCCCGCAAGAAGCTTATGCGGTGCTCCGGAGAAGTGCTTGTGAGGGGTACTTGTGCTTGCCCCGCGGGAGTCGCGAAGAGCAACTTTAGTAAAGCGTGTCATTGAGCTATCCTCACTCAAGGGGTAGGTTCTTATGGCGCCCGATGTGCGGGCTTAGCGGGTGATGCTAATTAGCCGCCGAACCACCAAGTGAGCGGTCGACACAACGGGGACTAGCGTGTTGGCAAACACATGAACCTCGGGAGAAAAATCATCATGTCAACCTTGTTCTTCCCGTTGGTTTGCATCCCTATTACACAAGCTTGCAATTACTTTTATACATATTAAGCTTGTGTAGTTGCTCTTATAATTAGATATCTTGTGTAGCTTGCTAATTACCTTCTTGCTTGTGTAGCATAGAAGTAGCTCCCTTGCGTGGCTAATTTGGTTTGTGTAACCTTGTTAGTCACATTACTTAGTTTGTGTAGCTAAGTATTTGCGCTCTCTAATTTGGCATTGGTTGCCTTGTTATTGAGCATTGCTAGTGAGCTTAGTTGGCTTTGTGCTTTTACTTACTAGCATGTGTAGGAGCTCCCTTGTTTCTTAAAGTACTAGTGGCATAGGTTTGTGTGACCTTGCTCCTAGAATTGGTTAGGTGAGCTCTAGCTAGCCCGGCACCTTTGTTACTTGATTAGTATCTTTGGAAGGTGCTAGAGAACATAGATAGAGGGGTGTAGTCTTGGCTAGACCAATCGTCTTAATTCCGCACTTGTTTCGGGTAGCCGACGCGATTAATTTTAGAAAAGACTATTCACCCCCCCTCTAGTCCGCCATCTCGACCCTTCACACCTTCTGCTCCCAAGGATCCTAGGATGGACATTGGTAGTAGGAGGGACAATCAATTCATTCCTCAGCTCTCCTACCGCATATAACACCTTCTAGAAGAACCTACTAATTGTCTCTGCGGACCTCCTAAAGGTGGGTCAACCACCCTAAACCTCTCATTGTGACCAACAACATGCAAAAACATGGCTACTTGTTCTTCAACAGATGCATGTATGCTGTCAGTGACAAGCTCTCTACTACAGAAAAGGTCACAAAGTTGGAAAAAGGGGCCCTCTTCATTCTAAGAAGGTTGACACAGTGCACATCATCTAATTCATAGATGTATCTAAGGTTGTTCATCCTCTGTTTGTCCCTCTCAGCCAAGGGACCATAGGTGACTGAGTGTGAATCTTTAACTCTCCTCTTAAACCACATGAAAAAACAAGCAGCCACTGTAACAACGACAACAGCGGCAGCCCTACGCCTAGCTTCAAAGGCCATGTCTACCAATAGGATGGAGGGCAACATCAGAAAGGGAGCATGCAACATGGGTGTGTACTGCTTAGTAAGCAAAAAATTGGACAAAATGAACTATGAAAGACGTGGCTGCCACACCAAAGGGTGCTCCTCTAGCGTATACTATTACACAATCAACATCACTGACCTCTAGGCACTTTGCTCAATGTGTACAACAAAATAGGCATCAACATGTATAAGATCTACACAAAACATGAGGTATAAACCAAATACGAAGCATCATGTATAGATCTGAGCTAGGAACAGGTAAATCAGGTATAGCATCGCACAGATCTAAGGATGTCAAACCAAGAACCCTAATTTCTTGGCATTTCAAGCAAAATCCAACAACAAATCAACAAAATCTACACTGAAGAAGGGGAAGAGGAAGAGCGCAGATGGCATATACAGTCAAAGCGCCGAAGGACCGAGAGAAATCCACCGGTGAGGGTCGCCTGGGTAGGGCTACTGAGGTCGAGGGGGAGCTAGAGGGGAGTTCGCACCGGAGCTATGGCGGAAGGAGAGGCGAAGAGTGAGGCGGTAACCCTAGCCGTGACTCGCGCATGCGCTTTATGGCCCGGACAGCCTCATCTCCCACGCTCTGCGCAAAGATTCCCGCCAAGCACCGAGCGAGCCTACACCGAGAGGGAAGTGGGGATCGAGAAGACGGCACCGTCTGGGATGGAGGAGGGAATCTGCACGGGAGGAAGCAGAAAAAAGGTGTGAGTAGGGCAACCAAACACAGACGAATGCACCAAAGGATGCGGGATGTGCCATATGACGGTCTGGTTCGGGCAACCAATCACGCCCTAAGGGTAAGGTACTGAGCCTCACCACTAGGTCAGCCAGGCCGTTCGCGCACCCATAGTAGTAGTAGTACTAGTATATCGAGTTCTAGGTCCATGGTTTATGTAAGTATGCTGAGTTGTGTCAGGGTTTTGATGCTCCCTCTTCAGCGACGAAGAGGTAGGATGGCTTTTGAGTCTCCATGGCGAGATCGTCGTAATGACGATGATTTCGTTTTCTTTCTTGAGCATAATAATGTGGCAGGTGTTCTGCCATTTCATTCAGTAGGCAGCAAAAGTTCAGAGTCTACAAAATGTAGCTTTACAGGGTGTTCTGTCGTTTTATAATGAAGTCTTTTGGGTTCTTTTCTACCTTAACGATGGTGCACTGTTCGCTTCTCTTATAATCCGTCTTTTTCAGCTTGTTTTTTCAGCCGGAACAGTGTTTTTCTCTCCCAACAAATCAGCCAGAATAGTGTTTTGACTTGTTTTTTCAGCGAAGCGAACGAGGCCCTTGTGAGACAGAGGTTTAACATATCTGTGTCAAAGCTTCGATTATTGTTGGACTCTTTATGGGAGTGTAGCGTTGTTCAATGCCCATGGAAACGACTTCTTCATCATCTTTCTTCGATTTCTACAGCAAGATCCGGTACCCTTCTACCCTTTGGTTTGACGATAATGGTGGAAATATCAATCTTGCATTGTTTGGTGTGGGTCCAAAGACGATTCTCTTGTAGCGATTTCAAGATCTTGTTGCTAGCACCAGGTGGCTACTGCAATCATCAATTGCAAGAGAAATCTGCATCTGTTACGTTGTGTTTTTCAATTTTCAGCGAGTAACATGTTTTTAGGAAGAAGAAGACAACCTCAGAAAATTTCTTTGCATTTTTTATTTTATTGGTTGTTGTGTGTCAAAGTGTCTTGTTTGTTCTTAAAATTTAAACACTTCTAAAAAAAGCAAGCAGATGCATCACTAGTACGTGATGTGCACTAAACATTACAGCTAGCCGTATATATAAGAGTGCGTGGGAACGGCCTGGCTGACCGAACGGTGAGTCCTGAGACTCACTTTTTATTTGTGGCTTTGGCCGCAGCGATCAGGGAAAAAAAAACTCTCTCGTCTGCTCTACATCCAAAGCACATGTCCGTGACTAGCTCATCTCACGGAGCTACGATGCCGCTGTGTAAGGTTGGAGTAGGAGTTCGAATGAGAAGATCTTCTTCATAAGTCGGAATACCTAGGGGCTGTCTGGCCATCGCGGATAGAGTTTTTTTTATATAAGAGTGCGTGCATTTAAATAAAGAGTAAAAACATCGTGATCTTCAAACATCAATTATCGTTATAATGATATAATTTTTTTTATAAAATATTATGTCACTAGATTCACATTTTAATAGACTTCCTCATTCTATAGTTTTGTTACAAACAAATAACGCCCTGTGTCAAACTATTGCTCATCATATTTAGAAAGAGATGACGTAACTTTCTTCTTTACATGCCCGTGCTCGAAGATCAACACGCAACTTAACTAAACATAGAGGTACCTCTATGTAGTATATAATCATATTTGAACAAAGGAAAAGTCAAAGTTCATAAATTTTGACTAATAATTAGTCAAATTGTGTGAAAGTTTAGAGCATAAAACTTGCATCAATAAATTTATGTTAAAAGTGCCTATAAGATGTTGATTTTTAAGCAGGTTATAAGAGAAATTAATGGTCAAAATATATTTTGTATGACTTTTTGCCTGTTCTAATACAATTACTTTCTCCAATCCAAATTATTAGCGTTTTGGCTTTTCTGGATTCATAGCTTTTGACATGTTTAAATACATAGTAAAATGATGTACCTAGAAAAGTCAAAGTATCTTATAATTTGAAACGAATGGAGTACCATTTTTGAACGGAGGGAGTAAAAGTTATGTGCGCAAAGTTCCATGCCATTTCTTCCCCGTTGGAGCCTTCCAGGGACCTCAACCGGCACAACGCGTGCAACCGGAATGGAATGGAGCTGATGCTGATCGGTTTCCATTCCTACGCAATTTCGCTGCTGTTGCATGGTCCTGCAGCCGCTTGCTTGTGTTTGGGGCTCGATTGTGACGTCCTCGGATTATTGTTGTCTTGTGCAGATAAGGTGGAGTGGTTGGCTCTGTTTTGTCTCATCTATCTATGATGCACATTGTGCATCTCGCCATGTCTGAGCACCGGAGAAGTAATCAAAGGGATGATGAAAGGCAGTACCATGTGGCGTCATTATATTAGTAATTCACTATTAGTCAATGCAAAAATGAATCGTTAACAAACGCAGCGCATGTTCTCTATGTAACACGTTACTAAGGTAGGAGTAATAGCAAACTTGCATTTGAGCATCCCTTTCTTTTCTAGTTGAAATTGACAGTCGTAGTACCAGTAGTCATGCTAAGATACTCGTTAAGCTCAGGTACCTTTCCAGTCATTTTCATTATTAGTAGTTATGCTAAGATACTAGCAGGTGGTTGTAAAAAAATAGATGTGCTCTGATGGCCTGTCCGCCTGTCCTTCATATGCACATGACACTTACTGATATTTTTTTTGAGTAAACGACACGTACTGATATCGCTTGTTCAGATTTGCATTAGACAGTTTTTTTTTACAGGATTATGATATCTAACCACTTGTTGTGATATTCATCGGTGTCCCATCTTGAACGTAATCTAACTAGATTACTTAGGATTGTTGGCCTCCCTACTAGTTTTTTCACTTTCATAGCTAGTCTCATGAATTGGATATGCTCTTGCCCTATATCCGCTTTCGATCGACAGATAAAATGGAACTTAAATACTTGAACATCCATGACACACCTGAATGGTACTTGGAGAGCTGAGTGAAAGCCGCGATGTAGCATATGTTTGCGTAACTCAAATTTCATGTGATTTCAAGAGCCTTTTGTATACATCCATAGCATTCATACCCACATCAGGAAATCAAACTCCCGTTTCCAGCGATCTGAGCTTTTGATTGTCATCTTGTGCAAAATTAGTGGCTTCTATTTGCAGTTATAATATGCTTTGCCAAAATTTTGATGTTGATTGATGGGGCCAAGTAACTTACGCGGTTGTGTGTTTGACTCTTCTTTCTAATGTGGTAAATTACCACGCAAATCGCCCATATTTATGTGTATATTTATGCAGGAGGGCTAGCTTAAAGCGCCTACTTTAGTGTCTGGAATTACTGTATGAGCACTCAAACTAATGCCGTGCTCAAACCACACCATGATCATGTCTCCTTCAACAGGTGTACCACCACGGCACACCCCACACACCATGAACCATGAGCTGCTCAGAGCTGCTGCCACCGGCGACAAGGCGCTCCTAGAACAGGTCCTCGGTTTGAGAAGCACTACTGACAATGGAGGCGAGTTGGAAGCCACGCAGCGAGGCAACCCGAGCTGCCTGAAAGGCGTCACCTCGGAGGGGAACACGGCGCTCCATATCGCCGCCGGCCGTGGCTACCTGGAGCACGCCCGCATAATGTGCGACCTTGACGCGTCGCTCGTCAGGGCCAGGAACAACCTGCGCAACACTCCTCTGATCTGTGCCGCGAAGGCCGGGCATGTCGACGTGGTGTGCTACCTCATGGAGCATGCCCTTGCCCCTGCGACGGTGGCAGCGTCGCCGCCGTGGTATGCTGGCGCGTCTAGCGACGAGGAGTCCATGATACGGGCCAGGAATTCGGAAGGTGCGACCGCGATGCACGAGGCCATCAGGAACGGCCATGAGGCGGTCCTGGCGAAGCTCATGTCCGCGGACGGTGGGCTGGCCGCGGTGGTCGACGGGAAGGGCTTCTCCCCGTTGTACCTGGCGGCCGCGTTAGGCCGCGCCGACATGGTCGACGTCCTGATCGCAGGCTCTCCGCCTGATGGGGTGAAATCTCCGGCGTACTACGCCGGACCCGATGGACAGACTGCCCTGCACGCTGCGGTCCTTGCCAGTGAAGGTAAGCTGCCAATCTTTCTTGGGCATTTCGTGCTTTTGATTTGATATGGTTCCTGATGATGTGTTGCATTTGCATACAACTGGAATATTTCAAGAAATGAGCAAGTCGCTGTGGTTCTGGGAGCCGACGCTCGCGAAGAAGGTGGACAACTCAGGGAACACGGCCCTCCACCATGCGGCTTCGGCTGGGAAGATCGGAGCAGTGAAGCTTCTCCTGCTGGAGGACTCTTCGCTGGCGTACATCCCGGACGTGGACGGGCTCTTCCCCGTGCACACCGCCGCGAAGATGGGCAAGATCGACATCATCGAGCAGCTCATGGAGACGTGCCCCAACAGCGACGAGCTGCTGGACAACCGAGGGAGGAACGTCCTGCACTGCGCCATCGAGCACAAGAAGGAGAAGGTGGTGCAGCACATGTGCAAGAACCCGAGGTTCGGGAGGATGATGAACGCGCGGGACAGTAGGGGGAACACGCCGCTGCACCTGGCTGTGAAGCACGGCTGCGACAGGATCGCCATGCTGCTGGTGCGTGACGTGAAGGTGAACCTGAGCATCATGAACAACGACGGCGCGACGCCGCTGGACCTGGCCATCAACGAGCTCGACCACGGCTACACGTACCCGATGAACCCGGAGGTCCTGATAGTGCAGTGCCTGGTGTGGTGCGGCGCGCACCGCAGCCCCCGCCGCCGGGACGAGTACCTGAACAAGCGCACCGGGGTTGGGGGCTCGGAGAAGGAGCTCAGCAAGTTCACCAACCTGACGCAGAACCGCGCCATCGGGTCGGTTCTCATCGCGACGGTGACGTTCGCGGCGCCCTTCACCATGCCCGGGACTGCCGCTGACGCCGCGGAGAGGCCGGCGTTCTGGGCGTTCATCCTGTCCGACGCGCTGGCGTTCCTGTGCTCCACGGTGGCGACGTGCCTGCTCATGTACGCGGGGCTCACCACCGTGCACCCCAGGTACCGCAGCCGCTACCACGTCTGGTCCTCCAACCTGCTCCACGTTGGCGTCCTGCTCGTCATCGCCACCTTCGCCTTCGGCGTGCACCTGGCGCTCAGCCCACCGGGGACCGGGATCCCCGGTGGGAACCTGAACGCTGCCGTGTGCGCCATGGCGTGCGTGTCCGTGGTCTTCGCGCAACCGGGCACCTGGTGGCCCACGGTGCTCGCCAAGCCAATATGGGCGCGGCTCGGGCTGAAGGGGCTCCTCGGCGTGCTGCTGGGCCCGCGCCCAATCCCCTGCCAGAAGCTGCTGCTCTCGCGCACGCCGTGGCTCAACCTCTTCAAGATGCTGGCGACGCTACTCATCCTCGCATTGATCCTCGTCACGTTTCTCTTGGACATGTCCTACCTGCGGCCACCTGCTGCTCAGCACCGCTTCTCTTCAAATCTTCTCCTGCAATCTCAGCGCCAGTTCTGCTCGTACCCTACATGAACTGACAGTAGTCGAAGACGACCACGGTGAACAGAGTATGGCTCCGGCCAACTCGTGCTTCAGAATTCAGTCTATTTCAAGCTAGCCAAGCCATCAAAACGCAGAGATGGCGTGAGCTGTGTACTGTGTACAGGCGTTTGTCATTGATAGGATAGTTACATTAATAATTAAGCAGGAGAAGCACTGAAGCAGCTTCTCACATCTTAAAAAACAATACTAAACTACACAACGCATATCTTTTCTACAATTGGCACCGATTTATTATAGAGACACAGTTCACATAAGAAACCACCTATAACTAGGACGGGAGCACTGTAACTCACGAACCACCCCTGTAAATTAATTTTAAGGGACACATCCGTTAAGAAAATTGTCCCTATAAATGTATCCATTTTCAAGATGATTATTTTTTTTTCTCAATCACGCAAAAAATTTGCGCGTCTTTGTATTAAGGTAGGAAAAAAATTTAATACAACACGCCTTTGCGGCGTCAGTTGTAAAAGAGTTGCCCTTTTTTTCTCGAACACGCAGGAGAGAAGAGAGCTGCCCTTTCAAATGAGATGTTCAAGGTTGGATTTGTTAAGAGAACGAGCCCCAAAAATCGGCTGTTTCTAGGGGCGGTTGTGTCAATAGAAGCATCCCTAAAAAACAATGTGTAGTGCTGGTCCTCTTAGTGAACCACCCATGAAAATTACTCCCTATAAAAGCTTTCTTCTTCCTCGCAACAACTCTACATATCACTCCATTGGAAGCTCACTTGGAGACGAAAATGTTGCAAAAATAGAGGGGGGAGGTTTTGCACTTTGAAACTTTGAAGGAGTTGGCTTTAAAAGATAAGATTATGTCATCTAAATGTCTTTTTAAAGGTCTACTTATATATTTATTTTGCTTAGTTATGGCCTCCGTCTGGAAAGAGACATACTTAATTTTACATTTTGTTAATAATTTTGGCCGATTTTTTTTGCCCAACTTACTTGCATGGAGTAGGCCCACCTCAATATCTAGCTATTTTGTTTAGATTTCTTGCTTCTTATAGTGTTATACAAGGTTGTCCATGAATGGAGATATTTGTAAATCTAGATCCATATCTATATGTAGCCATTCATGGAGAGGTGAGAGAGTAAGAGGGGGTGATTTTTTTTTGTTTAATGAAAATAAAGTGTTTGTAAATTTACAAGTGTGCATAATTTTTTACGGGTTTTGATATCAATTTATGTCGAATTTTTTAGTTAAATTTATGCCACGTTTTTAGTTAAATTGCCACATTTTTAGTTAAATTTATGCTGAGAACAATAATTGTTTCTCTAGTTAAATGGAAATAATATTTTACAACAACAACAACAACATAGCCTTTAAGTCTTAAGCAAATTAGGGTATGTTAGAGTTGAAACCCACCAAGAACCCCAAGTCACGGTTCAAGCACTTCAATAGCTGCTTTCCAAGTACTCCTATTCAAACATAGATCTTTAGGTATATTACAAGCTTTCAAATCTCTTTTTATTGCCCACCCCCATGTCAATTTTAGTCTTCCTCTACCTCCTCATATTATTAGCTTGACTTAGGACTTCACAATGCACTGGTGCCTTTGGAGGTCTCCTTTGAATATGGCCAAACCACCTCAACCGATGTTGGACAAGCTTTTCTTCAATTGGTGCTACCTCTAGGCGATCAAGTATATCATCGTTCCGAAATCGGTTCATTCTTGTGTGACCGCAAATCCATCGTAACATGCATATTTCTGCAACACTCAGTTGTTGAACATGTCGAATCTTTGTAGGCCAATATTCTGCTCCACACAATATAGCTGGTCTAATCGCTGTTCTATAGAACTTATCTTTTAGCTTTTTGTGGTACCCTCTTATCACAGAGAATGCTAGAAGCTTGTCGCCACTTGATCCACCCTACTTTGATTCTATGGCTAACGTCCGCATCAATATCTCCATCTCTCTGTAGCATCGATCCCAGATATCGAAAGATATCCTTCTTTGGCATTACTTGACCTTCCAAACTCATATCTCCCTCCTCCTATACAACTCCGCCAAAGTCGCATCCCATGTATTCGGTTTTAGTTCTGCTCAATCTAAAACCTTTAGACTCAAGGATCTACCACCATAACTCTAGTTTCATATTTACTCCCGCCTGGCTTTCGTCCACTAACACTACATCATCAACGAACAACATACACCAAGGGATATCCCCTTGAATGTTCCTGGTAATCTCATCCATTACCAATGAAAGGTCATAATGGCTAGAGGGGGTGAATAGCCTATTAAAAATTTCTATAACAACACTTAGCAAACTGGTTAGACAATTATGAGGCGAAGCAAGTGTTGCGCTAGCCTACTAAAAATGCAAGCCACCTACCACAATTCTAGTTTCTATAGTTTCTAACCACACAATGGCTGTCACTATACTAAGTTAGTGTGCTCTCAAAGGCTAACTAAAGAGCCACACTAACCAAACTAACAAGCTCTCACAACTAGCTACACTAAAGAGCTTGATAACTAGTTTTGCGGTAATGTAAAGAGAGTGAGCAAGATGGTTATACCGCCGAGTCGAGGAGTGAACCAATCAATCACAAGAATGAACACCAATGAAGACCAATCACCTCGGAATCAAATGTTGACACAATAATTTTTATCGAGGTTCACTTACTTACCGGCAAGCTAGTCCTCGTTGTGGTGATTCACTCACTTGGAGGTTCACGCGCTAATTGGTATCACACGCCAACCCTCAACAGGGTGCCGCACAACCAACACAAGATGAGAATCACACAAGCCATGAACAATTCACTAGAGTACCTTTTGGCTCTCCGGCGGGGAAAGGTCAAGAACCCCTCACAATCACCATGATCGGAGCCAGAGACAATCACCAACCTTCGCTCGACGATCCTCGCTGCTCTAAGCCGTCTAGGTGGCGGCAACCACCAAGAGTAACAAGCGAATCCCACAGTGAAACACGAACACCAAGTGCCTCTAGATGCAAACACTCAAGCAATGCACTTGGATTCTCTCCCAATCTCACAAAGATGTTGAATCTATGATAGAGATAAATGGGAGGGCTTTGGCTAAGCTCACAAGGTTCCTATGTCAATGCCAATGGCTAAAAGAGTGAGCTAGAGCCGGCCATGGGGCTTAAATAGAAGCCCCCACGAAATAGAGCCGTTGTACCCTTCACTGGGCACAACTCGGGGTGACCGGACGCTCCGATCAGATCGACCGGACACAGCCTTCTAGTTGTCCGGTCAACGGATGGCTACCACGTCATCCCTCTCTTCAAATACTGAGCGCCCGATCCCAATGGTCAAGTGATGACCGGACGCAGCACAGTGCCACGACCAGACGCAGGACCCCAGCGTCCGATCACTTCTAGTAAGGCTCCAGCTGCCACCGGACGCGTCAGTTTGATCATGACCGAACGCAGGACCCCAGCATTCAGTCACTTCCAGTAAGCCTCCACTCACGACCGGACACGTCCGGTCATGCTCGACAGGACTCTCCCAGCGTCCGGTCACTCTCTGTCTCCTCTGTGCACTACCACGTCAGTAGGACCGGACGCACCCCGCCAGCGTCCGGTCACAAAGTGACCTGGCGTCCGGTCGAAGACCAACGCCAGCATCTTCACAGCTTCCATTGACTGGATGGTCCAGTCCAGTTGAGACTAGCGTCCGGTGCACTCAATGAAACCATGTCTTTTCTGTATAGGGCGTCGGTGGCACCGTCGGACTATCCGCACTCTACGGGAGGACACTCCACCGGTGAAGTTTCTAACCCTTGCTCAAATGTACCAACCACCAAGTGTATCACCTTGTGCACATCTGTTAGCATATTTTCACAAAATGTTTTCAAGGGTGTTAGCACTCCACTGGATCCTAAATGCATACGCAATGAGTTAGAGCATTTAGTGGCACTTTGATAACCACATTTCAATACGAGTTTCACCCCTCTTAATAGTACGGCTATTGATTCTAAATGTGATCACACTCACTAAGTGTCTCGATCACCAAAAATAAATTGGCTTCTACAACTTATACCTTTGCCTTGAGCCTTTTATTTTTCTCTTTCTTCTTTTCAAGTCCAATCACTTGATCATCACCATGGCATCGCCATCATCATGTCATGATCTTCATTTACTTCACCACTTGGAATGTGCTACCTATCTCATGATCACTTGATAGACGAGGTTAACAATTATGGTTTCATTAATTCACCAAAACCAAACTAGAGCTTTCAACCAAGCCAAAGAGATATGGGCTTAAGGCTGACCCTTGATGAAATCCAATTTTAATTGGGAAGTAATCTGTGTTACCATTGTTTGTTCGAACACTAGTCACAACATTGTTGTACATGTCCTTGATGAGGGTCACGTACTTTGATGAGACTTTATGTTTGTCCAAATACTACTACATAACATTTCTTGGTATCTTGTCATAAGCCTTCTCCAAATCAATAAAAACCAAGTGGATGTCATTCTTCTGCTCTCTAAACCGCTCCATAACATGTCTTATTAAGAAGATTGCTTCTGTGGTTGACCTTCCGGGCATGAAACTAAATTGATTTGTTGATATCTGCGTCGTTCCTCACAGGCGCTGCTCGATGACTCTCCCATAACTTTATAGTTTGGCTCATCAACTTAATTCCTCGATAATTAGTACAACTTTGGATATCTCCCTTGTTCTTGTAGATTGGTATCAATGTGCTTCTTCTCCACTCCTCAGTCATCTTGTTCGATCGAAAGATATTGTTGAACATCTTGGTTAGCCATACTATAGCTATATCCCCGAGACATCTCCACACCTTGATTGTGATGCCATCAGGGCTCATCGCTTTGCCCCCTTTCATCCTTTTCAAGGCTTCTCTGACCTCCGATTCTTGAATCCTCCGCACAAAGCGCCTGTTAGTGTCATCAAACGAGTCGTCCAGCTGAACGGTGGTGTTCTCGTTCTCACCATTGAACAATTTATCAAAATATTCTTGCCATCTATGTCTGATCTCATCCTCCTTCACCAAGAGCTACTCCCTCTCATCCTTTATGCACTTGACTTAGTTGAAGTCCTTTGTCTTCCTATCGTGAGCCCTAGCCATCCTATAAATGTCATTCTCTCCTTCCTTCGTACTCAAACGTCGGTAAAGGTCCTCATAGGTCCGCCCCTTTGCCTCACTCACCGCTCATTTTACAGTCTTCTTTGTCACCTTGTACTTCTCTATGTTGTTTGCACACCTGTCGTGATACAAGCGCTTATAGCACTCCTTTTTCTTAATAGCCTTTTGCACATCTTCATTCCATCACCAAGTGTCTTTTGACTCGCATCCGCTCCCTTTGGTCACTCCAAGCACTTCTGAAGCAACCTTCCGAACATATGTTGCCATCTTCTCCCACATGCTGTTTGCATCGCCTTCATCATTCCAAAGGCCCTCTTCAATGACCTTTTCCTTAAACACCTTTGGTGTCTCCCCTTCTCATTTCCACCACTTCGTTCTAGCAATCCTAGCTTGTTTGTTCTCACGAGCTTGCACCAAAAAGCGGAAGTCAGCCACCACCAGCTTGTGTTGAGCGACCATATATTCTCCAGGTATCACCTTACAGTCCACGCAATTATATGGAAATAATATTTTGATGCAATTATATGCTTTCACCCATGCTTGCTGCACCTAACCCTGCTGTCGACAAGCCTCTGCACACTATTTTCCATCATTCTACAATCCCCCCTGAGATTCACTTTAGTCTCCGTATAGGTACTTTCAAAATCAACAATTCTTATCAGCCACCCAATTCTAGCCGATATAAGTAGAGGAATTCAATTCAATTCATAGGATCAGCACATGTTTATTAATTCTTAATAGCTATGATTGTCTTTCCCCAAATGGGTTATCTAGAGTTGATCCTTCTTATTTAAAGAAGGATTCGAGAGCAGAAACCTGTTTTCAAAGACATAGTTAACCAAATTGAAGAACTATAAGTTGTTGAATTATATAAGACCTTTTTTTGTTCTAATAAAAGAGGAGCTATAAAATTTACCTTCGGACCTTCTTGTATTGCCTTACCAATACTAACATCTTTGTACTTCATGAGCAAATTTACTCATGTTGATAGTTCGGTAGTCTACCAACAAGACGCACAACAGTCACATTTTTATCTTTGAAACATAACACTTACAACACATACAAGATCGAGATTCGTACAGACATTGCCGAATGGAAAGCTCACTTCAACAGAGTTTAAGCGGATTCTGAACACAATGAACCAAAGCAATAGTAAACATGTTGACAGACGCATAACAACAATACTACATTAAGCAGCCAGTGTGGCCGTGGCTGGGCTTTCTGCCGCCGGAGCCACCAGCTGAGCGATGTTCTCCACAGCACGTATCCTGCCGCTGGCCAATCCGGCCGTCAGGTCTTCTACTTCCACTTTCACCACGTCACGGCGGTTGCCAATATCAGCTGCATACCTGCTTGCACAGTACACCCCGACGGCCATCACTGCCATTCCATAGATATTTGTGGTAACCAAGCGGAACGGGGTTGAGACCACTGCGGCAAGAGGTCCACCGATGATGGAGATAGCCTGCCCGCTCTGCCCAACAACACCGCGCTCAGCCACAAGAAGGCCAGTCTTGCAGTATATCGCAAAGTCCTCGCAGTTGCTCTTGAACAGATTGTAGCACCTGAAACCATTGTTCAGCAAGTACTTGGCACGGCGAATCACTGTATCGTCAGGATCAGAGTGCGCGAGGGTGCACGTTCCTCCTCGTGCTTTGGCAAGGAAGAGCGTTGGGTTGACTGCATACTCGAAACGGTAAAGGGCACCCCCAGCTAGGAAGCAGCTGAGGCAAGAGGATACCACACCGTTTGTCTCTGTGCTGGTGTCACTGATTTCGTTGGTGCATACCGGACAAGGCGTGTTGCTTCGCTTTGGGGCAGAACTCACAAGAAGAATATCAACGACAGTTCCTGTTCCAACCTCCTGGCCACTTCTTGTAAAATGGATCACCTTATCATCACCCACATATATTCCTGTGAGAAATGTATGGTTAAACAAATTTACTTTGAATGGCACCTCAAATTGCATAGGATTGTGTGCATTGAAAAATTCCTCAATGCATCACAAGGTAGGTTCAGTGTTTGGATCACCGTGTCAGTAACACAATGAGTGGAAGTGGCATATAACAGGTAAGGGGAACATTCATACATAAGAAAATTCCCCCAACAAAATACCTACAATGTTTCCTACAAGGTTAGTAGGTTACCCAAAGATATACAATCTGCAATAACAATTTCATTTTTTTCCATGTAGCGCCTGTCAAAAGGGTGATCAATTAAACCCAAAAACACCTATGCATACGGCAATACACTAAACATAATTTCATTCCTCCCAGGCAGTTTTTGTTCCTTCAGTTTATGGAGTGTGGTCTTTTCTATTTGGCTAGGGACCGTGCGGTCCATCTTTTTTTATATCAAATGTAACCAGATCATCTATTGCTTCTCAACATAATCATCTCTCCTGCCGATTCGTGGAAAAAGACAAGCAATTTGATTGCCAACAAACTGTCCACATATGTATCTCATATGGTGCAGTTTGAAGGAAGGACTTAAATGATCTCATCTTCACACTAATGAAAGTGTCTCCAGAGCCATTATAACCATTTATTACCAAGCCAGTCAGATATGTCCAGTTCCAATGCACAATGCACTGATTTGTGTACATATTCACAAACTTTTAGTTTGAGAAACATAAAAAAGCTGTAAATATCTTCTTTTACAGTGCACTTTCGAAGCTACTCCACTCACCTAAAATTTACAATTTAAATTTTCTCAGCCGTTAGAGCTTGACAGTAACAAGAAAGATAAATTTTTGGGAAATGATAAATAAAAAGAAGAGGGAAAAGAGAGGACGTAGGTGGTGGTGTTAGACAGATAACCGGCTAGGCCTTATTGGCCCAGTCTATTAGCTGCACCTGGGCCTTGAGCCCGTATGGTTTCGATAGATTGGTTTTCTAACCATAGGCAAGTATATCCATCGGTGGTAATACTTCTATAAACCTAACCTAGATGATCCTTGCCTGTATATGTACATGTATTCCATGGCTCCATAATCAATCTATTGTTTACCGTGCAATTGCATTGCTTTAAGGTAGGGCCCCCTTTGAAGCCAAGAATTTCACATGGTTCGATTCAATTTCCACAAGATTAGGGGGACCTATCTAGTTCCAAATGGAACTTGTCTGTCTTGTTTGGTCTGACATAAAACTCCTATTGAGTTTGGACTTCAAACTTTGAAGAACGGCACAGCAGACCATGGACAGCATCTAGAAATCAACCATGCTGATTTGATGCACAAACAAAGGGTTCGTGGATACGCTCACCAAACGGTGCTGGTATTTAAGATATCTAGGGAATCAATCCAAGCCCCAAGCAGCTAATGAGATCTCTACCCTAAAAACATTTTCAGGGCCAATCAGTTCAGAGAAATCCCCTCCCTGCTAACCCAAAACATCCGACATCGGTGAAGAGACCGACACGCATGAAGTAAGTAGATTAGACAATATCGAATAGCATGAGAGTGGTGCATAACATTTAAGCCAAGTCCCCATTTCGCAAATTCACGAACCCAAAACCTTGGCAAATTAATGTGATCCAATCATCCAATCAATCAAAGTTTAAATACAACGGAGTAAGCATAATATAAGCAATACAATACAATACAATACGAATCACCTCACCGTGATGCGCGTAGACCCACGCGGCCCTCCAGGAGTAGATGTGATCCCCCACCTTGAGGCTCTCCTTCCCAATCCTATCTCAACACAATGAAAAAGTTCTCACAAAAGAAAGGGGGGGGGGGGGGGGGGGGGGGGGGGGGGGGGGGGGGGGAGGATAACCGCGCACTGCAGAGATCAGACTGACCACCAATACGGATGAGTCTATCTAGGAACAAATACCAGAGAAGGAATGGATCTGAGGGGTGACCTGTTTGAGAGGAGACCCATGGAGACGGGAGCCTGGCGGCGGGCGTGGTCGACGAGTCGATTTGGGCCGGCGAGCAGAAGCGGCGTAGAGGGAGGAGAGGAGAGGAGAGGGACGGAAGCGAAGAGGAGGTGGCTTGCGCGTTTGAGTCAAGGACAAAATGGGGAAAGCCGGTGGCCGTAGGAACGTAGGATGCACGAGACGCTGATCTCACGCGGGCGTCACGCCCGCAACCGTTGCTGCCTGTCAAAGCATGTTTTTGGTTCGATTGATGAGAACTGACGACAGTGCACAAAAAAACATCGGATTTGCAAAACTGTCTCTTCTTTAAACAGTTATTATGTTTTTTTTTCAAAAATACTGTTGGTACTCTCGTTTGAGTAACGTTGTCCACTAAAACAGAACGACAGTTTTGCAACAACAAAAACAATACTCGGTGCTTAATGATGACGTATCTTGCTCATTGGAATAGGTAACATGATGAAGACTTAAGGACGAAGGTTTCTGGACTGGAGCCTGGAGGAGTGGAGAGCCCCAGTAGTCTGATGTCTGTAGAACCGAACAGCAGCGCTGATTGATTGATGTTATGGTCGCCGGCTCGCGCCCTCGCGGTCGGGTCAGCACTCAGCAGCGCAAGCGTTGTCGGCAGGCTGTGCTGATTTGGCTTATAAACCATGACTAAAAGTATCGTTAGCTGGTTTGGTGTAAGAGAAAAATACTATTCGTTGACTGATAAATTATGATTTATAAGCCAAATACGACCATGAAAAAGGCTGACGATCCACGGCAAAAACGCGTCTCGTTCGAGGGTTTTGAAGCTGATGACGATGAGTAAAACAACTCCGTTTACTAGGATCTGCACCGAATGTGCGTCACATCGGCAGGGGCAACGTAACCAAGAAGCACGCCGCGAGATTACCTTGACAGTGCTGTTGTGCATGTGCACAGCACGGCACAAGCAGCGATTCAGCGAAAGAGATGGCGGCTACACAGATTGCGCTGTAATCTTGTAACGACAAAAACAGGTCGTGTGCACCTCCAATCCAAAAGAACAGCAGCTATATATACTCGCTCCCAACAATAGGTTCGCACACGACTAACCACACGAATTCACTACAAAACACCGGGAAAGGAAGATATACTCAGTACTATTGACAATTGACTCTGGCATATGATTGCTGAAAAACCTAGGTGACGTAGACAGGGCAGCAAGTACATGCAAGAATCTGATGCAATACGGCGAGGAAGACGTTGGCCACCAGCCAAACAAGGAGGTCCGTTCCCTACTCCAGGTCATTTCCGCTTTGGCATCAACGTTGAGCTTTTCCTTCCAGCGGATATATGCTTTCATTCATGCACTCCAATTGACTGGCCCGGCATGCTGCAATTTGGACCATCAGATGAGCCAGATGGAAAAGCACATTCCAGTTCTGGTAGGGAGCGAGCATCACCCTTTTTGCTTGGACACTAGCCAATCAAGATTTGTCCACTAGTGGCTCTCTGTCATTCTCAAGCACCGCCTTCCTACTACTGCCACCAAGAGCACTTCAGGGAAAAGATCGGCTGCTTATCTAAAATAGGCTGACAAGATCCTGATTTCAGAAACTCAACAGCAGCAACAACAATGTTCTTAAGCTATCCTGTGCAATATTGGTTGTGTCTTTGTGAATCAGCCAATCAGGGAATCTTAGATAGAAGGCCTAAAAACATAGACGTGTGACGTTCTTCCTAATTCAATCAGGGTGTCTAAAACATGATTTCTGCTAAATTTCCTTCAGGAAAGGAACCGATTCCTTCCAGCAACTCCTTATCATGTCAACAACTCTCATAGTGTATTTCTCATCCTCGGGGTAATAAGCGATTGGGTCGTCAAGCAGCGGGGCTTCCAGATCCAAAACTCCTTCCAGTGTAGCATGCAGACAGTATGCTGAATAAGTGATGTGGTAACCCCCTTCCTGGACAACCAATATCTGCCCACTGCTATGTCGATTAGCCAGGCTCCTCATTATTTGTCCAATTTTCCTGTAGCCTTCCATGGTCAAGCACTGTCTTCCATTGGGATCAAACTGCATAAGTCAAAACATAATGTAATTATTGTTGATCTAACAGGTGTCATAGAGTCTACAGAAATTTGTCTCTTTCTAAAAACGTTTGCAATTATCACCACCAACCAACAGGATTTTAATGGACAGTAAACAAAGACGAGGAAAATGTGAACTTAGGTGTCCTCAAGCACAGCATCACATGGCCAAAGAAATTCATTGTCATAACTACTAAAATCTAAAGATAATGTTTGGATTCACTAAGATATATATAAAACAAAAATGTGGGTTATGTGGAAATCTTTAACATGCATTCACTTGGGTCAGATTAATAATAATATAGACTCAAACAGAGAATCCTACTGACTTTTTATCAGAGTAAATAACCCTAAAAGAATCATTTATATAATAACTCAGGCTGGCAGCCTGTTCAGCCCTCTCCTTGTGATCACACAATTGTGCACTCAGTAATGGTATGAGTCATGCGTGGAAGTGTGATTGCCCGAAGTTAATGATGAGGATGCATACAGGTTGCTCCAGGTGGTGGTCTCGGCAGAGCCAATCAAGCTTGCACTAGTTTCCTTTCTTTCATAGTTGGTCTCAGGGAAAGGAGGAAAAGAGAATAAGGACATTATGAACAAGTTTGACAAAATTTGCCACGGAGTGAATGAAGCAGCAATGTTCTCTATCATGTAAACATAACCTAGCCAAATTTGAGCCTATCTAATCTAGACTGCAGTTGTTTATGACTTTTAAACTGCAGTTTGGGACCCTCTGAGTAGCGACGATCTACTACTCGGGCACCAGTTGCAGTGTGCCCTGCAGTTGGCACAGCAGCACCATATCTCCGAAGAAAACACCTGTACTACCGCGGCATAGAGGGAGCAAATAATTTTCTGGGACAGGCACAAGTGTGCTTTGTCACTCTGCTTCAACTACAAGGACTATGTAAGTGTGGTGCACTCAGCTATCTGTTCTTATATGTGCAATATCTAATGTTAGTTTCTTGTATAGCGCTTTTTTTCTCAAAGAAAAAGAGCCTTATTATTGGTTAAAGCCTGACTTGCAACTACAGGTTTGAATGTGATGCTCAATGATCAATATGGGTTCAGTGAAATTCATGTATGGCAGCATAGAATTATTTAAGAATCTAGTAAATGCTGGTTTACTCATGAATAAGTTTGTTCATTGATCATTTATGTTGTCACATTATCTCCATTGAGCACTTCTCATTGCAAAGTGATCTGTATACTTCATGATAACTGTGTGTAATTGATCAACTGTGAACTAGTTGAGCTAAATTCTGGAATAAAATGGATGCTACCGCACTTAGTCAAGGATCCTAAAAGCCTTTTAGGCCTTGGATGGCCATTGGTTTGGTAACCCGTAGTCCCATACTGAGAGAATCATTAGAGTATAATTCATGTAGCATTTTTTCTAGTTACCGGAAGGTCCCGGGTTCGAGTAGCGGTCTCCTCGCATTGCACAGGCGAGGGTAAGGCTTGCCACTGACACCCTTCCCCAGACCCCGCATAGAGCGGGAGCTCTCTGCACTAGGTACGCCCTTTATATTCACCTGCTTATTGTGTCGATTAAAAATGATGTTTGCTTATGACTTTGTGAGTAGCATAAATCTGTCCTAATGCGTTGACTAAATGTTCATCTTGTCTGCAATCTTATCGTGGTTCTTGTATGTCTTTTACTTGTAAAATCCGGGGATCAATTGTTACTAAAATGTGCCTTATCCTACAACAGGTTGCACTTCACAAATCAAAATCACCAAAAGTACATCTGGGGAAATATGACCTATTAGCTATTTGGTCCACGGATTTTAAGCATCACAATGAAAGCACCAGTTAAATGGAGTCAACTGTACAAAAAAACATCGGATTTGCAAAACTGTCTCTTCTTTAAACAGTTATTATGTTTTTTTTTCAAAAATACTGTTGGTACTCTCGTTTGAGTAACGTTGTCCACTAAAACAGAACGACAGTTTTGCAACAACAAAAACAATACTCGGTGCTTAATGATGACGTATCTTGCTCATTGGAATAGGTAACATGATGAAGACTTAAGGACGAAGGTTTCTGGACTGGAGCCTGGAGGAGTGGAGAGCCCCAGTAGTCTGATGTCTGTAGAACCGAACAGCAGCGCTGATTGATTGATGTTATGGTCGCCGGCTCGCGCCCTCGCGGTCGGGTCAGCACTCAGCAGCGCAAGCGTTGTCGGCAGGCTGTGCTGATTTGGCTTATAAACCATGACTAAAAGTATCGTTAGCTGGTTTGGGTGTAAGAGAAAAATACTATTCGTTGACTGATAAATTATGATTTATAAGCCAAATACGACCATGAAAAAGGCTGACGATCCACGGCAAAAACGCGTCTCGTTCGAGGGTTTTGAAGCTGATGACGATGAGTAAAACAACTCCGTTTACTAGGATCTGCACCGAATGTGCGTCACATCGGCAGGGGCAACGTAACCAAGAAGCACGCCGCGAGATTACCTTGACAGTGCTGTTGTGCATGTGCACAGCACGGCACAAGCAGCGATTCAGCGAAAGAGATGGCGGCTACCACAGATTGCGCTGTAATCTTGTAACGACAAAAACAGGTCGTGTGCACCTCCAATCCAAAAGAACAGCAGCTATATATACTCGCTCCCAACAATAGGTTCGCACACGACTAACCACACGAATTCACTACAAAACACCGGGAAAGGAAGATATACTCAGTACTATTGACAATTGACTCTGGCATATGATTGCTGAAAAACCTAGGTGACGTAGACAGGGCAGCAAGTACATGCAAGAATCTGATGCAATACGGCGAGGAAGACGTTGGCCACCAGCCAAACAAGGAGGTCCGTTCCCTACTCCAGGTCATTTCCGCTTTGGCATCAACGTTGAGCTTTTCCTTCCAGCGGATATATGCTTTCATTCATGCACTCCAATTGACTGGCCCGGCATGCTGCAATTTGGACCATCAGATGAGCCAGATGGAAAAGCACATTCCAGTTCTGGTAGGGAGCGAGCATCACCCTTTTTGCTTGGACACTAGCCAATCAAGATTTGTCCACTAGTGGCTCTCTGTCATTCTCAAGCACCGCCTTCCTACTACTGCCACCAAGAGCACTTCAGGGAAAAGATCGGCTGCTTATCTAAAATAGGCTGACAAGATCCTGATTTCAGAAACTCAACAGCAGCAACAACAATGTTCTTAAGCTATCCTGTGCAATATTGGTTGTGTCTTTGTGAATCAGCCAATCAGGGAATCTTAGATAGAAGGCCTAAAAACATAGACGTGTGACGTTCTTCCTATTCAATCAGGGTGTCTAAAACATGATTGATTTCGCTAAATTTCCTTCAGGAAAGGAACCGATTCCTTCCAGCAACTCCTTATCATGTCAACAACTCTCATAGTGTATTTCTCATCCTCGGGGTAATAAGCGATTGGGTCGTCAAGCAGCGGGGCTTCCAGATCCAAAACTCCCTCCAGTGTAGCATGCAGACAGTATGCTGAATAAGTGATGTGGTAACCCCCTTCCTGGACAACCAATAGCTGCCCATTGCTATGTCGATTAGCCAGGCTCCTCATTATTTGTCCAATTTTCCTGTAGCCTTCCATGGTCAAGCACTGTCTTCCATTGGGATCAAACTGCATAAGTCAAAACATAATGTAGTTATTGTTTGTCTAACAGGTGTCATAGAGTCTCCAAGAAAATTTCTCTCTTTCTAAAAACGTTTGCAATTATCACCACCAACCAACAGGATTTTGATGGACGGTAAACAAAGACGAGGAAAATGTGAAACTAGGTGTCCTCAAGCAGAGCATCACATGAGTACATGACCAAAGAAATATATTGGCATAACTACTAAAATCTAAAGATAATGTTTGGATTCACTAGGATATACTATATCAAAACTAAAATGTGGGTTATGTAGAAATCTTTAACATGGATTCACTTGAGTCAGATTAATAATCATATAAAGACTCAAACAGAGAATCTTACTAAATTTTTATCAGAGTAAATAACCCTAAAAGAATCTTCTATATAATAACTCAGGCTTGGCAGCCTGTTCAGCTCTCCCCTTGTGATCAAACAATTGTGCAGTCAGTAGTGCTATCAGTAACGCATGGAAGAGTGATTGCCCGAAGTTAATAATGAGAATGCATACAGGTTGCTCCCAGTCCCAGACATTGACTCAAGAAATATTCTTTACGAAACATGGATCTGCCAGTCCAGGCGGTGGTCTCAGCTGAGCCAATCAAGCTTGCACTAGTTTCCTTTCTTTCATAGTTGGTCCCAGGGAAAGGAAGAAAAGAGAATAAGGACATTATGAACAACTTCAACAAAATTTGCCAGAGTGCAATGTTCTCTATCATGTAAACAGAACCTAGCCAAATTTGAGGCTATCCAATCCAGAATGCAGTTGTTTATTACTTTTAGACTGCAGTTTGGGGCCCTCTGAGTAGCAGCAATCTCCTGCTACTCGGGCACCAGTTGCAGTGTGCCCTGCAGTTGGCACAGCAGCACCATATCTCCAAAAACACCTGTACTAGCTCGGCATAGAGGGGGTGAATAATTTTCTGGGACAGGCACAAGTGCGCATTGCCTCTCTGTCCTGTTTCTACAAGGATTATGTAAGTGCGTTGCACTCACCTATCTGTTATTATATGTGCAATATCTAATGCTAGGTTCTTGTTTAGCACTTTTTTTTCGAACAAGCTTTTATTATTGGTTAAAGGCTGAATCGCAACTGCAGGTTTGAATGTGATGCTCAATGATGAATGGGTTCAGTGACATTCATGTATGGCAGCATACAATTATTTAAGAATCCAGTAGAGGCTGGTTTACTCATGAATAAATTTGTTCATTGATCATTTATGTTGTCACATTATCTCCTTAGCACTTTCTCATTGCTAGGTGATTTGTATCCTTCATGATAATTGTGTGTAATTGATCAACTGTGAATTAGTTGAAGTAAATTCTAGAATAAAATGGATGCTACCATACTTAGTCAAGGATCCTAAAAGCCTTTTAGGCCTTGGATGGCCATTCGTTTGGTAACCCATACTGAGAGAATCATTCCTGTAGCATTTTTCTAGTTATATTCACCTGCTTATTGTGTCAACCATGAAGCGAACAGGGCCTTTGTGAGTAGCATAAATCTGTCCTAATGAGATGATTAAATGTTCATCTTGTTTACTGCAACCTTTTGGTGCTTCTTGTATGTCTTTTACTTGTTAAATCTGGGAATCAATTTTAGTTGCTAAAATGTACCTTATCCTACAACAGGTTGTGCTTCTCACAAATCAAAATCACTAAAAGTACATCTGGGAGCAAAGGTAACACCCAGAAATATGACCTATTGGCTATTTGGTCCACGGATTTTAAGCATCACAATTCACAATGAAAGCACCAGTTAAATGGAGTCAATTGTTCCTCTTTATGATATTACCCATCCTCCCATTATTTGTCAACAACAACCATATCCACTAGCTGCTATGTAATCTTTACTAGCAAAATTGACTATTGGAGCAATGGATTGACCGCACAAATACATGGAATTCTAAGTGATTAATAGACACAACATGTAATGAAGCAAGGAAAACAAGTGTGCGAACTAAACTTACCGCGCTAGAATCTTGACCAATCACAAGAACCAATAGCTGAGGCTGAAACTTATCAATCGCTGGAACGACCAACTCGTTCATCGCATATGCATACCCAGCATCTCCACTTCCATTAGGCAAAGGTATATTGAGATTGTACCCAAGCCCCTTGCCTTCACCAATCTCATCGACGGAGCCACTCTGCGGATGCGATGGCCCCCAAGAACCATGCCTCATGTGAAGAGACATTGTCAACACATTGTCTGTGCGATAGAAGCCCTCCGTGGTACCATTCCCGTAGTGTACATCAATATCCACAACGGCAACCTTTAAACGGCCGGAATCCAGAGCCAGCTGCACAGCAAGTCCGGCATTGTTCAGAAAGCAGTAACCATCGGCATGGTCGGGCTGCGCGTGGTGGCCAGGGGGCCGAACCAACGCGTAGGCCAGGTTCCCATGCCCGTCAAGTATGTGCTTCACGGCGGAGAGCGTGGTCCCGGCCGCTAGAAGCGCCGCGCCCCAGGAGCCCGGGTTCAAGAACGTGCCCTCACACAGCTTCTTGGCTCCGGTGGCGTTCGCCTGCACGAGCTGCTCTATGTATTCTGCAAACCAACCCCAAGAAGATTTTAGCCAATATACCGTGAAGGTAACTGAATTTTGCTCAGCGTTTACAAATGCTGTATATTTTACTATGCAAACACCAGGAAAAGAGACAAATTTAGTGAATCAAGATTCCAGAATGCGATGGGCAGGTAGTAAGAGCTACAAGAAAGTCTGAGGGGATTTCGGCTTTGGGGGTTGACCTGAGGAATGGAAGGAGAGGAGCTCGGAGGCGTGGGCGGGGCGGCCCGAGTGCCAGGAGAGGAAGTGCGCGATGGGCCCGCGACGGAGGATGGAGACCATGTTGCGGACGCGGTCGGCGTTCTCCGGGTGCTGGTCGAGCACGTCCAGGAATCCCGGGTCGCGGCCCGAGTCGAAGACGCCGCGGCCGGCGTCGTGGGCCAGCATGCCCTCGTGCCAGAACACCGCCAGCTTGTCTCCCGGACCCGGCGGTGGCGCCTCCGCCGGCGGCGGGGAGGATTCGGACGCCATCGGCGGCTCGGCGCGGCCGCGCGGGGGGTTTCGCTTCGCAGTGACGGCGCCTGCTGTTCAACCATCAACGCCTCAGTATGACTCAGCGTCCCAGCAAAATCGCAATTTTTTCTTTTCTTTTGAGCGGATTTAGAGACAGTGAGACACTGAAACAGAGAGATGATAACAGATGAAGCCCACGTTTAGTTCCACCAAAATCCAAACTTTGGCACTATAAAAAAGAAGATTTCTCGTTACATCAAACTTGCGGTACATACATGAAGTATTAAATGTTGACGAAATCAAAAACTAATTGCACAGTTTGGTCGTACTTTGCGAGACGAACGTTTTAAGCCTAATTAGTCAACGATTGAATAATTATTACCAAACACAAACGAAATGCTACCGTGCGCTACAGTGCTGGGAAATTCCGGCGGCGCCGATTCCGCAGGCAACTAAACGCGGCCGAAGACGCAATTTGTGTTTGCATGCCCATGGCCTCTAATTTGTGCCGCTGTCCTCGGGAGATGTAGGTACATTGGGCCTTTGGTAGCTGTTCTTTTTTTTAGGGGCCTTTGGTAGCTGTTCTGGCAGTTCTGCTGTGAGTCTTTCTTCGTTTTCAATTGAAATTCAAAACCTATAGCTATTTTGGGCGGTTGGGATCTTGCACTTTTCTTTTTGCAGAATATATGTCAAAATGGTTACGGTAGGTTTTGAAATTGTTCTGAACTTATCAGCCATCAAACAATGTTTTTCAAGGAAAATTCACCGGCAGTCCTCGAACTTGGCATGGGATGTCATTTAGATCCCTATAATCTCAAAATGGTATTTCTGAGTCCTTTAACTTGGTTACAGGTCTCATCTAGGTCCAAATGGACCTTAACCCACATTTAGGCTGGCGTGGCATGTATTTGACGTGTGGGGACTGCGCTATGCCACCAGACCGTGCCCCATCGTCCCCGGTCTCTCTCTCTCTCTCTCTCTCTCTCAGTCTCTTCTGCAGCAGCCTCGCCGTTGATTCGGGGCCGACAGCGGCGTGCAGGCCTGCGCGAAGGTGTGCGGCGGCCGCGCGTGGCAAGGGCGGCAGCGGCCCCCGGGCGTGCACGCTGGAGCGACGGCGGCGCGGCTATGCTGGCGAAACGCGGGAGCGGCACGGTGGCGGCTCAACGACGGCCCTGTGACACGAACCGGTGCAGCTCGCCGCATATCTCCACAGCGCTGTACCCGATGGCGGCGCGCTACTGCCACGGCGTTCCTCGACGCACCCAACCTAGCCCACCGCGCCGAGGACTTCCTCGCGCAGGCCACGCTCCAGTCGCTCCCGGGCGCCGCCGACGTGCTGCGGTCCTACGAGGCGCTGCTCCCGGGTGGTGGGCGGCCGAGCTCACGACGTTGCCTCCGGCGTTGTTCCGAAGGGTTATCGCGGCACTGCGGTGCCACCGCGCAGACCCGGACCGCCGTGGCCACCGCTTACGCGGAGCACGTCCTGGCCGAGATTCTCGCGGCGCCCGTCCGCCGAGCTCCGTCGTCCAGGCGGACGTAGACCTACGCACGCTGCTCGAGGCCATTGTGGACGCGTTGCCTTCCACTGCCAACACGCCCCTCCCGGCTGCGTTGCTCTACCGCATCCTCCACGCCGAGGGACGCGTCTGGAACGCCAACACGGTGAGCCGTGCCGTCGCCGCGTTCGTCGAGCACCAACAGCGGCAACAGCAGCCGTAGATGCAGGAGGGCCGATGGGCGTCCTTGGCCGGAGGAGGACCAGCAGCAGACGTCTGTCTTCCCGGCGAGCCAGGCCGTGCTCACGTAGTGTAACACCCTCGGTGTGACACCCTAAACAAACCACTAAACCATATCATGAGCATCATGTTTATGTGATAAAGCATGTGATAAAGTGTGCAGATCAATTTCTTGTAACGTAAAATGACTAATAAAAATGTTGAATGAAAGTTGATTCAATAGCTCATGTATATCAAGTAGGGTTGAAAACCAATTTTTATTAAGCAAAAGTATTATAGAACATGTGCGTGACACCTAAATAAGGTCTGAAGTATAAACTTTATAGATGACAATGCAACTTTTGCTGTAGAAAAGTAACATTGCTAGCTAGTATTTCTAAAAGCTTAAAAATGGAACTTGAAATTGAATCTAGCTCAAGACTTAGAAAATCCCTCAAGTCTAAAGACAGTTTGACAGCACCATGTTTGGAAATTACACCTGTGAAATTGAGTTAATAGGGGGTGTCATGTTTTAGCTCTGGTTGGTAGCCTAATAGGCCCTCTTTAGCATAGTGAAGGTGGTTTAGTTTCAACTCCAGTAGTTTAGTTTTTGTAGACGCTTTAAAATTCGTGCGCAACACGTCTCTGGTCGCTCGGCCTGGAGTGCGCGGTCATCGTGTTCCGGCGCTCACCATTGCCACGCTCGGCCGAGCCACGCGTGCGTGTGGCCGCGCGCTGGTAGGCCAGGGCCGCCCTTGGCTTGGCCGTGGCCTAGCCATCTCTGGGCGCAGCGCCCGCTGCTGGCCGCGGGCCGCCTGCACGGCCAGCCGTTGGCCCTGTGCCCCCCTCGGCCGCTGCCACCCTACCGCGTGGCTGCCCCATCCGTCGCCGCACTGCTGCTGCCGCTGTCCTCCCTGCCTCACGCTGCGACGTTGCTGCTGTCCTGCTCGCCACCACTCGTGTGGCCTTGCCTCTGCTGCCGATGCCGTAGCCTCTCCATATATGGCACTGCGGACGCACATGCCATGCCCGGTTGTGGACGCGCACATTTTGTCCATAGCTGCTGCACACGTGCCGCACTGATGGCTCCACCCACGTCCCACCAAGTCGAGGACGAGCCGAGCTCTGACCTGCCCCCATCCCTTCTCTGCCATCCCGACTGGCTGACACCGCTCACCAATTCGGCTTGGAGAGGTCACCTCGACTCGATTCGTCGTGCCTCATGCTCCGCCATTAAGTCACCTATTCGCCTGTCCCCACCCCGCCTTGAATCATGCCCGGCCAATCTCCAATTTGGGCGTTTCCTCGCCGTCGGGCCGATAAGGCCGTGATCGGCAGGTGTCGATGGCAGCCCTCTAGCCAACCACCTAAAGCCAAATCGGCTGCACAACTAGCTTAGCCTAGAACTCCTCTTCCTTCTGCGCCCTTGGCCTTACCGCTACGGCTACCCTAGCGCCACTGACTCGGCCATGTCCGACGTGGTGCACCACCGCACTGTTCGGTCGCACGCAGCCAGCCCTGCTCAGGTAGCCTTCGACCGAACCATCACCTCGACTAGGTTTGCGGTGAGCCCCTGATGCTTCTCCGCTACCTCTACTGCTCTATTAGCATCGTAGCTCTCCGGAACGGCTGTGCCACCATCGCGGATGGCCGCGCACCATTGCCGCCCACTCCAGTGTGTCCCGCTGCATCTCACCACCGCTTAGTATAGGCGCTAGGGCCGTAGGTGGAGGTCGGCTCATCAGCTGGGCCTGCGTGAGCCTCTAGTGGTCGGCGTTACCACCCTGTGCCACCGCCTGCCACGCCGCCATGCACAGAGTCATCGGGGCATGAATGAGGAAATTTGAGTAAAGCTAGGGGGTTAAATGAATTCGTCAGAGAGACATAGGAATAGTGTTGTGGGTTTAGGTGTAATTCAGGATAAGATCGAGGTCTCTTTTGCAAAAGCTCCATCATGTGCGGGCGTCCCCCTCCGTGGGCCATCTCGCGCGTGGGCCATGTCCGCGCGAGCCGCGTGTAAATGGGCCACGTGGCTGAAATCATTTTTCTTTTTCTTAGGAATTGGTTAATGCTTTTCTAATTTAATTTTTGTGCTAAACTTGTAGACTTAATATAAAATTGTATCGGTGTTGAAAAATTGTTAAACTAATTTGGCTAGGCTCCTAAAATTATGATCTACCTGTTAGTATAGTTAGTTCATACAAATCTGTGTTGGTACTAAGGTCTATTAAATCACTTGAAAGTGTTTAATATTATTAGGATAATTATTGTAGGAATTTTTGTGGTAAATTGGTGATAGCTTTAATCCTAAAATTTTTATCGTAGCTTCATTGTATTATTATGTGCTCAGTGTAATTTTTGTGGCCTTAGACTAGACTAAACATTAGGGTAGTTAAATATTCTTTGTTTAAATATACATTAAATATTTAATAGAAATAAAGGCATACCATTGAATTACGAAACTAGGTGCTTGTTAGTTGAACACAACACTTTACTTGATGAAGATGATAGTTAGCTTAGTATCTTAGTCATTAGAGCTAGCTTAGTAGCTTAACATGTGTATTCTTATTTTAAGAGTTGTTGTTGCCTAAATACTAAGTTGTTGCATCATCATCATTGCATGCATATAGAGAACGAGTCAGCGGAGATCGTGATCACCGGTGATCACGAGTTCGAGGAGATCATCGGAAAGTATGAGGAGGAGATTCTTGTATAGGAGAAGGTCCTGAAGCTACCATTGATTGACTCAGCTGACACCACGCCTGCCCAAGGCAAACCCCGGTGCATAACCTCTTTTTTCATATCCATCGTGTGTGTGTGTGTGTGTATATATATATGTGTGTGTGTGTTGTGCATTTACATTGCAGGAAAATTTTGTGGAAACCACATGCATATATATATATATATACTCCCTATGAGTTCTACTAGTAGATGCTATGTTTAGGTCATCGATAGCGTGAGTAACCTGCCGTTGCTCACATTAGGTGATTATTATTACTCTCATAATAAAAGGATGAAGAGAAAATGGATACCGGGTAGGGATAGGATATGGGTTATTGGTGGGTGTAACAAGTTATATCCCACGGCCACAGGGCTTAGCTTGGTTACACTATTTTCTCTGTCTGTGTCGATTGAGGACCATTCGTTGCTGTGGATGGTAGTCAGGTCATAGACTTATTATCCTGAGCACATACTTGCTTATGGGAGCGGGAAGGCTCGTTGTGCTCTTGTCATGGGTTCTGGCTCTTTTCGGACCGATTGATTGGAAACAGGGAAAGGTGGAGGCCTAAGCACCATGCTAAGACCAGGTCTCAAGTGTGGGGGCTTGGAGTCCAAGTTTGGACGGGGATCTAGACCCCTCGACAGAAGTGGAGTGGGTTGGTCTCTTTTGTGCCTGGGGAACAAGTGGGGCATGTGTTTCGAGGTACCCAGCTAGGATAGATTGGTTCGCGAATCGTTGTTTCTGTGAGACGGTACGACTTGGCTATGGTCTAGCACCGTAGTTAGAATTGGAATATGAAAGATGGTAAATTGGTTCTGATTGCTCAACCCTTACTTGAAGGTAGAACATGCGCTTACCTAGAATGGTTAGCTAATAAAGTAATCATGACTACTAATAAAACTTGACCTTAAGGACACACTATTAGTAATGCTTTCCGCAAACAAAAGAAACCAGCAGACCATATTGCCTATCATATCCTTGAGAGTCAGGAAATTATTCCTACTAGTCAGGTAAGTCTTGCGAGTACATTGTGTACTCAGGTTTTGTTTTACCTTATTGCAGGGGTAGCTTGAGGAGTTAGCTCTTGTGTGAAGGATTCTTCTGGTGGGCACAGATAGATCCGCGTATCGTTTTCGCTAGATGATTATTACATTTTCAGTTGTTTAATTATCGCACTCTAAACTCTGGTATTGTAATAAATAATTTCTAAGACTCTATGTTGTATGAAATGAACTAAGTATTGTAAGCTCGTACTCATTATTGGATTCTATATGTAAAACGTGGATTGTTTTGAGTTCTCCCTTGGGGTGTGCTCGACGGAACTGCCCGTTTTAGCCCACTTTTGGGGTGCTTAGTGTCTAGTGGAAGACGAGTGCCTCCGAAAGTATGTTATTCGAGGCGTTTCTGCCACACGTAGGGGCTAGAGCCCGACATTCATCTTCTCGGCGAGCGTCGATGCCGCTAGGTAGTGCAGCCTCAATGCCTCGCCGTTGGGCAGCCGCGCGGCCTCCTCGCTGTAACACCCTCGGTGTTACACCCTAAATCATTTACTAAAACATGTCATGAGCATCATGTTTATGTGTTAATGCATGTGATAGAATGTGTAGATAAATTTCTTGTAACTTAAAATGATCAATAAAAATGTTAAACGAAAGTTGTTTCAATAGTTCATGTATATCAAGTAGGGTTTAAAACTAATTTTTAGTGAACAAAAATGCTATAGAACATGTGCATGATACTTAAATAAAGTTTGAAGTACAAACTTTGTAGATGATAGTGAAATACTTGCTGTCAAAAAATGATATTACTAGCTAATATTTCTACTAGCTTAGAAATCATAAATTGAAATCAAATTCAGCTCAAAACTTAAAAAAATTCCAAGTCTATCAACATCTAGACATTGCTATGTTTAGCAAATTATTTTGAGAGATTGGGTTAAGGGGTGGTATAGTGTTATAGCTCGATTTGGTAATCTCATAGGTCATCTTGAGCATGGTGAAGATGGTTTGGCTTCCAAAGCAACCGTTTAGTCGTTTTGGGCGCTTTAAAATATGTGCACGTCATAATCTCGGGATAGTTGGCGCCGTGTGTGCAGTCACTGCACAGCCACTCCACACCACGCACATGGCCATGTCCCACGCGGTCACCCGGTGCTGCCATGCTAGGTTCGTCGGGCCGCCTGGGCTTGGTCGAGGCTGGCTGCAGCGAGCCGCTGGCCCCGCGCCCCTGCTGCCTAGCCTCATGGTGCCGCCATTAGTGTCACCGCGATCGTGCTACGCTGCTATCGCATCTGCCCACTGCTACCTCGCCGCACTGCCAACACACCTCATGCCACAACGCTGTCACTGCCATCGCATCATCGTCGTGTCTGTGCTTGTCCGCTGTACCCCCTGCGCCACTGCCAGCCAAGTTCAAGGCCGCCACTGCCATGCGCACGTGGTTGAGCCACCATCACCTTATCATTTAAGACACTATAGCCATGTGGGCCATGTCAGTCGGACACGCGCACGCCTTGTCTGTAGCCCCATGCATGGGTGCCCTGATCGTGCCGCTCGCATCCCACCAAGGCAAGGACGAGCCGAGCCACCTACTATGCCCCGTTGAAAGCTCTAGTTTGGTTTTGGTGAATTGATGAAACCCTAAGTGCTAACCTAGTTTATCAAGTGATCATGAGATAGGTAGCACATTCTAAGTGGTGAAGCAAATGAAGATCATAACATGATGATGATCAAGTGCTTGGACTTGGAAAGAAGAAAGAGAAAAACAAAAAGCTCAAGGCAAAGGTATAAATCATAGGAGCTATTTTGTTTTGGTGATCAAGACACTTAGAGAGTGTGATCACATTTAGGTTTAATAGCTGTACTATTAAGAGGGGTGAAACTCGTATCGGAATACGCTTATCAAAGTGCCACTAGATGCTCTAACTCATTGCATATGCATTTAGGATCTAGTGGAGAACTAACACCCTTGAAAATGTTTATGAAAATATGCTAACACATGTGCACAAGGTGATACACTTAGTGGTTAGCACATTTGAGCAAGGGTGGAGAAGTTAGAGGTGAAATGGAGTTGGTCGCAATGATGCTGGCGTCAGTCAAAAGACCAGACACTGGGTCGATCAGCGATCGGACGCTGAAGGGCTGCGTCCGGTCATGTTGTCGGTCGGTATAGTGATTAGGGTTAAGCACCGGACACTAGAGCTATGTCCGGTCAAGCTTGACCGAACGCGTCCGGTTGGCAAAAACATGTTTTGGACCCTTACTGTAAACGACCGGACGCTGAGGGTCCAGCGTCCGGTCAGTTCTATCGGAGCGTCCGGTCAACATTTCGACCATTGAGATCAAACATTCATTGTTGAACGCAGGAGACATGTGGCCACCATCGGGCGACCAGACGCTGAGGAGCAGCGTCCGGTCAGTTGGACCGGAGCGTCCTGTCAGCCCGTGTTATGCCTAGTGAAGGGGTATAACGGCTTTATTCCATGGGGGCTTCTATTTAAGCCCCATGGCCGGCTATAGCTCATGACCTTTGGCCATTTTCATTGATATAGCAACCTTGTGAGCTTAGCCAAAGCCCTCCCACTCATCTCCATCATTGATCCATCATCATAGTGAGATTAGGAGTGAATCCAAGTGCATTGCTTGAGTGTTTGCATCTAGAGGCACTTGGTGTTCGTGTTTTGCTACGAATTTCGCTTGTTACTCTTAGTGGTTGCTGCCACCTAGACGGCTTAGAGCAGCAAGGATCGTTGAGCGGAGAGTGGTGATTGTCTCTGGCTCCGATCGTGGTGATTGTGAGGGGTTCTTGACCTTTCCCCGGCAGAGTGCCAAAAGGTACTCTAGTGGATTGCTCGTGGCTTGTGTGATCCTCATCTTGTGTTGGTTGTGCAGCACCCTATTGAGGGTTTAGCATGTGAAGCCAATTAGCACATGAACCTCTAAGTGAGTGAATCGCCACAACGAGGGCTAGCTTGCCGGCAAGCAAGTGAACCTCGGTAAAAAATTATTGTGTTCATCATTGATTCCGAGGTGATTGGTCTTCATTGTTATTCATCTTTGTGATTGATTGGTTTATTCATCTTCATGGCAGTATAATCTTCTTGATCACTCTCTTTACATTATCACAAACTAGTTGACAAGCTCTTTAGTGTAACTAGTTATGAGAGCTTGCTTTCTTGGTTGGTGTGGCTCTTTAGTTAGCCTTTGAGAGCACACTAACATAGGGTAGTGTCATACCTCTTGTGTGAATCGACACTATCTAAACTAGAATTGTGGTAGGTGGCTTGCATTTTGAGTAGGCTAGCGCAATACTTGCTTTGCCTCATAATTGTCTAACTATTTTGTTAAGTGTTGTTGTAGAAATTTTATTAGGCTATTCACCCCCCTCTAGCCATTAGGACCTTTCAAGTGGTATCGGAGCCGAGGTCACCGTTATTTGAGGCTTAACAACCTTTGGTGTTAAAATGGCTCAAATCAACAACACCAAGAAGCCACGCCAATAAGATGGCTCCAACTATCCCTATTGGAAGGCCAAGATGACAACTTATATCAAGTCAATCAATAGGAAGGTTTGGAAGGTGGTGGAAATAAAAAATGAGATTGAAGATCCAGAGAATCCCACCACGGTCGAAGAAGTGCTTCTCCAAAATAATGACATTGCTCTAAGTGTCATTCATGATGCAATTGATGTGAGAACATTTGAGCAAATCAAGAATATTGAGATGGCTCATGAAGCTTGGAAGAAATTGGAAGAATCATTTGAGGGTACTCAAGCCATGAAGGGTGCAAAGGCATATATTCTTAAAGAGAAGTTTGCAAGCTTCAAGATGAAGGAAGATGAGAGTGTGCCAGACATGTTCCATCAGATGGAAGTGATTGTCAATGATCTCAAGGCACTTGGTGAGAAGATAGAGGACAAGGACTTCTCCAATAAGTTCTTGAGATGTTTGTCCACAAGATTTGGCATGTTGGTCACCTTACTAGTGAGGACCGGTTTGAACACAATGACACTAAACCAAATCTTAGGAGATATCATGACCGATGATGCATATAGAAATGATGATGAGAAGGAAGAAAAGAAGGAGAAGAAAGATGAGAAGAAGAAGAGCGTGGCATTCAAAGCCACATCATCCAAGGGCAAAGCAAAGCAAGAAACATCAAATGAAGAAGATGAATCTTGGGATGATGATGATGATGAGAAGATGGTTCTCTATGTCAAAAGATTTGGCAAGTTCATGGTGAAGAAGGGCTACCATGCAAGAAGAAAGAAATCTTCATTCAAGAACAAAGAAGAGTCAAGAAGGTGCTTCAAGTGTGGAAGCAAAGATCATCTTGTTGCTCAATGTCCATACAATAGCGACAATGATGATGACAACAAGAAGAACAAGAAGAAGGACAAGAAGGAAAAGAAAGAAAAGGACAAGATGGCATTCAAGAAGAAGAAGGGTGGTTCATATGTAGTCACTTGGGATAGTGATGCCTCCTCAAGTAATGATGATGATGATAGTGATGATAATAAGACCACCAAGAAGAAGGTTCTTGCAAGCATTGCTATCAATGAGAAGCCTTCTCTCTTCGAATCTTCATCATGCTTCATGGCTAAGGCCACTAAGGTACAATCTCGTGATGATGAAAGTGATGAAGAACATGATGATGAAAGTGAAAATGATAGTGATAGTGATAATGATGAACCTACTAAAGATGAATTATTTGACATGCTAAAAGATGCTAAAGAACATTTTAACATTAAGAGAAGAGAATGCAAGAGCTTGAATAAGGAGGTAAAAGCCCTTAAGCAAGCCCTTGATGAGCTCAAAGCAACTCATGAGAAGCTAGAGGAAGCCCATGAGAAGCTTGGCAAGGCTCACAAAAAGCTTGAAAAGGCTCATTCTACTTTGCTTAATGAATAAGATAAAAAGAAGCATGTTGAAACTTGTGATGTAGGAGTAACTTGTGATTTAATTGATACATCACTATCTATGCCTATCATTGTTGCTACTACTAACCCTTCTTGTAGCACTTCCACTTCTATCTCATCTAGTAGTGTTGGTCTCACTTATGATACCTCACTAGTGGTTGAGAATGAGAACCTCAAGAAGGAGGTCACTAAGCTCACTCACACCTTAGCTAAGGCTTATGGTGGTGAGGACCACTTGCTTATGTGCTTGGGTAGCCAAAGAGCTTCTCTCTACAAAGAGGGATTGGGCTATACCCCAAGAAAGGCAAAGCGGCCTTTGCTCCTCACAAGACTAGTTTTGTGAAAAACAATGGTTGGTCTTGCACTAGTTGCAAGCAAGTGGGTCACAAAGAGCAAGAATACAAAAACAAGAACAAAAATGTTAATGTATCCTCCATTAAGCTTGATTCATGCTATATGCTTACTAAGGGTACAAATCGTGTAAAGGCTAAGTTCATTGGTAAACCATGGATGGGCTCAAAGAGGAAAGTCATTTGGGTACCAAAGAACCTAGTGACTAACCTTTAAGGACCCAAGCAAGTTTGGGTACCTAAAAAGAATTGATCTTCTTTTGTAGGTAAATTACAAAGCTAGAGGAAGGCATTGGGTTTTTGATAGTGGGTGCACTCAACACATGACTAGTGATGCAAGAATGTTCAACTCAATCAACATCAATGGCAATGATGGTTATGATAGTATCACATTTGGTGACAATGACAAAGGCAAGGTCAAAGGGCTTGGTAAGATTACAATATCCAATGACATGAGCATTTCTAATGTGTTTCTAGTAGAGAGCTTGAACTTTAATTTCCTATCCATGGCACAATTGTGTGATCTTGGATTCAAATGCATATTTAGGGTAGATGATGTAGAGATCATAAGTATAGATGGCTCTAACTTGATCTTCAAAGGCTTTAGATATGAGAATCTATACTTGGTTGATTTCAATGCTAGTGAAGCTAGATTATCTACATGCTTGTTCACTAAGTCTAGCATGGGTTGGTTATGGCATAGAAGGCTTGGTCATATTGGAATAAAACAATTGAATAGATTAGTTAAGCATGACTTGGTTAAAGGCTTGAAAGATATTGTGTTTAAAAAGGATAAGCTTTGTAGCTCTTGTCAGGCCAACAAACAAGTTGGAAACACCCATCATAAGAAAAGCATGATGAGAACTAGTAAAGCATTTGAGTTATTGCACATGGATTTGTTTGGGCCAACACAATACATTAGTATCGGTGGAAACAAATATGGCTTTGTGATAGTGGATGACTACACTAGATACACATGGGTATTCTTTCTAGTGGACAAAAGTGATGTATTTGCAACATTCAAATCATTTGTCAAGGGCATTCACAATGAGTTTGAAATAACCATCAAAAGAGTTAGAAGTGACAATGGTAGTGAGTTTAAGAACACTAGAATTGATGAATTGTGTAATAAATTTGGAATTAGACATCAATTCTCGGCCAAGTACACACCTCAATCAAATAGCCTTGTTGAGAGGAAGAATAGAACACTTATTGATATGGCAAGGTCTATGCTTAGTGAGTACAATGTGAGTCAATCTTTTTGGGCCAAAGCTATCAACACGGCTTGCTATTGTAGCAACCGCCTCTATTGTCACCGATTGAAAGAGAAGACACCATATGAGCTCTTGAATGGTAGAAAGCCCAACATTGCATATTTTCGGGTTTTTAGTTGCAAATGCTATATCTTGAAGAAAGGCACTAGATTGGGTAAGTTTGACAAGAAATGTGATGAAGGATTCCTACTTGGTTATTCAACTACAAGCAAAGCATATAGAGTTTGGAATTTGGATAATGGTACTCTTGAGGAAGTTTATGATGTTGAATTTGATGAAACTAAGGGTTCACAAGTAGAGAATGAGAACTTGGAATATGTTAGAGGCATTCAACTTTCAAATGCTATGAAGAACATGGATATTGGTGAATTGAGGCCTAGGCAAGTGAATGATGATGAAGATGATCAAGTGCAAGTGCTCTCTAACTCAAATATGCAAAATGATACAAATCAAGCTAGTATAAGTGGCTCTCATGATAATGAACAAGATCAAGTGGCTAGTACATCATATCAACCCAATGATCAAGCAAGTGCAAGCAATCAAGTTCCAATCCTTCAACCAACCAATGTTGCAAGAGATCATCCATTGGACACTATCATTGGTGATATTTCTAGAGGTGTACAAACAAGATCAAGATTGGCATCATTTTGTGAACACTTCTCATTTGTGTCATCCATTGAACCAAATAAGATAGATAAAGCTTTAAAGGATATTGATTGGGTGAATGCTATGCATGAAGAATTGAATAACATCATAAGAAATTAAGTATGGGAATTAGTAGAGAGACCAAAGGGACACAATGTGATTAGAACCAAATGGGTCTTTAGAAACAAGCAAGATCAAGATGGGATAGTAGTAAGGAACAAAGCAAGATTAGTAGCACAAGGCTATACACAAGTTGAAGGTCTTGACTTTGGAGAAACATATGCCCCGGTTGCTAGATTGGAAGCAATAAGAATCTTGCTAGCCTATGCTTGTGCCCACAATATCAAGCTCTATCAAATGGATGTTAAGAGTGCATTTCTCAATGGCTACATCAATGAAGAAGTATATGTTGAGCAACCTCCCGGTTTTAAAGATGAAAAGAAGCCCAACCATGTGTACAAGTTGAAGAAGGCATTGTATGGCTTGAAGCAAGCACCTAGAGCATGGTATGAGAGATTGAGGGATTTTCTACTCTCTAAAGGGTTCACCATAGGGAAGGTTGACACCACTCTTTTCATCAAGAAGATTGGAAAAGATCTATTTGTATTGCAAATCTATATTGATGATATCATATTTGGATCAACCAATCAAGAATTTTGTGATGAGTTTGGAAAGATGATGGCTAATGAGTTTGAGATGTCTATGATTGGAGAGTTGAGTTACTTCCTTAGTCTTCAAATCAAGCAATTGAAAAATGGTACATTTGTAAGTTAAGGCAAGTATATCAAGGACATGATCAAGAAATTTGGCATGTGTGATAGCAAAGTCATTAGCACACCAATGGGAACCAATGGCAACTTGGATAGTGATGCAAGTAGAAATATGGTGGATCAAAAGTTGTATTGGTCTATGATTGGAAGCCTACTCTATTTGACCGCATCAAGGCCGGATGTCATATTTAGTGTATGATGGTGTGCAAGATTTCAAGCCTCACCAAGAGAAAGTCATTTGAAGGCTGCAAAGAGAATATTGAGGTACTTGAAGCATACACCAAATGTTGGTTTGTGGTATCCCAAAGGAGCAAAGTTTGAGCTAGTTGGTTACTCCGACTTGGATTATGCAGGATGAAAGGTTGGAAGGAAGAGCACCTCAGGCACATGTCAATTGTTGGGAAGATCACTTGTTTCATGGTCATCAAAGAAGCAAAATAGTGTTGCATTATCAACCGCTGAAGCCGAATACATATCCGTCGGTAGTTGTTGTGCACAAGTACTTTGGATAAAGGCCACTTTGAGTGACTTTGGAATCAAGTTCAAGAAAGTGCCATTGCTATGTGACAATGAGAGTGCAATCAAGTTGACAAACAATCCGGTTCAACATGCAAGAACAAAGCACATTGATGTCCCCACCATTTTATAAGAGATCACCAACAAAAAGGGGACATTTGCATTGAGAGTGTAGGCACCGAAGATCAACTTGCTGATATATTCACCAAGCCATTGGATGAGAAAAGGTTTTGCAAGCTAAGGAATGAGTTGAACATATTGGATTTCTCAAATATGTGTTGATGCACCCCCACTAATATGACATGCCTCTCCTTCGAGCAATCCAAGGTAAAAGTTGATTGGCATGGCATACATCCTTGCTAAGGACATGTTTAGTGCATCTAGTCATATTTTCAATCTTATTAGGACCTTTCAAGTGGTTCTATTTTATTAGGCTCATTCATGAAAATCAAATGATTTTGATGTCTATATGATATCACTATTGCTTCTATGCTTGACTTGATCTAGTGATAGCATATGACATGTTTATGGGCTTGTAAACCTAGTGTTTAATCTAGAAAATGAGCTCTAAGTATTTAACTCAACATGGTACAAGATAACCCTTATTTGGAGGTGTGAAGAAGCTTGTCCTTAGATCAAACCGAGTTAAATATCTTTGGAAAATGATCTAGCTCACCCCATTGATTGACATTGATAATCTTGACCCTACACATAATACTATCTATATTTAGAGCCTTTGTGGTCATTGATGACAAAGGGGGAGAGAAACAAAGATAGTAGCAAAGATAGTGAAAAAGGAGAAGAAATATCATAAAGGGAGAGAAACATAAAGATATCTTGATATATGACATAGGGGGAGAGATATGATAAATGAAAGGGATCAATTAAAATTTTGAGCACACAAGTAGGGGGAGCAAGCTCATGAACTTGTATGGTGCATTTGAATGTGCATTTCATATGTTTGCATGGCACAAGTATTAAATTTAAACAACCATGCTTGTGTGATGTATGTTAGTTGTAAGATTGAATGATGAAATGAAATCACTAGATAACTTTCATTTCCAAGTAAGTCTTTACAAGTGGTATCTCTTCAAAGTATGCTTCCAAGTGATATAAAGCTAAACATGGTGCTAAGGATGGTATAATGGTGCACTCCGATTGGTATCATGTTTCAAAGGTCTATCTTTTATACCTTAGCATCATTTGGTAGATATTGACTCCTATATTTCCTATCTAAGCATATGTGCAAGCTATAATCCAAACTCTTAGCACATATGTAGGGGGAGCAATTGCTACCATTTGGGGTTCATGAAACTTGTCCATATCTTTTACACATGGTAAATATGATTGGGCAAACAACATGGATTCAATTGAATTTCAATTCATATCTTTGTAAAAGGGTTGTCATCAATTACCAAAAAGGGGGAGATTGAAAGCTCTAGTTTGGTTTTGGTGAATTGATGAAACCCTAAGTGCTAACCTAGTTTATCAAGTGATCATGAGATAGGTAGCACATTCCAAGTGGTGAAGCAAATGAAGATCATAACATGATGATGATCAAGTGCTTGGACTTGGAAAGAAGAAAGAGAAAAACAAAAAGCTCAAGGCAAAGGTATAAATCATAGGAGCTATTTTGTTTTGGTGATCAAGACACTTAAAGAGTGTGATCACATTTAGGTTTGATAGCTGTACTATTAAGAGGGGTGAAACTCGTATCGGAATACGGTTATCAAAGTGCCATTAGATGCTCTAACTCATTGCATATGCATTTAGGATCTAGTGGAGAACTAACACCCTTGAAAATGTTTGTGAAAATATGCTAACACATGTGCACAAGGTGATACACTTGGTGGTTAGCACATTTGAGTAAGGGTGGAGAAGTTAAAGGTGAAATGGAGTTGGTTGCAATGATGCTGGCGTCGATCAAAGGACCAGATGCTGGGTCGATCAGCGACCGGACGCTGAAGGGCTGCATCTGGTCATGTTGTCGGTCGACACAGTGTTTAGGGTTAAGCACCGGACGCTGGAGCTATGTCTGGTCAAGCTTGACCGGACGCGTCTGATTGGCAAAAACACGTTTTGGACCCTTACTATAAACGACCAGACGCTGAGGGTCCAGTGTCCGGTCAGCTCTGTCGAAGCGTCCGGTCAATATTTCGACCATTGAGATCAAACATTCACCGTTGAACGTAGGAGACATGTGGCCGCCATCGAGTGACCGGACGCTGAGGAGCAGCATCCGGTCAGTTGGACCGGAGCGTCCAGTCAGCCCGTGTTATGCCTAGTGAAAGGGTATAACGGCTCTATTCCGTGAGGGCTTCTATTTAAGCCCCATGGCTGGCTGTAGCTCATGACCTTTGGCCATTTTCATTGACATAGCAACCTTGTGAGCTTAACCAAAGCCCTCCCACTCATCTCCATCATTGATCCATCATCATAGTGAGATTGGGAGTGAATCCAAGTGCATTGCTTGAGTGTTTGCATCTAGAGGCACTTGGTGTTTGTGTTTCGCTGTGGATTTCGATTGTTACTCTTGGTGGTTGCCGCCACCTAGATGGCTTGGAGCAGCGAGGATCATTGAGCGGAGAGTGGTGATTGTCTCTAGCTCCGATCGTGGTGATTGTGAGGGGTTCTTGACCTTTTCCCGGTGAAGCGCCAAAAGGTACTCTAGTGGATTGCTCATGGCTTGTGTGATCCTCATCTTATGTTGGTTGTGCGGCACCCTATTGAGGGTTTGGCGTGTGAAGCCAATTAGCGCATGAACCTCCAAGTGAGTGAATCGCCACAACGAGGACTAGCTTGCCGGCAAGCAAGTGAACCTCGGTAAAAAAATCATTGTGTTCATCATTGATTCTGAGGTAATTGGTCTTCATTATTATTCATCCTTGTGATTGATTGGTTCATTCATCTTCACGGTGGTATAATCTTCTTGATCACTCTCTTTACATTATCGTAAACTAGTTGACAAGCTCTTTAGTGTAACTAGTTGTGAGAGCTTGCTTGCTTGGTTGGTGTGGCTCTTTAGTTAGCCTTTGAGAGCACACTAACATAGGGTAGTGTCATACCTATTATATGAATCGACACTATCTAAACTAGAATTGTGGTAGATGGCTTGCATTTTGAGTAGGCTAGCGCAACACTTGCTTTGCCTCATAATTGTCTAACTATTTTGTTAAGTGTTGTTGTAGAAATTTTATTAGGCTATTCACCCCCCCTCTAGCCATTAGGACCTTTCACCCGTCTCTCTCTTTCTCCCTTTCTCCCTCTGCTGCCGCCGTCGAGCGCACCATTAAATTCATTAGGGAGAGATCACCTCAAGTCGATTCGTCGTGTTGTTGGCTCCATCGCATAGCTGCCAAGCTACCTGTCCCCATCCTGCCTTGAATGGTGCCTGGTCCAGCTTCAATTTTGGAGCTTTTCCCCGCCACCGTGCCGATAAGGCCGAGTCCGCCCATCATCGAGGGCAGCTCTCATCTGACCACCTTAGGCCAAATTTGCTGCACCACTAGATTTGCCTCGAACCCCTCCTCGCCATGTGCACCTAAGCCATACCCCTACTATTGTCCCAACACTGCTAACGCGGTCGTGTCCACCGTGGCTTGTCGATGAGCTCACCGCATGTGCATGGCTAGCCTTGCTCAGGGCATCTCTGGCCAAACCATCGCCTCAGGTAGGTCCTTGGTGAGTCTCTAATGCTCACCTGCTACCTCTACTACTCCCTTAGCGTCGTGGCTCACTGGAACATTGTCACCACCATAAATTGTTCACCGACATGGAGAGGTCGCCCTGCTTCATCTTTGGTCTCTGAATTGCTGCCCATTGTTGTGCGTTGTCCCGTAGATGATCCCCAGTTGGCCGACATAGCAGCCCACTTCTGATCAATGCCGCGCCAGCGAACGCGGAGGTGTTAGGGACCTCTCTGATGCGAAGATAGGTTAATACAAGGGTCTTCTTGCATAAACGTTGTCTGTAGAAATAGTGCGCATAGTCGTCGTGTTAATAGAAGATAGTGTGGGAGCGTTTCTGCAAAAGCGCTGGCACACATGGGCTTCCTCGCCGTGGGCCGACTCACGTGCGTGGGCTGGCGTCACGTGGGCCACGCATGTGGGCCGCGCGGGAGAATTCGTTTTTCTTTTTTCATAAGGAATTAGAAATAGTTTTCTAATATAATTTTTGAGCTGATCTTTGGTAAATCTTATAAAATCATGTAGGTGTCCAAAAATTGTGAAACAAATTTTGTTAAGTTCCTAAAATTGTGCTCTATTTGTTAGTGTATTTAGTTTATATATGTGCATGTTGATACTAGGAGCTATTAAATCATTTGAAAATGTTTAAATTGTTAGGGGAATAATTGTAGGAATTTTTGTGGTAAATTGGTGATAGCTTTAGTCCTAAAATTTTTATGGTAGCTTCATTGTATTATTATGTGCTCACTGTAATTTTTGTAGCTTTAGAATAGACTAAGTATTAGGGTAGTTAAATGCTCTTTGTTTCAATATACATTAAATCATTAGTAGAAAGAAAAGGTATATTCTTCATTTGTAAAGCTAGGTGCTTGTTAGTTGAACCCAACACCTTGCTTGATGAAGATGATAGTTAGCTAGTATCTTAGTCATTAGAGCTAGCTTAATGGCTTAGTATGTGTATTCTTATGTTAAGAGTTGTTGCATAAATGCTAAGTGTTGCATCATGATCGCATGCATGTAGAGAACGAGTTGGTGGAGATCGTGACCACTGGCGATCACGAGTTTGAGGAGATCATCGAGGAGTATGAGGAGGAGATTCTTGTGTAGGGAGGTCCTGGAGCCACCACTGACTGACTCAGCTGACACCGCGTCTGCCCAAGGCAAGCCCCGGTGCATAACCCTTTTTTATAATCACTAGATATATATATGTGATGTGCATTTACGTTACAGGAATTTTATGAAAACCACATGCATAGATATAACTGTCCTAAGAGTCTTACTAGTGCAGGTTCAAGTAGCTGCCATGCTTAGGTTTTTGGTAGCGTGAGTAACCTACTATTACTCACAATAGGTGATTATTATTATTACTCTCATGATAAAATGATGAAAGGAAAAATGGAGAGGTCAGGGATATGGTATGGATATTGGTGGGTGTAACAGGTTGTGTCCTACAACCAATGGGGCTTAGCTTGGTTACATAGTTTTCCCTGTCCATGTCGATTAAGGACTATCCGTTGCTGTGGATGGTAGTCAGGTCATAGACTTATTATCCTGAGCACATACTTGCTTATGGGAGCTTGAAGGCTCGTTACGCTCTTGTTGTGGGTTCTAGCTCTTTTTGGACCGACTGATTGGAGGCGGGGAAAGGTGGAGGTCCAAGCACCACACTGAGACCACGTCTCAAGTGTGGGGGCTTGGAGTCCAAGTTTGGATGGGGACTTGGACCCCATGACATGAGTGGAATGGGTTGATCTTGTTTGTACCTGGGGTGCAATGGGGGCGTGTGTTTTGGGTAGCCAGCTAGGATACATTGGTTCGCGAATCGCCGTTTTCGTGAGACAATATGACTTGGCTATGGTCTAGCACCGTAGTAAGAACTAAAAGATGAAAGATGGTAAAATAGTTTTAATTGCTCAACCCTTGCTTGAAAGTAGAACAGGTACTTACCTAGAATGGTTAGCTAATGAAGTAATCATGACTGCCAATAAAACTTGACTGTAAGGATGAACTATTAGTAATGCTTTTCGCAAACAAAAAGAAAATAGCAAACCCATATTGCCTATCATACTCCTTAGAGTCAGAAAACTATTTCCACTAGTCGGGTAAGTCTTGCGAGTACATTGTGTACTTAGAGTTTATTTTACCCCTGTTGTAGGTGCAGCTTGAGGAGTAGCTCTTGTGTGAAGGATTCTTCTAGTGGGCACAGATGCATCCTTGTATCATTTTTGCTAGATGTTTATTTTCATTCTGCTATTTAATTATCGCACTCTAAACTTTGGTATTGTAATAAATAATTTCTAAGGACAAATGGACTAAGTATTATAAGCTCGTACTCATTATTGGATTCTAGATGCAAAAACATGGATTGTTTTGAGTTCTCCCTTAGGGTGTGCTCGATGGAACTGTCTGATATAGCTCTCTTTTGAGATGCTTAGTGTCTAGTAGAAGACGAGTGCCTCTAAAAGCATGTTATTTCGGATGGTTCTACCACACTCGCTGGCGTACGCATTGATGCGGACATGCACCATGATGACACGGCGGTGCGAGGTAGACAGCCTGGAGAGGAGCACCGCGAGCGAGGCGCATGTGCCGGTAGTGTAGGTCTCAAATAGGGGCATGAGGTGCGATAGGAAGGGCAGGTGTAGTCAGGTTGGGCGGCAGGGAGACGTACTCGGAGATGCTGAGCTCATGGAACTCGACAGAGTGGAGTGCGGCCTCGTCCTTACTGTGCATGCGAGCGTGAGTGTGGCAGACCTACGCCACAGGAGCCGTGCATGTACGGGCAGGCCCTGCGACGCGAGCCGCAGCAATAGGTGCGGGAGATGGTTGACCCTACGCCATAGTGGGCCCCATAGTGCCACACCAGCGAACATAATGAGTTAAGATCCATTTGGACCTAGATTGGACCCGTAGCCATGTTGAAGGATCCAGAAATATCATTTTGAGAGTATCGGGACCTAGATGGCATCCCATGCCAAGTTCGAGGACCACCCATGAATTTTTCGTACATTTTTCTCTCACAACAAATCAGCTTCAACCGACTTATCTACAGAAACCATCAGCCAAACAACTTTTGCCATTGACAAAAAAAACATGTTGACGCGTGCACCTAGTGGCAAACACCAAGAAAAGGCTGCGTGCACCTAGTAGCAAAAACCAAGAAAGTCAAATGGAATCTATTGGGCGGTTGGGATCTTTGCATCTTAGCATACTGGTATGTGGCTACTGCCAGCACTGCCAAGTTAGGTTGCTCATGCTATGCACATTATACTCCTCCTTTCAAAAGAATTACTTGGTACAGTACTTGGTACCCTTTCCTTTCAAAAAAATTACAAAAATCCCAGTAAACTTGAAAGGATCAAGGTGCCCAAGAGGGGGGGTGAATTGGGCTAATTCTAAAATTCTTTGCAATAATTAAACCCTACACTTAGCCCACTTCACCCCTTGTGCCTAGAATGTGATTCTAATGATCTACCACACAAAAGTTTAGCACCCTAAGTTCCCATCCTGCTCTAGCATGGCAATTCTAAGAATGTAAAGACAAGAATTGAATTGCTCAAATGTAAATGCTTAAAGTAAGGAGAGGAGAAGGAACGCGGCGATGTTTTGCCAAGCTATCGGAGAGTCCCCACTCCCCACTAGTCCTCGTTGGAGCACCCGTGCAAGGGTGTTGCTCCCCCTTGATCCGTGCAAGGATCAAGTGCTCTCTACGGGTTGATTCTTCGACACTCCATTGCAGTGAATCGCCCTCAACCGCTCACAACTTGAGTTGGGTCATCCACAAGCTTCGCTGGATGATCACCAAACTCTCGATCACCACCAAGCCATCTAGGCGATGGCGATCACCAAGAGTAACAAGCACAAACTCTCACTTGACCACAACAAGCCTAATGAGAAGGGTGGATGCACACTTGCTACTCTCCTTGCACTAATGAGGCCTTAATCTTGGATTCTCAAATCTCAATCACCTCACTAGGCTCTTGCTCTCCAAAGCACTCTCAAGAGTGTTTCTCAGCTGATCAAATGGGCAAAGACCTCCCTTGGATGAATAGAGGAAGTATTTATACCCCCTCATTCAAAACGAATCATTAGGAGGTTGCATCAGCATTCTGTGGGGTGACCAGATGCTCCGGTCAAGGTGACCGGACGCTCCGGTCAGTTATCCCCGCCATAGAGCCATTAAGTTGTGACCGGACTCTGACCTATGTCCGATTAGCACTGACCAGATGTGTTCGGTCATGAAAACTGCTCTCTAGAACCTTACTGATGTTGACCAGATGCTGGTGCCTAGAGTCCGGTCACTTCACTGTTCAGTGTCCGGTCAGTAACCGGATCCTGACCAGCGTCTAGTCAGCACTGACCGGACGTGTCCGTTCAGGATTTTCCCTCTCTGGAACCTCTCTAGAGTTGACCGGACTCCAGTACCCAATGTTCGGTCACTCTTCACTTAGCATTCGGTCGCAACCAGATGACTTCTGCTTGATCAAATGAACTGATCAGACTCTACTGCTAGCGTCCAGTCACAACCGGACTGGCGTCCGATTAGCATTTGACCCTCCATTCACTTCCAACTTAAAATCATATGTGAATGAAGTTTGCTCCAATTGATCTTAGGGCTACTCCTGAGCTACCTAGTGCTAGATTTGACAAGTGTGCACCACACCTAACCCACTAGACTCACCTAGGTCAAGCTACTAGTCTATACCCCCCTTAATAGTATGGCCAAAGGAAAAACAAAGTCCTAAACTACTCTAAGTGTCTCTTTAACACCAAAGGACACTTAGAACTAATCCATCCTTAACCTTGTCGTCCATCCTTTGAAAACCGAAATAATTTCCATCGTAGGGGCATGACAACCATGATTGCTCAATCAATTGCCATTAGCATGACCTAACTTAATTGCCTCTATAAAACACACATTAGTTATAGTAATCACATATTGTCATTAATCATAGAAACCCAACTAGTGGCCTAGATGGTTTCAATCTCCCCCTTTTTGGTGATTGATGACAATACAACCTCAAGTATGTAAAATAGATGAGGTTTTCAACATGCTTGCTTCATATAAGCTTTTGACAATAAGAACAAAAGAGTTAGGCATGCTTATATGACCCAAGCCAACATGATGTACTCAATAGATATGAAATAAGTATGAGTACAAGAAATAAAGCTCATTTGAATCGGAGTAAAACATGGAAGCAAACCAAATGAGCATAATGAAGTGACATGACATATATAAAGATCAAAGTAGAGAGCACACATGTCACATATCACATAAGTATCACACATATCACATAAATATCACAATCACACGTATGTAGTTCAATGCATGAAAGTAAACATAAATGCACAGTAATGTATCACACATAAAAAGCCAAAAGTAATAAATCATAAGCTCCCCTAGATATATTGCTCTCCCTAGGTCTAACATACTTGATCCCTCTCCCCTTTGGCGTCAAGCACTAAAACCTAAGGGTCAGTCGGCAGGGCAGGAGCAGATGAGTCAGGCACTGAGGTGCGGTGAGCAATCTAAAACTATGTAGCATCATCCTCGGATCCAAAGCTCTAAGTTATCTAACCCTCTATCGCTGGAAGTGAAGCTGAAGCAGTCTGGGTCTGCTGTGGGACTGGTGCGGCCTATGACTATGTAGGTACCACTATAGCAACTCGCTCTGATGATGCAACAGATGAAGGGAGCATCTCTATAGTCCTAGTGACTAGAGCAACTGTGTTAGGAGCAGGGACGTGTAGCTCTGGTGGTGTAGGCTGCCCTGTCAACTCACTGAATGTAGCATCAAGGCTCTTGGAAATTGGGGTGTCAGTCGCAAGCACTAAGGAACTCTGAGTCAGTGTGAAGCCCATGACAATAGGTGTGAAGGAAGGACCCTAGGCTGGCACTGGTGAAGCAAACCACTGGGACACCTGCTCTATCAGTAAAGCAAACTATGTAGCTAGCTGTCCCTAACTCTGTAGCCCACTAGGCTATAAAGCTGGAGTCACTGTAGTGGTGACAGGCTAGCCAAGCTGAGCTATAAACTATGGCGGTGTAGACCTAATAGTAGTAACAACATGCTGCATAAAGCCAAGTAACTGCTACTGGATCAGGAGCTAGTGCTACTGCATGGACTGCTGCTGCTGTTGTATGGCCTGCTGCTGTCTCTGGAACTCATCCTATCTGGCCTAAACTTGTGCAAGGGCAGCTGCGGTCTCCTAGGCCTAACATGCCTAATCCTACCTCATCCACTTAAGAATAGCAAGGAGAGCGGGGTATGTCTGTGGTGTAGCTGAGCTAGAGCCACCGGCCTCACTATCATGTCATTGAGGAGGCATCTGAGGGATAGCCTGATAGTCATCATCTGAACTGTCACTAGGGTCGCTCTCGACCATACCCTCATGCTGAGCATACCCTCATGCTGAGCATCTAGCTCCTCCTCCTCTATCGCTGCAATGCCCCAGATAATCTCGTATTGCTAGGCTACAGTCTCTGGCACCTCTAGGCGATAGTGTAGCTGGCTAGGTGTTCTCGCACTACTGTGACGAAACATCTGGGTCATGTTGTATAGGGGAAACTCTATAGTAGCTCCTGTGTACTCAGCCATAGACTCTAGGGACTTCACTATAACTGTCTTGCAAATCAACAATGTGATCCAGTGAGCATAAGGTAGCTGTCTATGACCCCTGAACCCCTCTTCAAGAGTGTCCTCTATCTCTAATAGTATAACATCCCAAATGCAAAACACTGTCTGTTGTATCAGAGAGTTCACTAGCCACAACTAGATGTGAGTCAATCCCTCGTGATAACCCATCCTTGGGAGCAGGGTCCTCCATATGATAGCATCAAGTAGCCTAGCTATAGGAGTAAGGTCTCTAGGTGTCCTGCTCGACCCCTCGCCAAAAGGCTCTGTGAAGCAAGGTTGGACCAAATATGTAGGAGGCACAAGACCACCATAAGGGCGTCTGGGAGGCTTTGTCTGACCATAGCAAACCTTGTGAAGGTGGATGGGTGACTCTGGAATCCTGAGGATCTCTCTAACCCTAAAGCTCATCAGCCTATAGTCATGGCCTCTAAATGCAAAGTGTATGAACCTATAGCCTAGGTTAATCTAAAGTGAAGAGTAGAACTCACAGACCCATGATGAAACATAGCGGCCAGTCCATCTAAGTAGGTCTGTCAACCCTGGCAGATATGATAGATGGGGACGAATCTGCTCTCCTACTGCTGCAACAACTAACTCAATAGAACAAACTCTTTGTGATCTAAAAGCTACACCACTGTTTCAGATAAGCATTGTAGAAGTCTTTCTACAATGGTGTATAGAATCCCTCTGAAGCACGCTCATCCCACCTCAGTGGAAACCAGTCCTTGAACTACATGAACCTGAGCTACTGCACCTGCTTGGCTGTGGCTACCCTTAGATCAAGGTGCATCACTGGAGGCAGACCCTATGGTTTGGGAGGCGGACGAGAACCCTTCGCTATATCTCTGGCCTCGGTGTCACCTGAGCATGAGTACGACTAGAGCGTCGCAACTGTAGCTAAGGTGCCTCCTCTGTCTGCTCTACCTCTTGAGTCTGCTCTATCTGCTAGGTGCCCTCTGACTATTCTGCTAGCTATGTCTGCTGCTGTGGCTCCCCCTGAGGCTAACTCTCCTCTAAAGCGACCCACCATCCTTCAAGCATGACAGTCCTAGCTGGACTACCATGATGACACTCAACCTGCTCAACGGTGGCCCTCTGAGCTAGTGAAAGCTGGTCTGCAATACGAATACCACTCCGAGCTCCTCCTCTCTCTGCACGCTCTACGGTAGCTACAACTGCTGCTGCTTTCTCAGCCTCTACATCGACAAGCTTCTGCTTCTTTATTGTGGTCTTCTTGGCCTTGCCTTTCTCCTAAGTAGACAAGCAAGGTGGAGGCCTCGGATCCTCATCACCTAGACCACCTCCGGTGTTCTTGACATGTGCCATTGCTAGAGCTGAAAAGAACTACTGCCACTGATAAGAATCGACTACGAACTGACACTTTCGAGGCTTGGCCTCGATCCGTACTCGTGGGCTTGGCCCTGAGTTCACTGACCACTGCCAAAGGAACCTCACAAACACCGACTCGCTGCATGATAGAATAGATTGGATATATGAATAATTACAATATACATCTAGAGATACGAAACCCTAAGAAGCAAGCAATAGATACGAAATTAGAGGCGATGGCTTGCTACCTGATGAACCGGCAAACCAAAGAGCAGAGGAACGAATCATACGGAACCATTGGGAATAATCGCCTAGGGTTAGGGTTTGGTGAGGCAATGTGGCACTTGGCAATGGAGTGGAGAGGTGGTCGCAGGCGTGGCTAGGGCACCGCATGGCGGCGCTGTTGCAAGGCATGGAGCACGACTACGGGCGAGGAAGCTGGTGGCTTGGGTGCGGGTGATGGCCTGGCACGATGGCACTAAGGCATGGGCACAGCGCTGTTGCATGGCACGGCGACGTGGATCAAGGAGCGAGCACTGCGGCACGGAGCAGCTTGGCAGTGCTACGGTGGTGGCACGGGCATGCGATGCGGGCACTAGAGCACGACGGTAGGGGCAGAGCGGCGGAGAAGTCAGCGCGTGGGTGGTTACGGGATGCGGCCTTAGGTCAAACACTGGCGCGGTTATATGATGGCCCCCACATGATGGATAAGGAAAGAAGAAAGAGTTCTAGATCTACATGATTTCTACTGACCGGACGCTCCGGTGGCAACGACAGAACGCTGCCACCCAGAGTCCGGTCGACTACAGAGAGGTCCAAATCCCCTCAAGTCGTGACCGAACGCATCCGGTTACCCTTGACCGAACGTAGCTAGAGTCCGGTCGGTCTTGTATTCATCTTCTTCGCTTGACCAGACATAGGACCACCATCTGACCAGACGCAGGAAGAACGATGTTTCAGCATCTGGTCACTCCTTTGCGCTTCTGTTCACCTCCTATGAACTGACTGGATGCTAGAATCTAGAGTTTGGTGCAGCGTTCGGTCGACCTTTTTCAGCAAGTCTTCAATGTTCCTTCGCACTGCCTGTTCCCAATCAAGTCCCAACTTTAATAAGACCCAAATAAACACCAATTAGGACTGATGTGAGTGACCTCTCTCAAACCCTCAAAAAAAAATTTTAAAAATATTTTGCCTTAGGCTATACTTCTTTTTAAGAAAATAGGCAATAAAAGGGTAATCGAAAGGAAACGACAAAACAACACACATGCATATGCAATGCAATACTTGAAAGTAATTCTAGTTGCTTGTCAAGTTTGATCCAAGGTTAAGCTTCTTCACACGCTTTTTGTTGGTTATCTTAACTATGTTAAACAAGCCCTAAATGCATTACCAAAAATTAAACATATTGTATATTACAATGCAATGCAAGGGACAACACAAACTCATTTTCTAGTGAAGTTACTAAAATCAAGCACATTCAGCTCATTCCTCAACCGACAAAATGTCGCCTCATCTAGCGGTTTAGTGAAGATATCCACCAATTGATCCCCGGTCCTTACACCTTCTAGTGAAATATTATTCTTAGCCACATGATCTCTAAGAAAGTGATGGCGGATATCTATGTGCTTGGTGCAAGAGTGTTTGTGGCAGAACCTCCTAAATTATAGGGCCCACAAGCACCTATCACTGTCCGATGACCTTTGACATCTGTGCATATGTTTTCGGTAACTTAAGAAGACTGTCGGGTGTCCTCAGGGAACCCCGAATCATCCATGATTTCTGAGAAGGATCACGTTACAGAGTCATTGCAGTATTACAACATTTATTCAAATATCGACATCAGAGTAAAAACAGCGGAAGTCTTACAATAACATAATTTACAAAACAGTAGTTTCAAACCTCATAAGTAAGTTCAATGATTATTACAAAATGCAATAGTGGAGTGGCATTATAATATAATACAAAACACCCAATGGAACTGCCCTGCCCAAGGGCCATACATTTACTTCTCATCGTCATCACAAGGAACAACCGTCATGCAACACGATCCAAAACAGATCTGCTCATGAGGCTCATCTGCAATAAGGGGTCAACGAACCCTGAGTATAAAAGTACTCAACAAGACTTAACCAAAATAAGAACTGATAAACTCAGGAATGCAGGCTTAGGGATTCAAGATATGGCTTTAGCAATAATCAAAGTTATTTTGCGTAAAAGCTCTTTAATAAAAATTCTTTAATTCGACATTTATAACTTCATAAAATTAGATACAAAGCTAACATGATCTATATGGAGATCATGAAACTTCATATCCAACACTTTCTCAACCAGCCTCAAGTTCTAGTTATTAAAACTACGATGATGAACAGCGAGTTGAGTCTCCATAACCGAGGAGCAACGGCGATTCAAACCGATTAAGACCCAGCTAGGAATTCCTGACCACACGACATATGCAGGCCCCGACCTACATATACCAACCTGCACTCAGATCCTCTAAAACAAGAACGGGTCCACGCCACCTGAGAATACAGTACTCCACCATTCCAGCCTATGGCCATGTGGGTACACGCTACTCTCGCCATCTCTCCACTCCCAATGCGTGAGTAGCCATTCTCATAATAGAATAGCCGAGTAAAGGCTTACCGGAGTATGTGGTTAGTACTACAAAGTCTCACCTCATGCAATTCAACAACGGTACGGACCTTAATCGACATAGGCAGAAATGACCCGCTCACAAGACCTCCATGTCTTGTGGCTCACACACACCGAGTCCGCCCGGTCTAGATTTATTACTCCACATTCCCATATCACATGATAACATAAGTAACCAAGGTTCCATTTAAAACTTGCAGGTGATAGGTAATCACCCGACTTTCATCGTTCTAAGCATAGCTAAGCAAAACTAGGCATATACAAATTTAAAACTGGTAATATGGTAAATATGGATTAACAAGGTTGGTAATGTACCAATTTGGTTTGTACTTGACTCCAAATCACTTAATGCAGTAAAAAGAAGCAAAAGCGAAATCAATTTGTAAAATACAAGGTAGGGTTGTATGCATTCAGGGCTTGCCTTCGTTGACGGAAAAGTCCGGTTCCTGCGACGTTTCACAAGTATTCGATCCGACCTCAACAGACGGATTAACCTCCTTCGCAACTTGATTAACTACAACGTGTTCACCTTCATTCACTACACGTAGTAACAATGCCATGTTTAACATGATGCTGAATACGAAACATGATGCTCGATGATGGATGCAAAAATTAGCAATTTGAATACAACTTTCCTTCGCGGTACAGTTACAAGTCAAACTAACCAAATCTTTTTCGTACTACTTACATCAATTGCCAAAGATCATTACCAACTAATGACCCAAGGACATCACTCAATCAAAAATTCACTCAAAACTTAAATCATTAAAAGTTACTATTTGCTTTTATGAATTAATTATTTAATTAAGAATTATGAAATAAATCAACTTGTTCCAATTAACCCAAATTTTTTTTGTAAATGTTCATTACATGATAAGTAAGTGGAAACAAATTTCATAATTTTTGGACAATTAAATAAGCCTAGAAAAATTATGGAAATCCATTTATTAATAAATTGAGCAATTTTTATCACATTCAAAAAGTACTGAAAAACAACATTTTATATTTTTCTTAAATATTATACATCACATAGAAGTCACACAAAAATTTTCATAATTTTTGGAGCTCTAAATAAATCTATACAAAAATAACAAAAATAGACATTATTCATTCAAATCTAAAAATAGAAAAATCCATTTTGAAAACACTGAGTCACTGACACCTTGACCCCACCTGTCATCCCCTTCCTCCCGCGCTGACTACGGCAACGACGGCGCTGACCGGTGATTTCTCGCCGCCGATGAGACCAATGGCAACAGCGAGAGTACCAACACACTCCCCTCATCACCCCGCATCGATCTAGGGCATAAGCTGGACTAGCTACGGACTGGACCAAGCACTACGCCAGCCATGGTGGACGTGGTGGCACGGCAGCGCTACGCTAGCGACATGAAACCAGTAGAGCTTAAACAAAGGATCCAGGAAGCACCAGTAGCTCACCCTGAACGCGTTGAAGCAAGGAACGAGGTCGGAGAAGCAATGGAGAGGCGTGATGACGACCACGGTGATCACGGCGGAGCAAAGATCATCGGTGAGGGAGAAACGGTGACTGCAGTGATCAAAATGAGTAAACAACAATAGATTAAGTACTACAGTATCGAGATGAAGCCATAGGTACACTAATCACAGACAACGGCTCACCGGAGGGCTCTGGCCACGATGACACGCCCGTGGCGGTGAAGTTGCCGGCCGCGAGGAAGAAAGACGTGGACAGCGGATTCTCGGCAATTTCAGGCGACCAATGTTAGCTGGCTGGATTTACAAGGAAAAGACAGAACTGGGATGGCCTTTACCGAGGTGGCAATGGTGCTGGGGAGACGATGCGAGCTCGCTGGAGCGATGACAACGGCAGCGGCGGTGAAAACAGAGGAAGAAGAAAAACGACGACGACGGCGTCACAGTACTTATAGCATGGCTCAGAAGCTCAAGGAAGCCACAACGGAGCCGTTCCCACACCAGCGTGACACCAAAGACGGCCACGACGCGCTTGGAACGCCGAAGAAGGCCCGCCGGCAATGTAGCTTAAACGGTGAACACTGTTCATCAAAATTACAAAGTTGCCATCCAGTTTGAAACTCAAATTACTCCCAAATTTTTGTAACAACTAAAAAATCTCCAAAAATAAAAGTTGTTCAAAATCAAAAGTTCTACAACTTTGCTTTTATAACCACCCCCAAATTTGGTCTAGATTTTGAAATGAACTTTTGAATTCGAATAGGGGAAATTTAACGATTTACGCCTTTTCGAATTACTCTAAATTTTTCATAACAACTTTGAAAACTCCAAAAACAAACTTTGTATAACTTGTCAAGCTCTACACTTTTTATTTTGGGCTCAACCCCAAAATATGCGTAGATTTTGAAATGAGTTTTTAGGGTAGGATTTAAATGCTGAAAATCAGGGTTTTCTCGAAAATTTAAAAATCCAAGCAAACTTGGAACTTGAGTCAAACAATACAATTCAACACATACCATATAAATATAAACTTGTTTTAGTGTATGCATCTCAAAGTTTTCACCAAATGCCAAATGCTTTGCAATACGTATGATGACATGTCAGGCTTTAGTATTTAAACACCCAGGGTGTTACAATCCTTCCCCCTAAAAGAAATCTCGCCCCGAGATTCAAAGCCATAGAGTAAGTAATGGAAAAGGAAATGTGTCAGTCCAAAAACATCCAAAACTTGTCCATAAAATAGCTGAGGTTCCTTTACAAATATGATTGGTAACAACATAGTGCACTAACATTATTCTATATTGCTGCAAGAAATTCTGGAAATTTTTCTAACAAGTAATCTTTGGATTCCCAAGTAGCTTCTTCTTCTTAATGTTGATTCCATTGTATTTTGTAGAACTTGATTGTCCTCCTTCGAGTAACATGATCCTTCTGATCCAAAACTCGGATAGGATATTCGAAATAAGTCAAATCTGGTTCAAGTTCCACTCCTTCAACCTCAACATTCTGCTCAGGCACTCGGAGACACTTCTTCAATTGAGAAACATGGAACACATCATGTATAGCTGCAAGATGTTCAGGTAATTTCAAGCGATATGCCACTTTTCTATACCTCTCCAAAATTTGATATGGTCCAATATATCGAGGTGCCAACTTACCTTTAACACCAAAACAGGTAACTCCCTTCATTGGTGATACTTTTAGATATACAAAATCTCCTTTGTAAAACACCAATGGTCTATATCGTTTATCCGCATAACTCTTTTGTCGGGATTGAGCTATCTTCAAATTACTTTGTATTTGCCTAACCTTGTCTTCTATTTCTTTCACAAGGTCAACTCCAAAGAATCTTCTTTCTCCAGGCTCAGACCAACTCAGCGATGTTATGCACCTACGACCATAGAGTGTTTCAAATGGAGCCATTCTAATGCTTTCCTGATAACTATTGTTGTATGAGAACTCGGCCAAAGGCAAACATTCATCCCACTTTTTGGAATAGTTAAGAACACAACATCTTAACATATCTTCAAGTACTTGATTGATTCTTTCAGTCTGACCATCAGTCTGGGGATGATAAGCTATACTATATAGAAGTTTGGTACCTAATGAAGCATATAAGTGTTTCCAAAAGCTAGAGACAAACTGTGTACCCCTATCTGACACTATGATCTTTGGTACTCCATGTAAGCTCATGATTCTTGCTAAGTACATCTTGGCATATTGGATCGTAGGATATATAGTCTTGACAGGAAGAAAATGTGTTGACTTAGTGAGTCAATCTACAATAACCCATACTGAGTCAAATCCCTTTGATGTCTTGGGTAGACCAACAATAAAGTCCATACTTATGTCCTCCCACTTCCAAGATGGAATAGGTAATGGTTGTAATTCACCAGCAGACCTCAAATGTATAGCTTTCACCTTTTGACAAGTATCATACTTTGTTATATATCTAGCAATCTCTATTTTCATTTTTGTCCACCAGAATCTTTGCTTCAAGTCATGGTACATCTTGTTGCTTCCCGGATGAATAGATAACCTAGTAGCATGTGCCTCATCTAGAATTGACTGCCGCAACTCAGGAACCTTTGGCACCACCAGGTGATCCTTGAACCATAACACACCTTTATCATCTATGCTAAAGCATTCCGCTTTTCCATTCTTGACTCTTTCCTTGATATGGGCTATACCCTTGTTTTCCTTCTGAGCAGCGATAATCTGGTCTCGAATAGTGGCTTCAACAGTTATGTTGGTCAAACTTCCTTGTTGAATCACCTCTATACTCAACTTTTCCATCTCTTGGCATAAAGTCAAACCCATTGTTCTCACTATCAGACAATTACAATAACTTTTACGACTGAGGGCATATGCAACCACGTTTGCTTTACCAGGGTGATAATGTACTTCCAAGTCATAATCTTTAATCAGTTCTAACTATCTTCTTTGTCGTATGTTCAACTCTGACTGAGTAAAGATATACTTTAAGCTCTTGTGATCTGTATACATATGGCACGTATTACCAAGCAGGTAATACCGCCAAATCTTCAGAGCATGGACCACAGCTGCTAACTCTAGATCATGAGTCAGATAGTGTTCCTCATGTTGCTTAAGTTGCCTGGATGCATAAGCAATAACTCAGCCTTCTTGCATCAACACACATCCAATACCAATACCTGAAGCATCACAATAAACATCAAATGGCTTCTCGATATTAGGTTGGGCTAATACTGGTGCAGTAGTCAACAATCTCTTCAAAGTCTGGAAAGCCTCTTCATAATCAGATGACCAGACAAATTTGACTTGGTTCTTCAACAATTCAGTTATTGACTTTGATACTTTAGAGAAATCTAGGATAAACCGATGGTAATACCCTGCCAAACCTAGAAAACTCTGAACTTGATGAACTGTGGTTGGTGGTTTCCAATCAAGCACATCCTTCACTTTGCTGGGATCAACTGCAACTCCTTTAGCTGACAAGACATGTCCAAGAAATTGCACTTCCCTAAGCCAAAAATCACACTTGCTGAACTTGGCATATATTTGATGTTCTCTCAAGCGGGTCAGAACAATTCTGAGATGTTCTGCATGTTCTTTCTTATTCTTGGAATATACTAGAATGTCATCAATAAACACCACTACAAATTTGTCTAGCTCAGGCATGAATACTGAATTCATCAGATACATGAAATGAGCTGGAGCATTGGTCAAACCAAAAGACATTACCAAGTATTCATATAATCCATATCTTGTGGTAAAGGTCGTTTTGGGAATATCTTCAGGCTTTATCTTGATTTGGTGATATCCTGACCTCAAATCTATCTTAGAGAAAACTTTGTTCTGGCTAATTGATCAAAAAGCAAATCTATCCGAGGTAAGGGATACTTATTCTTGATGGTCACTTCATTCAGCGGACGATAGTCGACACATAACCTCAGGGTCTCATCTTTCTTTTTCACAAAAATTGCTGGACATCCCCAAGGTGATGAACTAGGTTGGATAAACCCCTTCTCAATCAATTCTTGCAACTGAGTCTTCAACTCGGCCAATTCCTTAGGTGGCATCCTATAAGCTCTCCAAGAAATCGGAGCTATTCTAGGTTGCAACTCTATGTTAAACTGTACATCCCAATCAGGTGGTAGACTAGGTAAATCTTTAGGAAACACATCCAGAAATTCACACACTATCGGGATATCTCTAATTTCTTTGACAGCAGTTGCACAAATCTTGCCCACTGACCTTCCTAAGGTTGGAAGTTGGATGAGAAGCTGAGAAGTACTATCTGGCAAACTTACCCTTAAAGTTCTATTCAGAGCATCTATAACAGCCTTATGCTGATACATCTAATTCATTCCCAAGATTATATCTATATCCTGATCCTTAAGGATAATCATGGTAGTGGGAAAAATATGCCCACCCAGGTTTATGGGTACCTGGTATACCATTTCCTTAGTACATAGACGTCCCCCGAGTGACTATATAAAGAAACTTTTCTTTGTTGCCCCAATTGAAATTTCATGCTTCACGACAAATGTTCTATTGATGAATGAATGAGATGCATCCGAATCAAAAAGTATAACTGCAGGGTGATTGGCAATAGGAAACATACCCATCATCACTGGCTCCCCTTCTGGAATTTCTCCTGCTTGAATATAGAACACTCGTCCTGTCATTCTTTCATCCTTGCCCTTTTGAGCATTCTGATTGTGGTTCTTGTTCTGTGTTTGACCTTGTTGTTGATTGGTAGGGGTCTTCTAATAATTTTGATTAGCCTGCCTAGGATATGGACATTCCCTGGAGAAATGACCAGTCCTTCCACAATTATAACATGGATAGTTGTGATCCTGGGATGTTGGAGCATTGCCACCAGGAGCATTGGTTGACTATGAACTCGAGTAGGTTATAGCAGGTCAGATATTTGACTGTTGCCCGATTTGGGACTGCGGCAGATGATAAGGAGGACGATTATGATGTACTGTATGATAAATCACCCTCTGCCTCTTCTGATTTCCCCTAAAAGATCCAGATGGCATACTCTTTTTCTTTTTGAGCTCCTTATGCTGCCGATACTTTGACTCTGAAGCAATTGCAATATTTACTGCCTCATGATAAGTAACATTGGTACAAGTGGTCATCATTGTCTGCAGCTTGGTATTCAGACCTCTCTAAACCACCTTTTCTTCTTGGCATCCGTATTGACATGTTTAGATGCATATTGTGATAGGTGATTGAATCTTCCCACATACTGCATCACAGTTTGATCCCCTTGCTTCAAAGCAAGGAATTCATCCAGCTTCATAGCCATAACTCCTTCAGGGATATAATGGGCTCTGAAGCCAGTATGGAACTCAGCCCAAGTTATTGGAATGCCAGCTGGTTGCATAGCCACTAAGTTTGCCCACCAAGCACTTGCTGCTCCTCTAAGTTGCTGAGCAGCAAACGCAGGTTTCTGATACTCTGTGCATGGAATAAGATCAAATTTCTGCTCCATGGTTTGAAGCCAGTCATCAGCCTCCAATGGTTCATCTGCCTTGGTGAACACTGGTGGTCTTGTGTCTGTAAAATCAACATATGTAGCCTCCTATCTGTTATGGTGGCAACCACGATTTCCATGCATCTGATTCTGATTACTCTGAGCTATCTCATGAAGCAAACGAGAATTTTCGGCCGTCACATTGACAAGTGCGGTTATAGCATCAGCCAGATTTGTTGGAACTGGTGGCAGATCTAGAATGCCATCCTCATCTTGTGAAGTTCCTAGAATATACGAACCCCATGTACGACGCATCTGCTCATAACAAACCAAACTTTATTCACAAGCCCTTATTGAATTGCACAAAAGCTTACTCCAGACACATTACATAGGGTTTACTAATATAAACACCAGAACCTGTAAGTACCAAAACAAGACTACATAACTTAACTATAACTAACTATTATACAACTCTACTCCTTTTCGTGATTACTTCAAACTTCAGGCTCGGTATCCATTCCGGAAATATTACCGCCTTCATTATCACTTTCATTGATCATTACTAATTCTTCAGGATCTTCTTCTTCTTCTTCCGATTCGTCATCATCGACAAGGATGACACCGAGGTCCATGGCATCAGCTTGGGGTTCATGATTCGGATTTAGTAGATTGCTAAGCCTATGAACTTCCTCATGTAGATAGGTATTATATTCTTCTAAATCTTCTACATAGAATTCTAGCTCATGAGTTCTAGCTCTAGCTACATTTTCCCTATGCCATGCTTCATTACTTACTTCCACCGTATGAACTAACATACTTTCGTAGTTCCTGTGCGCGGTGGTGAGACGCCTCAATTGATCCTATAATTCTCCTACCTATATAGCATCTAAGGCCCTATCTCTAGTAGCTTGTGCTAACTCTAAAGAAATCCTCTGTATCTCTGCCTAGGGTCAGGCCTAGAGCTGCTACTGCTAGCACCATCATTCCTAGGGGCAAGTTGGTGACGAGGAACTCCTTTGGGTCCAGTGGACTTACGGGGCATCATCTTGGTACGAGCCATACTGTAGGAAGCCAATTTAATCCAAATAAAATCATTTGATCAAAGTCTAAACAACAGCTACGATGGATTACATTACTCAAACTAGACTCACTACTCAACTCCAGACTTAGAGGTGAAGGAAGTAACTAGTAAACTAATCATGATGCATGAATCGTTCTTACGAACAAAAACATCAGAGTTTATAATGCACATAATCAACATTTGTTTTTATATAGGGCATAGTAAGACTACTACTCCACCACACAAAACCTTTAATTCAAATAAGGAATAGTGAGAAAGAAATAAGATAAGTCAGAAGCAATTTGGACCAAATTATCAAGTTAAATTTAGTCATCCAAATCATTTTGAAGTTTTTGTAAAACGATACAACAAAAACCTTGCAACGATCGCTCTAATACCATTCTGTGGCAGAACCTCCTAAATTATAGGGCCCACATGCACCTGTCACTGTCCGACGACCTTTGACATCTATGCATATGTTTCCAGTAACTTAAGAAGACTGTCGGGTGTCCTCGGGGAACCCCGAATCATCCACAATTTTCCGAGCAGGATCACGTTATAGAGTCATTGCAGTATTACAATATTTATTCAAATATCAACATCAGAGTAAAAACAACGGAAGTCTTACAATAATATAATTTACAAAACAGTAGTTTCAAACCTCATAACTAAGTTCGATGATTATTACAAAACGCAATAGTGGAGTGGCATTATAATATAATACAAAACACCCAATGGAACTGCCCTGCCTAAGGGACACACATTTACTTCTCATCATCATCACAAGGAACAACCATCATGCAGCATGATCCAAAATAGATCTACTCATGAGGCTCACCTGCAACAAGGGGTCAATGAACCCTAAGTACAAAAGTACTCAACAAGACTTAACCGAAATAAGAACTGATAAACTCAGGAATGTAGGCTCAAAGATTCAAGATATGGCTTTAGCAATAATTAAAGTTATTTTGCGTAAAAGCTCTTTAATAAAAATTCTTTAATTCGACATTTATAACTTCATAAAATCATATACAAAGCTAACATGATCCGTATGGAGATCATGAAACTTCATATCCAACACTTTCTCAACCAGCCTCAAGTTCTAGTTATTAAAACTACGATGATGAACAGTGAGTTGAGTCTCCATAACCGAGGAGCAACGACGATTCGAACCGATTAAGACCCAGCTGAGAATTCCAGACCACACGACATATGCAGGTCCCTGACCTACATATACCAACCTGCACTCAGATCCTCTAAAACAAGAATGGGTCCACGCCACCCGAGAATACAGTACTCCACCATTCTAGCCCATGGCCACGTGGGTACACGCTACTCTCGCCATCTCTCCACTCCTAGTGCGTGAGTAGCCATTCTCATAATAGAATAGCCGAGTAAAGGCTTACCGGAGTATGTGGTTAGTACTACAAAGTCTCACCTCATGCAATTCAACAACGGTACGGACCTTAATCGACACAGGCGGAAATGACCCGCTCACAAGACCTCCATGTCTTGTGGCTCACACACACCGAGTCCGCCCGGTCTAGATTTATTACTCCACATTCCCATATCACATGATAACATAAGTAACCAAGGTTCCATTTAAAACTTGTAGGTGACAGGTAATCACCCGACTTTCATCGTTCTAAGCATAGCTAAGCAAAACTTGGCATATATGAATTTAAAACTGGTAATATGGTAAATATGGATTAACAAGGTTGGTAATGTACCAATTTGGTTTGTACTTGACTCCTAATCACTTAATGCAGTAAAAAGAAGCAAAAGCAAAATCAATTTGTAAAATACAAGGTAGGGTTGTATGCATCCGGGGCTTGCCTTCGTTGACGGAAAAGTCCGGTTCCTGCGACGTTTCACAAGTATTCGATCCGACCTCAATAGACGGATTAACCTCCTCCACAACTTGATTAACTACAATGTGTTCACCTTCGTTCACTACACATACTAACAATGCCATGTTTAATATGATGCTGAATACGAAACATGATGCTCGATGATGGATGCAAAAATTAGCAATTTGAATACAACTTTCCTTCGCGGTACAGTTACAAGTCAAACTATCCAAATCTTTTTCGTACTACTTACATCAATTGCCAAAGATCATTACCAACTAATGACCCAAGGACATCACTCAATCAAAAATTCAATCAAAACTTAAATCATTAAAAGTTACTATTTGCTTTTATGAATTAATTATTTAATTAAGAATTATGAAATAAATCAACTTGTTCCAATTAACCCAAAATTTTTTTGTAAATGTTCATTACATGATAAGTAAGTGGCAAAACAAAGTTCATAATTTTTGGACAATTAAATAAGCCTAGAAAAATCATGAAAATTGATTTATTAATAAATTGAGCAATTTTTATCACATTCAAAAAGTATCGAAAAACAACATTTCATATTTTTATTAAATATTATACATCATATAGAAGTTGCACAAAAATTTTCATAATTTTTGGAGCTCTAAATAAATCAATACAAAAATAACAAAAATAGACACTATTCATTCAAATCTGAAAATAGAAAAATCCATTTTGAAAACACTGAGTCACTGACACCTTGACCCCACCTGTCATCCCCTTCCTCCCGCACTAACTACGGCAATGACGGCGCTGACCGGCGATTTCTCGCCGCCGGTGAGACCAACAGCGACAGCGAGAGTACCAACACACTCCCCTCATCACCCCGCATCGATCTAGGGCACAAGCTGGACTGGCTATGGACTGGACCGAGCACTACGCCGGCCATGGCGGATGCGGTGGCACGGCAGTGCTACGCTGGCAACATAAAACTAGTAGAGCTTAAACAAAGGATCTAGGAAGCACCAGTAGCTCACCCCGAACGTGTTGAAGCAAGGAACGAGGTCGGAGAAGCAACGGAGAGGCGTGACGACGACCACGGTGATCACGGCGGAGCAAAGATCGTCGGTGAGGGAGAACCAGCGACTACAGTGATCAAAATGAGTAAACAACAACGGATTAAGTACTACAGCATCGAGATGAAGCCGTAGGTACACTGATCACAGACAACGGCTCACTGGAGGGCTCTGGCCACGATGACACGCCCGCGGCGGTGAAGTTGCCGGCCGCGAGGAAGAAAGACGTGGACAGCGGATTCTCGGCAATTTTAGGCGACCAATGTTAGCTGGCTGGATTCGCAAGGAAAAGACAGAACTAGGATGACCTTTACCGAGGTGGCAACGGCGCTGGGGAGACGATGCGAGCTTGCCGGAGCGATGACAACGGCAGCGGCGGTGAAAACAGAGGAAGAAGAAAAACGACGACGACGGCGTCATGGTACTTATAGCATGGCTCAGAAGCTCAAGGAAGCCACAACGGAGCCGTTCCCACACCAGCGCGACGCCAAAGACGGCCATGACGCGCCTGGAACACCGAAGAAGACCCGCCGGCAATGTATCTTAAACAGTGAACACTATTCATCAAAATTACAAAGTTGCCATCTAGTTTGAAACTCAAATTACTCCCAAATTTTTGTAACAACTCAAAAATATCCAAAAATAAAAGTTGTTCAAAATCAAAAGTTCTACAACTTTGCTTTTATAACCATCCCCAAATTCGGTCTAGATTTTGAAATGAACTTTTGAATTCAAATAGGGGAAATTTAACGATTTACGCCTTTTCGAATTACTCCAAATTTTTCATAACAACTTTGAAAACTCCAAAAACAAACTTTGTATAACTTGTCAAGCTCTACACTTTTTCTTTTGGGCTCAACCCTAAAATATGATTAGATTTTGAAATGAGTTTTCAGGGTAGGATTTAAATGCTGAAAATCAGGGTTTTCTCAAAAATTTAAAAATCCAAGCAAACTTGGAACTTGAGTCAAACAATACAATTCAACACATACCACATAAATATAAACTTGTTTTAAAATATCCAAGACATAAATGATCTACCAAGCAAATGGCACCCTCTTGATGTGCTTTTTCTATCAACTTTGCAACCGGCATAATTCGAATTGGAATAGCCGACTAATTGAAATCTAGCTCCTTTGGGATACCAAAGACCAATGCTTAGTGTGTGCTTAAGGTACCTATGGATTCTTTTAACGGCTACCAAATGAGTTTCCTTAGGATTAGCTTAAAATCTAGCACACATACACACACTAAACATGATGTCGGGCCTAGATGCAGTTAAATATAACAAGCTACCAATCATAGAGCGATAGAGAGTTTGATCAACCGTTTTATCTCTCTCATCTAGGTCAAGATGTCCATTAGATGGCATTGGTGTCTTGATTGGCTTATATTCATCCATATTGAACCTCTTGAGAAGATCCTTGGTATACTTTTCTTGAGAGATGAAAATCCCTTCTCTCATTTGCTTGACTTGAAAACCAAGAAAGAATATAAGTTCACCAATCATAGACATCTCGAACTTCTTCGACATCAATTCACCAAACTCTTTGTAATAATCTTTATTTGATAATCCAAAGATGATATCATCAACATATACTTGACAAATAAAGATTTCTCCATCAAGCTTCTTGGTGAATAGTATGGTGTCGACCTTTCCAATGGTGAAGCCCATCTCAATAAGAAAATCCCGAAGGTGTTCATACCAAGCTCTTGGGGCTTGCTTAAGCCCATATAGCACCTTGGACAACCTATAAACATGATTAGGATATCTAGGGTCTTCAAACCCGGGAGGTTGATCAACATAGACTAGTTCATTTATGAAGCCATTTAAAAATACACTTTTAACATCCATTTGATATAATTTCATTTCATGATGCGATGCATATGCAAGAAAGATACGGATAGCTTCAAGTCTTGCAACAGGTGTAAAAGTCTATCCAAAATCTAATCCTTCAACTTGAGAGAACCCCTTTGCAATTAGTCTTGCCTTGTTCCTCACTACAACGCCTTGATCATCTTGCTTGTTGCGGAACACCCACTTTGTTCCAATGACTCTTGCACCTTGTGGTCGCTCTTCAAGAGTCCAAACTTCATTGCGAGTGAAGTTGTTCAACTATTCATGCATGACATTTATCCAATCTGAATCTTGAAGAGCTTCTTCTACATTCTTAGGTTCAACATAAGAGACAAAAGAGTGATGTTCAATAAATAAAGCAAGTTTTTGAGATCGAGTCATTACACCCTTTGAAAGACCCCCTATGATGAGATCTTGTGGATGAGCTTATAGTAGAGGTGAATTTCTTCTATCAACCACTTAAGGTGGAGGTTGTGGAGCATCAATATCTTATGCTTGTGTCACCATTTGATCATGGGAGACGTGAGTATCTTCATTTTCTACTCTCCCATCTTTATCACCATCTTATGGCACATTTAATAAAGAAGGTGGATCAATCACTTCTACATCATCTTCATCATCTTTAGGCTTGATGTCTCCAACCAGAATGTTCTTCATAGCCTCCCTCAATGGTTCATCACCTACATCATCAAGATTCTCATGTGCTCCTTGGAAGCCGTTAGATTCATCAAATTCCACATCATATGTTTCTTCAACCAAGCCAGTAGCATGATTAAATACTCAATATGCATTGGACTTTGATGAGTAACCAACAAGAAAGTCAATATCACAATGTCTTTGAAACTTCCCTAGGTGTTGCCGCTTCTTGTAGATGTAGCATTTGCAACCAAACACTCAAAAGAATGAGACGTCTGGCTTCTTCCCATTGAGCAACTCATAAGGTGTCTTGCCAAAAAACTTTTGAAGGAATATGCGGTTGGATGCATAACATGCGATGTCGATAGCTTCTACCCATAGAGCTTCGGGTGTGTTGTACTCATCAAGCATTGTGTTTTGCAAGTGTGATAAGTGTCTGGCTCTTTCTTTCAACTACACTATTTTGTTGAGGAGTATATGTTGCGGAGACCTCATGCTTGATCCCAACTTCATCACAATAAGCTTCAATGTTTGTGTTGTCAAACTCTTTTCTATTATCACTTCTTATCTTCTTGAGCTTCACTTTAAACTCATTTTGTGCTCTCTTAGCAAACTTCTTGAAACATGATGCAACTTTGGTCTTGTCATGAAGGAAGAACACCCATGTATATCTAGAGTAGTCATCAACAATCACAAGATAATAAAGATTTCCTCCTAAACTCTTATAAGTTGTTGGTCTAAATAAGTCCATGTGAAGGAGCTCTAGCACTCTTGCTGTTGACATGAAAACTTTTATAGGATGAGTGTTTACAACTTATTTGCTAGCTTAACATGCACTACAAAGCTTGTCCTTCTCAAATTTCACATCCTTCAACCCTCTCACCAATTCATTCTTCATAAGCTTTTTGAGTGAGCTCATTCCAACATGAGTAAGTCTTCTATGCCATAGCCACCCAAGTAATATTTTAGTGAATATGCATGTCTTCAAGTTAGTATCTTTGGAGGTAAAATCCACTAGATATAGGTTGTTGTTTCTAAATCCCTTGAATATAACTTGATCATCATCTTTCTTAGATACAACCACTTCCTTCTCGGTAAACAAGCATTGGAAGCCAAGATCACACAATTGTCCAACGGATAGCAAGTTGAAGCTCAATGAAGCAACATATAGGACATTTGAGATTGAATGATCATTTAATATTGCCACTTTGCTCAATCCTTTGACTTTGCCATTTGAGTTATCACCAAATATTATTTTTTCTTGTCCATCAACTTCTTCATCTAGTGAGATGAACATACGAGGATCACCGGTCATATGCTGAGTGCAACCATTATCAATTACCTAATAACTTCTACCGGTCTTGTAGTTCATCTACACACAAGACATCAAGCTTGTTTAGGGACCCAAACTTGTTGAGGGCCCTTGACTTTCTCAACAAGTGACTTTGCAACCCAAATTTTCTTAGGTCTATTCTTGTTGGAAGGTCCTAAGAACATGACTTTTATTTTATCACTAGAATCCTTTCTAAGCATGTAATGAGCATTGAAAGCAAAAAGTCTAGCATGCTTGGGCAAGGGTTGTGGTGGAGGAGTTTGACACTCATGGGCAAAGTGACCTTCGTGTCCACACTCAAAACACCTCTTTGGCTTTGGCTTTGGCTTTGACTTGTGTTGTTGTTGGTGTTGAGCTTGAGCTTTCTTCTCTTGATGTGCCAAGTATCCAATTTCACTTCTATTCATCTTTATGACGATGTTCATGAGTAGCTCACTTTGAATATGTTTACCTCTTGTGAATTTGCTCAACCCGGTCTTGAGATGTTCTTTTTCTCTTCTTTGAGCTCATCATGATTTTTCTCCTTCTTGAGTCTCTTGTTCTCTTCTTTGAGCTTCTCATTCTTAAGAATTAGATCACTATCATGGTCAAGGTTCTCTATCACAATAGTGATGGTGGTTGATAGCCTTTCAAGATCTTTCTTAAGCTTCTCATTCTCATTCTTGATCTTGACATACTCATCATAGTTGTCGGACTCAACCACTTGCTTACCTTTGCTACTAGAACCTTGCTCAATGCTCTCAATGATCAAATCATCACATGATGTAGCTATATTAATCTTAACAACATGGTTAGTAGCATCATGCAGCTCATTGGATAATAGCTCATTAGAGACAACAAGATTATCATGATTGATCTTGAGATTTGTATATTCTTCTTTTAGCATGTTGTAGCTAGTGATGAGCTCATTATGCATCCCCTCAAGTTTATCATATTTTTTAAGCTCTTTCTTAGAAGATTTGAGCTCCTTGAGTTTGGATGACATAGCATCATTTGCTTCTCTAAACTCAACACTAGCTTTTTCCGCTATGTCACATTTAGCTAAAAGAGAGTCATTCTTAAGTTCTAGCTTTTCATTCTTAACTCTTGACTTTCTAATGATCTTAGTGTATTGATTTAGCAATTTAACAAGATCATCATATGAAGGTGATTCAAATTCATCATCATCACTATCACTATCATCATTGTTAGCATGTTCATCACCACTACTTTCATTATCATTTGATACCTTTCGTTCACCCTTAGCCATAAGGAATAGGTGTGTAGAGGATGATGACGGTGGTGTCGGTGAAGATGATGAGGAGTCAATCACAATAGCGGCCATCTTCTCATTCTCACTATCATCATCGGATGAGCAACTTGATGAATCAATATCCGTGAGTCAATCACTGACGATGCATGCCTTACCATTTTTCTTCTTCTTGTGGAAATCCTTCTTCTTGTCATCCTTCTTGTATGGCTTGTTTTTCTTCTTCTCATCTTCATCTTCGTTACTTGAGTCATCTTTCTTGCCCTTGTACTTCTTCTTGTATTTGTCTTTCTTTGGCTTGGGGCATTGATGAGCTAGATGACCAAGTTCTCCATAATTACAACAATCCATCTCGGAGATTGGCTTCCTTCTATTGCTAGTGAAGAACTTCTTTTTCTTGCCATCAAACTTGACACCGTTCTTGTTGAGCTTCTTTAGCATCTTGGTGGTTCTTCTCACCATGAGAGCAAGACTTGCATCATTAATTTCATCATCACTTGAGCTCTCATACTCAACTCTTGCTTTGCCCTTCTCTTGGCTAGCCTTGAATGCCAAGTTTTTGTCTTTCTTCTTGGTAGAAGAAGAGCCATCTTGTGGTGTGATGTGCATATACATCTCATGAGCATTGATCTTTCCCAAGATTTGAGTTAGTGTAGCGGTGGAAAGATCACCTTGATGAAGCACGGTCATAATGTGTCCATATTTGTCAATGGGAAGGACACTCAAGATCTTTCTTACAACATCGGATGGTTGCATTTATGTAATTTCAAGCCCATTGATTTCCTCTACAAGAACATTTAAGCGTGGGTATATTTCATTTGCACTTTCTTTAGGAAACATCTCAAAAGAATTAAGCTTTTTTTATGACAAGATGATAGCGTTCCTCATGCTCGCTCTTTGTTCCCTCATGGAGCGCACAAATGTCCGACCATAGTGCATGGACGTCCTTGTGGTTCCACACACGGTTAAACACATCTTTGCAAAGGCCTCTAAAGATGGTGTTTGTAGCCTTTGCATTCCATTTCTCATAATTGACCTCATCGCCTTGAAGGTGTGTGGGATCCCTAGGTTTTGGGAAGTCTTGAGAGGCGGCTCTAAGAATTCTAACATCTAGAGCTTCTAAATAAGCTTTCATGCGGATTTTCTAATAAGAAAAATCATCTCCCTCAAAGATAGGAGGAGGTCCATCCCTGTGGGACATCTTTCTCTAGGCAGTTAAGCCTAAATACGTGAGCATGAGGCTCCGATACCAATTAAAAAGATCAAGATGCCCAAGAGGGGGGGTGAATTGGGCTAATTCTAAAATTTTTTGCAATAATTAAACCCTACACTTAGCCCACTTCACCCCTTGTGCCTAGAATATGATTCTAATGATCTACCGCACAAAAGTTTAGCACCCTAAGTTTCAATCCTACTCTAGCATAACAATTCTAAGAATGTAAAGACAAGAATTGAATTGCTCAAATATAAATGCTCAAAGTAAGGAGAGGAGAAGGAACGCGGCGATGTTTTGCCGAGGTATCGGAGAGTCGCCACTCCCCACTAGTCCTCGTTGGAGCACCCGCGCAAGGGTGTTGCTCCCCTTGATCCGCACAAGGATCAAGTGCTCTCTACGGGCTGATTCTTCGACACTCCGTCACGGTGAATCACCCACAACCGCTCACAACTTGAGTTGGGTCATCCACAAGCTCCGCTGGATGATCACCAAACTTCCGATCACCACCAAGCTGTCTAGGTGATGGCGATCACCAAAAGTAACAAGCACGAACTCTCGCTTGACCATAACAAGCCTAATGAAAAGGGTGGATACACACTTGCTACTCTCCTTGCACTAATGAGGCCTTAATCTTGGATTCTCAAATCTCAATCACCTCACTAGGCTCTTGCTCTCCAAAGCACTCTCAAGAATGTTTCTCAGCTGATTAAATGGGCAAGAGACATCCCTTGGATGAATAGAGGAAATATTTATACCCCCTCATTCAAAACGAATTGTTAGGAGGTTGCGTCAGCATTCCGCGGGGTGATCGGACGCTCCGGTCAAGGTGACCGGACGTTCCGGTTAGTTATCCCCGTCATAGAGCCATTAAGTTGTGACCGGACTCTGACCTGCGTCCGGTCAGCACTGACCGGACGCGTTCGGTCACGAAAACTGCTCTCTGGAACCTTACTGATGTTGACCGAACGCTGACGCCTAGAGTCCGGTCACTTCGCTGTTCAGTGTCCGATCAGTAACCGTATCCTGACCAGCGTCCGGTCAGCACTGACCGGACGCGTCCGATTAGGATTTTCCCTCTCTAGAACCTCTCTGAAGTTAATCGGACTCTAGTACCCAGCATTCGGTCACTATTCACTCAGCGTCCGGTCGCAACCAAACGACTTCTGCTTGATCAAATGAACTGACCGGACTCTACTGCCAGCGCCCGGTCACAGTCGGACCAGCATCCGATCAGCATTTGACCCTCCATTCACTTTCAACTCGAAATCATATGTGAATGAAGTTTGCTCCAATTGATCTTAGGGCTACTCCTGAGCTACCTAGTGCGAGATTTGACAAGTATGTACCATATCTAACCCACTAGACTCACCTAGGTCAAGCTACTAGTCCATATCCCTCTTAATAGTACGGCCAAAGAAAAACAAAGTTCTAAACTACTCTAAGTGTCTCTTCAACACCAAACGACAATTAGAACTAATCCATCCTTAACATTGTCGTCCATCCTTTGAAAACCGAAACGATTTTCATCGTAGGGGCATGACAACCATGATTGCCCAATCAATTGTCATTACCATGACCTAACTTAATTGCCTCTGCAAAACACACGTTAGTCATAGTAATTACGTATTGTCATTAATCACCGAAACCCAACTAGAGACCTAAATGCTTTGAAAAGTATTAACTATTAAATAAATATCATTAGACTTGCTGTGAGATGTATTTTTCTAGTATAGCTAGTTGATGTCATAAACAATAATATTTTTACCTTCTCTATATATTTTGTTAAACTTTAGATATTTTAATAAAAAAACACCTAGAATTACATTTATTTTGGACAGAGATAGTAGCAAAGCCGGTCTGCACTCTGCAGTCAGCAGACAAGTTCACCTGTCGCAGAAAAATCAGTTTGACTGCGATATCTGTATTTCTTTGTTTATTCTGAATTTTTCTATTCTGAATTCAATTGACGATAAAATTTAGGATTCTTTCTTGTGCTTTCATAACTCGTGAAAGGCCATAATGCCTTACTGTGAGAACTATAGTGTAGGGCATCTTCAGGAATCCACAAGTTCTCCTGCTCAACGATCTGAAGGGAACCTCTCGCGCCATTCCAATTTATGGCCTTGTTTAGATTACCCCAAAATTCCAAGTTTTTTCACTCTCTCTCCATCACATCAATTTTTAGCCATTTGCATGGAGCATTAAATGTAGGTAAAAAAAAAAACTAATTGCACAGTTTAGTTGGAAATCACGAGATGAATCTTTTGAACTTAGTTGGTCCACGATTGGACAATATTTACCAAATAAGACGAAAGTGCTACTATTCATCAGGTTGAAATTTTTCTCAATCTAAACAAGGCCTATGTATCTCACTTGAAGCAAAGTCCAAGGTCTGGTCTGACTTCAGCTTCATGGACAGATACTGACAATCGAGTGACGTAGACAGCCTTCAGCAATCATCCTAGTGCCGCCAGTACAAATTTCCAGCACTTCAAGTTTAGCCCTGGCTTAGTTGGAGAAATTTGGATTTTAGAGTTAACGTAGCACGTTCGTTTTTATTTGGCAAATAGTATTCAAACATGGACTAATTAGGCTCAAAACGTTCGTCTCGCAATTTCCCACCAAACTGTGCAATTAGTTTTTCTTTTTGTCTACATTTAATGCTCTATGCACGAGCCGCAAACATTCGATGTGACAGGTACTGTAGCAACTTTTTGGAAGTTAAGGTGGAACTCGGGTTACTACGATCTGAAATCCATAACTACTCTTGTACTCTGCCAAGTGCCAACGAAACATGGTTTCAATTCGTTCCCATTGGTGCCAACGGCCGACGCAGCAGTTGCTAGCTCCAACTCCAAGCGTCTGCGGTCTCGCTTCAGAGACGGGCGGCGTCAGGGTCGCGTGCAGGCAACGTGCCGCTGCTCCCCGCCGGATTGGCACCCTCTCCGTGGCCAACGCGGACGCACGTGGACTCCACCACCAGTCCACGGCAGGCAACCTCGCCCTCGCCGATCCACGGATCCATGGCCCATGGGGCAGGGGCCAGGGGGCAACCGCAGGCAGCTTCGTCGCCAAATTCCTGTTGCGGAGTTCGGGTCAGGTTCGCTCGCGCGCGCGCGTCCTGGGGTACACGACCGAGATGCTGCCGCGGCCATTCTAGCGTAGCTCCGGCTGCTGCTGGTGTAATCTGTGGTCCTACCCTGCGATGGCTCATTTTGCCGTTCATCAGAGCTCCTGGCCCAAATGGCTTCATTCTGTCCGGTCTAATTGGCTCCTAAATCTAGATGAGTTGTTCAGTCGATTGAAGAGGGAGTTCAGATGCAAACATTTGGGTACGTCACTCATAGCCTCTGCACCAATGATAGCTGGTGGCACGTCCAATGCCCAGTGCTGAAAACTTAAGGCCCTGTCGGCTTAGCTGGAAAAATAGCTGATCCTGACGCTGATTTATTGTGAAAAAAAATATTGTTATTTCGCTGAAAAGCAAATAGGGCCAAGCATGCTAGGAGAGCTTAGAAGCATATTAAGGGCATGTTCGGAGCAAAGGAATCGAAAACAGAGGAATGAAAAAAACGCAGGAATACGATAGGTGTGTAATGACAAAAAAGAGGAAAATGAAAAATACAGAAAACTAGAAAAAGGTGTTTAGGACACAAAAATTCATAACAGAGAGTCACGGAACATGTAAAGGATAAAAGCTCATTATCAGTGGTTAATAACCTGTTAGTTGCATACTTTGCATGTGCATGGCTCTCTTGCATGTGGGGCCATTGGTCCACGGACTGGACCCATCTGTGTGTTGCACACATATGTTTGAGTGGGACCAAACAACTTTTTCTAGTTTATGTGGGGCCATTTATCCCCCTCTCACTCTCTTACATGTGGGGCCTATTGGTCCATGGTCTTATCCGACCAAAAGTTCAGAGCAATCCTCATCCTCGTCCACTCGTACCTTCTCATTCCATTCATTTTCATGTTCTCCTCCGAGGCTCTGTTTGCTTGAACTTATCAGTCATGATATAGTGTTTTCCTCTCACAACAAATCAAAACTTTTCGGCCTGGCTTTTCAGCGAACGAACAGGGCCTCGAGTCTCTCTTTCTCTCTCTCGGCCGCACGCACTGCGCCGTCGTGGTCACCGCCCAGCACTGCCGCCGGCCAGCCGTCCCTCGTGCAGCCACCCACGCCCCCTCTCTCGCTCCCACACAGCAGCGTTATGCCAGGTCGGCCATAGACGGACGACCATGAACTCAACGAACAAGATGACTAGTTGACCACTTTGGAAAAGGTAAGAAGATGCATGAAACAGTTGCTTCTACCATCTTCTTAACCTCCACACGCGTATCTGTCTCGGGCATCCACGAAAACTTTGGATGGATTTCTTCATTGCTACGTTTTGTGAATGAAAGCGTTCCTTTCCAGAGGAACGACAAGGTTGGTTTCTTTGTTCCAAGCGGCACATAACGCCTCCAAAATGGAGGAAGTGCAATCCTTTCAAATTCCTATGGAATTTCTACGATCCAAACGGCCCTAACATAAAACATAGAGAAAATAAGATATAGTATTAAGTATTAACCAAGAGATGAAAGCGCTAAGCTTCACACTGTACCGTGATTCAGACTCCCAGTAGCGACACCAAATACTAGAGGGGATTGGTTGGATCGAAAATTACAAACATCACTTTTTTTTCAGACAATTATGGTTGCCCTTAGCTTTGCCACTGTTTGACCGCCACTCCTCCCGTACTATCTCCAGTAATACAACATTTTTCAGTCGAACTTTTGGTTGTTGGATTTATCTCCTGTTTAGGCCTGATCTTTTCACGGCCACGCTGAAATGACAGCAATGGATTTTTTTTTTCTTCTTCAATTCAAAGTGGTTGCACGGCACGCAGTACATGCAACAAGCTGCTAATAGAAACGTCGCACCGTGCTGATGTTACGTAGGAACCGTCTAAAATCCACCACCACGGCCCACATTCCTTCTTCCGTGAGTAGGCGTAGGTAGGCCGGCACTGCACTGGGCAGACAAAACCATCTCTCCAGAATCCCAAACCAGCAGCTTACGCATCGCATGGACGACAGCCTGATTAACAATAATTGAACCATACTAAAGTACAGTACTTTACCAAAAGGCAAAGCAGAAGCAGGTATCAAATCACTCGCGCAAGCGCAAGAGAGGCGTCGCCATCGGCGGATCAGGCCTCGCCTCCGACACGAAGGCATCTTCCATCTTCCTCCAGTCGCTCGCTCGGCTGCTCCGCTTGTAGCTTTCGTTGGCTAGTCCCGCGTCCTCTGTCTCTCTCTGCTCGTCCTCGAGCGATCGCGGTGGTTGCGGCGTCCTTCTCCCTTCGGGACTTCCCGGCGCCGGGATAATGTCCTATCCTCGTGGGGCTGCGCGGCGACGAGATCTGGGCGGCCGTGACGTCGGTCGGACGCCAAATGGGGCACCAACCTTAGATGGGGTTCGTACAGCTTGCTTTTCAGATTCAAATCCTGGAACTGAATTTTCAGTGGAAGGTTGGCCATGGACGGGCATGGTGACCAACGGTGCTGCTCATCGTTTTTGCCCCTTTTTGTCGGAGGTGGCGCTAGCTTTCGCGGATTTCAATTACATCGTGGAGTAATTAAAACCCGCCTTTGTCTTCAGCAGCAGGCAGCCCGTGACATGTGTTTGGAACTGTACATCGTGGATCACATCGTCGCATGTACACGTCCAAGTCTCGCAATGAGATTGTCTGAGAAGCAAAAATACGGTGGTTACTGGTTACTCCAAAAAGGTTTTGACCTTGGCTGGACCGTATTTATGGCATTTGGATTGCATTTGGATGGATAGAGTATTTTGCAGCGCTTGACAGTCTTAGCTAAGGTTCTTTCAGACACTAGAACTAAACTTGAGTTTCGTCTTAGTCCATCCAAACATGTGGACTAAATTGTAGTCAATATCTTAACTAACAACTAGTTCCATGGTTGGCAAAAGAGAGATAAAGTGGACAAGTAACTATTAGTCTATGTATCAAACAACACTTGAGTAAACTTTATGAACTAAACTTTAGTCACTTAACAAATAGTTCTACCAGTGGGCAGATCGAGCATCTCCAACAGCTCCCCTTTCCCCCAATCTAACTACCATACGGGGGAGTTGGGTCCATTTTCCACCTCGAGCATGCACCACCTTCTCCTAGGCCCAGCGATTGTCGCCCATGCCCTATTTGCCAATGAGAGCTCATCCATCTACACGGGATCCAAAGTGCTCCAGATTGGTCAATGTCGTCGAGAGCAGGGGGAGGCTACGAAGGATACTGTTTTCTTGGCTCTATGAAGTAGACCTGCACGAGCTTGTCGACGACCTTGTGGAAGTTTGACTCTGGTGCCTCCTAGATTGACGTAGCCCTAAGATCGCATGCGGCGGACGGGCAAAGATCACCATGCTCGTTACGAAGGTCAGCATCGAGCGGGTCAAGGAGCACGGAATTTGATAAGGAGTCATGGGCGTTAGGGAGGGACAACGCGGCAGATAAGAATGCTGTGAAGGAGTGGCGTAACAGTAGAGAGGCCAAGGAGGAGAGGAGTGGCGGTGCATGATGATAGATCTAGATAGGGCCATCGTTAGAGGATATGTAGAGGGACATCGGGGCGATGGAGGAGGCAAAGAGGGGTGGCGTGATGGTGAAAAGGCTGAGGAGGGGTGACGCAATGTCGAGGAGAATGACGCTGGGGAGAAACACTATAAAAAACGATGGATATATTAAAAAGAAAAAAGAAAACTGATAGCTAGGGTCTATTATATTATCGGAGTGTTTCATCCGTATCAAAATAAGCATTATTTTCACTTCTCGAAAAATTAAATATTTTTTTTAACTTTGACCAAATGTATGTAAGAAAATATTAATATTTATAGTATATAACCAGTATCATTAGATAAACCATTAAATATATTTTTATAATAAATTTATTTAGAGATATAAATATTGTTAATATTTTTTATAAATCTATTTAAATTTAAGAAAGGTTGACCAGCCTGCACATCCTATTGAAGTTTATTTTGGGAATGTACGAAACATCTTCTCTAATTATTGCTGAGCTGCTAGCTCTGCCGCGGTCGCACGAGCACTCAAGCAACAGCGGGGACCCGGGAACATGGAGAATCACCGGCACGCCGTCACTGGGGCCATGTTTAGATTGAAAATTTTTTCAACCTGATGAATAGTACCACTTTCGTTTTATTTGGTAAATATTATTCAATCGTAGACCAACTAGGCTCAAAAGATTCATCTCGTGATTTCCAACTAAACTGTGTAATTAGTTATTTTTTTTTACCTATATTTAATATTCCATATAAGCAGCTAAAAATTGATGTGATGGAGAGAGAGTGAAAAAACTTAATTTTGAAGGGAACTCAACAAGGCCCGGTTGTGATCTGCAATAGTACTTCTGACACGAGGACAGGTCAATGCTTTGGTTTCAGAGGAGTGAGCCAAGGCCAAGCGCCCAGACGGCCGGACCCATGACCTGACCTCGGGGGCTGGAGCTCTCGCCCCGGAACAGCACGAGCAGAGCACGAGCGGCCGGCCAGCACGGGAGCTTCACGTGCCGGCCTGCGTGCCTGTGCCTCTTTCTGAATTCCTCCTTATCCGATCGTTACGCGGTTTGAAACTTTGCCCTTGTTTAGTTCGCCAAATTTGGATTTTGGGGTTACTGTAGCATCTTCGTTTTTATTTGGTAAATAGTGTCCAAACATTGACTAATTAGGCTTAAAACGTTCGTATCGTAATTTTCCACCAAACTGTGCAATTAGTTTTTCTTTTCATCTACATTTAATGCTTCATGCACGGGCCGTAAATATTCGATGTGACAGGTACTGTAGCAACTTTTTGGATTTTGGGTGGAACTAAACAAGGGTTTGCCGACATGGCGTTATCTTTGCTGTAGCCGCATCGTCTACCTGGGGTAACAGCATGCCTCTATTTTGAGCAGCTCCGTACTATACTTATACTGTTATGCACGGACGGTGCAGCTCTTCAGTCTTCACTCACCAGTGTAGCAATCACACCGCCCCATGCTCCGCGAATTACTACCAGTCCCCCGTCCCAAAAATCTTGCACCTTTAGATGTGGTTCAAGTCAAGATCTACAGAAACACATAGATTTACTTCTACAGCAAAAGTTTTAAACAAAGTACGCCGTATTATATATGTACTGTACACATACATTCACGTGGAGTCTAACAAAACTGAATTTTTCCTTTTATGACTTTTTTACAATTTTTTACTATTTTTAAAGTTTCAACCAGTTTATGAAATAAAAAATAAGTACCGCCACATCATATGCCACGTTGGTGACAGAGTCCTATGTGGCCTGCTTTGGACACGGCTAGAACGTTGACAAAGTTTATGGACCTAGACGAGCAAAAAAAAAAGTTCATAGATCTAGGTGAGAAATGAGAAAAAGTTTAAGGACCCACGGCACAATTCAGTCAACTAAAATTTTGGGTGTGTCGAAGGAACATTTTACCAATTCACTACCTGTCTTTTTTTCTTACAACATGCTCATAAAATTCAGGTGTAGGAGGGAAGTTTTTTCACCTGGATATGATATAGCAAAACTAATTTTCTTTTATCTGGAGAATACTTTGACCGGCATTACTTATTAACAGGATGTCGTTTTATGACACCAACTTTTATTCCTATATAAGTTCTTTCAAATTTGAATCTAATATAACACAAATATCATATATCACAAAAGTATTTGTTAATAGAGTAATTGCTGGTCAAAAGCTTGACATAATAATGAAACAAAATGAGTTTTGCATTCTTGATAGAAACGGCATGTATGCCAATATGTGATGCATTGTATTTTTCTTTTTCTAAAAGAAAATTTTTTTTAATTTTGTGAGGAGGTGCATGGACTCATGGTTCGGCCTTGGTTCACACATCAAATCGGTCTGTTGGATGGCTTGCAGAATATTTGTAGTAGTAGCAAACCAACCGGATTCATATCGTCAGTTTGTATAATGACCAATTATACAATGTATGTCTGCGGGAAAAAAAACTATACAAGTAGTCAAATTATTGCTCACATGCTGACATGCATATCTCAACTTGCCTGACATTTCATTCTAATAATAATATATGGTATGGTTCATTTCGCTTCACTGTACTTTTAGCAGTTTATTGTTCGGTATCAACCATAGTATACTCCCTCTTGTATAATAATATTCTTACTAATCCTCCATGCATGATACTGCATCAAATGATTTGGATTAGCTTCAGTCTTATTTAGTTTGGCTTCAGGACTAGGAGAGTAGGGACCTTTCAAACAACAAATAATAAAAGCACATGCAAACCAAACTTGTGGAATGGAGCGAGCAAGAAGTATTTTAAATGTACTTCATTTTATATAAAGAATCGAAATTCATGTTCAAAATCCAAATAATTTTTTTATCATCTACTACTTCCAACATGGAATTTAAATTCGAAATGTTAATTATTGAAACTTTCAATATTCAAAACCATGAAAGCACTCCCTAAAAGAAATGGTAATTCAGTTCAGCATTGTAGGCCAGGTGCAATTTTCTTGCGCTAATAGCACATGTCGCAGGACAGTAATCGATGGAAGTCCCATTAAAAACTAAGGTCTATTTAGATCTTATGGTCTAAAGTTTAATTAGCTAAATTTAAAGACTTATTTGTGTGGTCTAATAAGCTAATAACCTTATAATAAGTTAATAACCTTTCGTAAGGTCGATTAATCTTCAGACAACACTTTAAATTGTATATTTTTCAAGATTTAAGAGCTAAAATGATCTAAATTTTAGAGGCTAAACTTTAGATAATGGAATCTAAACATAACCTAAAATGGATTAGTGGAAGCCACGCTTCCAAAGATTGGTCCCTTTATTTAACCCAAGTCTGCAACAATCACCCTGCCCCTGCTGATGTGCCTTTAACCCCACCGCACCGCCACCGCCACCGCCACCGCCCGCTGTTGCGGCCGCGCCGTATAAAAGCCGCCGAGCAAAACTCCGTCGGCCACACCGTTAGCCTACGCCGCACTGCGCAAACCAACAACCAAATCAAATCCGGAGCCAGTAGGGAGTGGTAGGCGGAGCCGCGAGGAGCCCGCGGCTCGCGAGAGAGCAGAGGCGGCGGGCCGGCGGCGTCCACCGAGCAGGAGATCTCGCCGCGACGTCGTCCAGTCGCTGCTGGCGTCGCCGGTTCCCGCCAGAATCGGAGGAGAAGCTTCGTCGCCGCTGTCGCGGCATCCGGTGATCCTCGCCGCTCGCCAATGCAGGTGGAGACCGCCGCGGTAAGGCCCCTTGCCTCTGTTGGTGCCCGGTTCCGGTTGGTGGGAGCAGCGTGCTGTGTGCAGTGCAGAGCTGCTGCGAAATCAGTAGCACCACTGTTTTGGATAACCGATGCATTACTAGATTATCGCCGTGTAGTTCATCGATTCCCGTGGTTCAATAACTTTCTTGTGTAACATCTCACCTCTCCTTTCTAAGAAAAGGCAAATGTTGTGGGTTTGATTGGACGCCACGTGATAGCGCGTGCGCTTTCATCAAAGCAGCTTGCTGCTTGGCTTATTAGGTGTCTGGGTGCTTTCTTTCGCAGAGCTGGCTTAGGATGTCGCGGTGTTTGAACCTCAGTTGGGCTTGGGCAGGAGAAATGTGACTGGTTCGGGTATATAGAGATTGACGTACCTGTTGCGAGTTGCTGCTGCTATACTGTGATTGTTTTGTCACGTATTGAGGCTCATGGAGTCACGGATGGATCAGTACGAAATCATGGAGCAGATTGGCCGCGGGGCCTTCGGTGCCGCCATCTTAGTCAATCACAAGATTGAAAAGAAGAAGTAAGATACAGCGCTCTTCCATCAGTATGTAGGCTATATATGGCTTTGTCACTACCATTCGGGTGACTGTATGATTTCCTTGCAGGTATGTGTTGAAGAAAATCCGGCTTGCGAGGCAGACGGAGCGCTGTCGGAAGTCTGCCCATCAAGAGGTTGGTGAAATGTGATGCTTTGTTTCTGATTCATCGGTTGTGCCTTGAAGAGTTAGTAAGAGAAGCTGAAGTGCAGATGGCTCTGATTGCTCGGCTGCAGCACCCTTACATTGTTGAATTCAAGGAGGCTTGGGTTGAGAAGGTTTTGTAGTTCAGGAACTTGTTCTTACCTTGTTTCTTCTGTTTGAACTTATTTAGTTGACAAGGTGAGTTATGCAGGGTTGTTATGTCTGCATTGTCGCGGGCTATTGTGAAGGTGGAGACATGTGAGTGTGATTTAGTGCTTTGGAATTGGAGGTCATCCTTTAAGTTGCAACATAACCACATTGTGTTATATCTCACATTGGTCTTGTTTTTCAGGGATGAGCTGATGAAGAAATCAAATGGTACCTACTTTTCTGAGGAGGTATGAGAAGACTTGTCTATTTTATTTATCTGATTGAAGGAAGGAAATCATCCACATTGCACTCATGACATCGAATAATCCTCAGGTATTGCTTAAATGGTTCGCTCAATTGGTGTTGGCTGTAGATTACTTGCACTCGAACTATGTCTTGCACCGTGACCTGAAGGTAAGTGAAACACAGTAGATGATCATCATTGTCAATTTTTTATGCAATAAATGGTCATGACTCCTCAAACTTGCAGTGCTCCAACATATTTCTCACCAAAGATCAGGACATACGCCTCGGTTAGTTTCTCACAACAAATACAGTAATGCAAGTCTGTAATTGACATATTACATCTGTTTCTTGTTATGCTTCATCATATCAAGTTATCTTATTATCTGGTCTCCATGCAGGAGACTTTGGCCTAGCAAAGACTTTGAAGGAAGATGATTTAGCTTCATCGGTATGATGTTCCTGCATGTTTCCTTTCTTTCCTATTTGTTCTGTCTAAAAACCTTGTGTCATCCTAAAGTTTCCTGTTTATAGAAAAAAATTACTGAGTTTGTTAATCACTCACACAATACATCAGGTAAAACACTAACTACAAAGTTTTTCATCAACCATGAATTTATCCCTCATATTGTTTATATTTGGATTAACATTTCATTTTACAACTGATTGGGAACCTCATTTCCTTACTGCCACTGGATGGGTTTTGGGACTTCTGACCCAAATTCCAGTTTCTATTGAAAGAAAGGAATTAAAATTCAGAACCAGGGGCCCCTGGGGGGAGGATCCTTTCTCCCCTTTATATTTCTTTTTATACTAGGATTGCAACGGGAACATATTAATGTCCTACTACTTTAGTACGGGCTAATATCATGTTTCAAGGGTGATAGTTTATGTGATGCTATTAGAAAAATCATCTTAACCATTCATGGTTATCATATCATGATTCCAATGTGCTAAACACAAATCGCAGTCTTGTCCAATTATTCACACGTGATCTAAATATTTTCAAGGATAGTAAAAAAAAATATTGTTTCATTGGCATTTTGTTTGAAACATGTATTATTGACCACTTTATTAGTTCACCACGTATTGTTTTTGATCCAGTTGATTGTCTTTCGAGTTCAACAAAAGGGTCATGACATCAAGCCTTAAAAGGCACATGAATTAAGTCAAGAACTGAGCAATTTAAGTATTTAACTCAAAAAATACATTCCATAACCAAATCTTATGATATTACTTCATCCTTCACCTTATATTGTTGTCTGTGTGGAGCATATGCCTGAAAATAAGACCCTTCATGATTACATTCTTCTAATTAATTTGTTTCTCGGCCAAAGCCAAAACCTAAATTTCAAACCAATATCATTCTATGACTAATTTGTTGAAATTTCAGAGCCATATGAGCATTTCCTTATTGTCCCTCTTTCCTTCTCTCTTCCCTTGTCCATGCCCTTGCAAGGGCTACCTGAACAATAGCCATGAAGGAATGACGAGGTAGGACACACCAGCAAGAACTCTCATCTTGTGTGATTTGTTAGAGACCTGTGGAGGCAACAACAGACTCAGGTACATACCCACCCCCAACAGCGCAGCCTCCAAAGAGTAACAGTAATGGGCTTGTTAACTACAACCAACAACATGACAAGCAAAAACATACGAGATATCAGTATACTGCCTGAAGGTTGTAATATATTTCTCAAAAATATTGATTGTAATTATATTAAAATGCTGGAATTAGTGTCAACGATAGGCCATTCACAAATATCACACAGCAGAGCATACACTACTATGAATCAGGGGAATTCTTAGTATGATAAACAAAAGTAGCAGCAGCTTATATAGCTATCTGTTTACATCAATTGATTGGCAAATTCAAATACCAAGTGGAAATTTTGTATAGGTTTAATTTAAAGTGTCAATGCATGTCTATAGGCAAACATTATGCAACATGGAAAAACTATAGCCACACCAATTCATCTAAAGCTGAAGCATGCAACATGGTAAAAGACCATTCCCTGAAACAAAGTGGTAGTACTTGTCTGAATTCTCCAATAGATATACACAGAGAACTACCTTGGAAATTAACTGGTGAATCAAGTTTCAGCAGACAACAGAAACATTTCACTTGCAGCTTACCTGCAATGAATTGTTGATTTTTTATTTTTTTTGCTCAAGGTCGCAAGAACAGACCATCAAACATTCGTTGTTTAATTGCCGACCCATCTAGTTTCTTAACAGAGGACTGAAACTGAAAGGTTGCAGGTTCAACCAGGAAAATTATTCTCTACAACTAAAAAGCGGCAAATTCATAGAATAAAAAAAAACTGAAAAACTGAAACACTGAATGAAAGAATGAACTATATGCAAGACCAAAAGAAATGATTACTGAATTAAAGAACAGTTGGTAGACAGGGAGCACTGGACTGAATGGTTACAGGTTCTCATGTGTGTGTATTATGAATAAAAGACTCTCAGATCAGTAATATGTCTACTTGCCCATATCCCCACAGTAGAAACAACTAAAGTTATTTATGGCACTATCAAAGACTAAGGACATACTAAAAATGAATGGAAGCACATACATGAGAAACATACAGGAATTGCAGGGAACAAGACCTTCAAATTATGCTGCCTTCTGGGCTTCTGGCATACCACTCAAACGGTCAGACCATTGTTGCATTCCATTGCAAAAGCTTTCTTTTGCTTTCCCTGAGACCATTGTAGATACACAATACTATTAACAAACAACCAAATGATTTTAAAATATTTGTTGTGCTCAATCATAGAAACCAAACCCTCCCTTCTCTTGCCGCACATTTACTCTCCTAATGTATGTGGAACTGTGCTGGTTGTCACAGATCGAAATGACCTTCCTAGGCAGAGCCACAAACAAAAAGGGATGATTAAATAGGCTTCAAGAGGGGAGAGGGTCAGCTCTAATTAGATACTTGCAGGCTTGCAGCTGCCTCGATTGCTCAATGGCATGCAATTCAGAAAAGGTAGAACATCATCGCCCTTCATCAGCACTACATTCAGAGTCGGGCCAATTTTCATGTCCAAAATGGCCACCCTAAGTAAATTTCACTTGCAATGGCCACTGGGCACTTTCACCCAAGCCAGAAAACCACCTCTTTATATCTCACATCATCACCTATCCTTGACAAAAGCCCACGAATGGGAAGAATGCGCGTGCATTTAGAATTCCAAAGATACTGTCAACAATTGTTGAGGCAACACTGAAGTCCCCGCTTGATGGAGCTCTGCAGGCGCCTAAGCCTACAATAACACCAAGGCCTAATTAGTGACAAGAACAGATACTGAAATTCAGTACTCCTAAATTTAGGGGACTTGATTTCAGCTTAGCTAAGTAAACAGAACCCACAGACATGCAAGAGACCAGTTCCACGAGCACAGACATGAATCCCTACACCATCACTGCCTTGCAGCGGCCAGCGTCGCCCATCAAGTCCCACAGGTGTGCCTTCTGAAAACTGACGATTGACCTGCATCTGTACAAGTGAAAGCAGAAACAAACAGTGAGATAATCACAGTATAGGACTCGCTACAATGCAATCAACATAGTGATGTGGCCATGTGGTCACGCACCTTGAAGGCCTTCCTTTGGTCCATGTTGCAGATCAGCGCCACCAATGCCATAGATTCTGCTACAAGTTGGCAAAAACGAAGAGGTGAAAAACCAAATTAACATTAACAGAACCAGTGGAATCAATAATCACAAACAATTCCTTTATGTAAGGACGTGTGAGTCTAGAGGCATCCTATAGCGTCAACGAAAGGTATTCATGGACAATCCCTCCAATCACGTCGCTCTGCTGTTTGGCTACCATCACCGGCGTTCAGCCTTGGATCACGTGAGCCTGCGCCTTGCCTCGGGCATGGCCTCGCCCAAGCACAATTTGATATACTTAACAAGGACCTGTGCACATGTTCAATTTCAAATAAATTGCAACCAGCAGCACATGTGCACATGAACCAATAGCGAGGAAAATCTAGAAAACTTAGAGAATCAGGGCGTGAATGTTCTTTGCCTTACTGATTTGCACAAACTAACGGAAAAAGAAATGCAGGGAAGGGGATGACTCACTTGGGAATTATCATCGCCTAACGCCTTCATGAGATGCTGCTTGAAGGTTTCCAAATACATATTCAGTTAAAGAAATAAAAAAAGGGCGTAACCAGTGCAGAGAGCCCCCGCTCTGTGCGGAGTCTGGGGAAGGGTGTTAGTGGCAAGCCTTACATATTCAGTTAAAGAAATATATATAAAAAAAGAAACAACTAATGTGAACCAAACATTTTTTTAGATCACAAGAAGCAGTCACCTTGGCGAGGTCCTAGGCCAGCTTCAGTATATATGCGCGAGCGAGTCCTGCTCCTTGACCATCTTGGCCTTTGTCTACACCAGAATAGCAGTGAAATCAATTGGCTCATCAGTCAAGCAAGACACTGCCAAAACCAAAAAAATTCAGAGCAGCAAGCAGCCAGGTGAGGCGAGGTGGTGAACTCTCACGTTGTCGTCGAGTTTGATGCAGAATCGTGTGTCGACGTCGTGGAGAGCCAGCTCCAGTTTGGCGGCCCTGTCGTCGAGTTCAATGGCAAGGCAATTCCTGTCCGTCAGCCTCTGTCGTAGTCGCGCGGCCTCGAGCTCGAGGTGCAAGGCCCGAGCCGCCACGGCCATGGCCATGATCTTGTGCGCCACCTAGCGTGGCCGCAATGGCGTAGAGCGGCGCTGAGGGGGCGATGCACGGGAAGGTAGCGGCGCGGAGGGGGGCAATGTGACTCGATCCACCCCGCCCCAACCAGGCTTGGGGCGCCATCACGCCGGACCGATGGGTGGGGGTGGGGGGGGGGGGGGGGGGGGGGGGGGCGAATCTAGGCTAGATAACCATCGGGGTCTTCTCTGAAAATGGTGTGGCTATTAGGTACTAATTAGCATTGTGTACTGTAATGTTCCATTAGAATTTCAGAAATTTATTGGGGTCGGTGGACCCCGACGGCAAGCTGTAGATTCGCCACGGGAGAGGGGGGGGGGGGGGGGGGGCACGACACCGGCACCCTCGGCCGTCAGCGCATTGAGGCCTCAGCGCCCGCACTTGCCACCGTGTCTAGGCTTCGGAGGGGATCCGGAGGCCTAGCAGCTCCAATTTGAGACCATGGGTTGGGTTGGTGGTCGATGGCAGCACGAGGTGATGGCGACGGCGGCATTGGCGCGGGAGACGGCAGTGGTGGTCGTCGCCGTCGGGGGAGAAGCTGGTATCCTCCTCTGGGCGGTGCAAGGTGATAGGTCCATCCGAGGATGGCGGCATCGATCGTGGCCAGGTTGAGCACCATTGGCAGCGCCGATCCGAGAATGCCGGCGTCGATCACGGTCGGGTCCGCACGCGCACCATTTTAAAATTTCACAGCCACCGGGTGAAATGTACGTGGGGGGTGAAGCGAAGCGCCAGGTGAAACATATCTGGTTGTGAATCGAAAGGTAGCCGGGCAGACGATATCGCTTCGTAATTCTTAGTTGTAGATTTACCATGAACCATGTAGATATGCTAGTCCATCTCATGGAATGTATGAAGGTGTAATTCTTGTTTTGCATCTGTGCAATAACTGGTGGCACCATGCTTTTTTTAGGTTGTCGGGACACCAAATTACATGTGCCCAGAGCTGCTAGCCGATATTCCCTATGGTTTCAAGTCAGACATTTGGTCTCTCGGTATTATGTTTTACCTTCCTCAGTTCTTTCTGTAATGTAATATGTTTACATAACTGATGATTTAAATTTCTAACTTAACATGTTTTCATTTGCATAGGATGTTGTATGTATGAGATGGCAGCTCATCGACCTGCCTTCAAGGCATTTGTGAGTTTTTGTCTGATCTTATTTCTTGTCACTGTCCCAAAATGTAGTTCTTTTTAGTTGTCATAAGTCAAATTTCTCTAACTTAGACTAAGTTTTTAGAATTAATTTCTAAATACCAAATAAATCCACTATCAAGACATATTTCATGGTGAATTTCATGAAATTGATTTGATCTTGTACATGTTTTTGCATTTTTCATTTTGGCATAGAGGGAGTACTCAAAACGGTTACCCATATGTAGATTCCTCTGGTTGATTTGAGTCAGAATTTTTTCCTTTTATGTTACATTACACAAAATAAAGGGAACATGGGTATTCTTTGGTGCTCTTTTAGTGAATCCGTGTATGTAATTACTGCTTAAAATTTCTGATGGTCTTACCTGATTTCATTGCCTGCAGGATATGGCTGGATTAATAAGTAAGATAAATCGGTCTTCCATGGGTCCTTTGCCTGCCTGTTACTCAGTGTCTATGTAAGTGTACTTCTCTACACAAGTAGATCTTGTGGAGTTGAACAGTTGTGCTTTGCATGTTTAAAAAGTGATCTTGGTAACCATTTCTATCACATGGTATGCACTCTCTATATAAGCAGTGCTTATTCTTGTTCCTGAGAATCAAGTAATGTTAATAGCAAACTGCTAAATGTTTCCTTTTTTTTTACACATATTGTTAGAACAGTTTCATGTAGAATGTACAGCTCAAAAGATCGTTTTTTACTGTTGGGTACAGGAAAACCCTAATCAAAAGTATGTTGAGGAAGAGTCCAGAGCATCGACCTACTGTAAGCTATTATGAACCTTGAACCTTCCATGTAGTTGTTCTTCCTTTCATCTGGATTTTGAACGTTTATGTTAAATCATTTGAACAGGCATCTGAGATCCTGAAGAACCCGTACCTGCAACCTTATGTTAATCAATACCGCCCCCTTTATGATTCTTCAAACCCCATGCGGATGCCAGAGAAACCATTACCCACTTCACGGAGCAGTCAGAGAAGCATGTCTGACAGCCAAAGCAGTAGCATTTCCAGTAGTGACATTGACAGTGCCCAATCAAGTGACAGAAGCACATCAGGTGGAACTACAAGTACTGATAGAAAGACCATTGATACTGCAAGCATTCGAGATGCGGATCAAGGTAAGTCAGATGAAAATGGTGCAGCACCTGAAGATCTTAGAGGCAACAAAGACAATGGTAGTGTTCAGTTTAAAAGGCAAGATTCATTGAAATGCATACATGTTGATCACCATCCCAGACCAGAGAGCAAACAACCAAAGATCATTGAGAAGATAATGACAACCCTTAGAGAGGAGAGCAGGCTGAGAGAAATCAACTCTCCTGTTAGAGGTGGTGTAAAGCCGAGTTCTGGCCTCAGCAACAATAATCAAGTAGAGCAACCATTAGAGGTTTCAAGGACAAACAGTGCCATGCCATGCAGCTTAAAGTCTGGCAACATTCTATCCCATGACGAACATGTAAATGAAGTTGAAGCATCACCACCCTTGAAGCAACTGGTATGAGTTAACTTGTTTGTTTTCATGAAATACATTTTTTCCATATATTGCTTACTTATGTGTCCTGGTATCGGTCTTGCAGTCACCTATTGTTGAACATAGTGCAAAGATGAAAACCGCTGGGCCATCAACTCCTGAACCTGCCAAACAAATCACAGAAAATGGGGCTGCAGCTTCAGGAAAAACTAAGAACAAGACATCACCTGCTGCTAGACGTCCTAGCCCTCAGAGGCAAGCTGGAGCAGCGACTCCAAGCTTCCCAGTCACAATGACAAGACGTGCTCATACCAAGTTCATAACAGATAGAGAGAAAACTCCAGAGCGACCATCCTGTAGCCCAGATATGAAACTGGATGCTCTTAGTGATCCTCCACGAAGTTTAATGATTTCTTCAAATCCTTCAGAAGGACAGCTTATGAAACTGGATGCTTCACAAGCAAATTCAACAAATCTTTGGGACCTTTTCACCGTTTCAGCAAAGGAACACAGCAGCGCTTGCTCAAGTTCTACAGTTGGTTGTACTGAAAATATGGACCAGCCTGAACTATCTGAACTTAATTCACCTGTCTGCTTGGTTTCACCATGTACAGGCTGTTCCCCCAACACAATTGAAGAGGATGACAAAGGCTCCATACCATGTTCAGAAATTAACACTGACAAGAATGTTGCGACTAACAATGGTGGTTCAAGCCTGAGGTCAGATTTGGAACCGTCCTTTCTGAGTTCTGAACAAGAGTTTGTTTCCAAAGATGTGCAATGTAGCAAGCTTGAGCAGAGCAACATCGCATTCCAAAGCGGCGAAGATAAGTTCACTGTCCAGGAGCTGCTTTCATCGGCACCAGAAGTTGCTCCTGTTTCATCAGCACCAGAAGTTGCTCATTCTATTCCAGCCACAAAAGGCACACTATTGGACGCACCCATTTCTCTTCAGTCATGGAAGAGACATGTAGTTTCTCATTTAAACCCTCCAGTTGATGATGTTATTATACAGACTATAAGACACAGCACTTTCTGTGTCAGTGATGAGCAGCCAACACAAGAAAGTGTTCAAAGAGAAGCTCAGAGCGCTGATGTGATCAAACTACTGGATGTGGTACCAGAAGAGGCTGATGCAAGGAGCAGCTCATCAAACACCCTGCCTCCATCACAGTCCTCATCAGTTATTGCTACATCATATGTCTCAGAAGCCAATGTAGCTGCCTCGGACAATGTAAAATTATCTGCCGCCTCATCAGGGACCAGGAACGGAATGAAGGAAGAGGCATCCCCTACTAAGGAAGCACTTGATGTTACATCGTTTCGGCAACGTGCTGAGGCTCTCGAAGGGCTTCTGGAGCTTTCCGCGGATCTGCTGGAGAATCAAAGGCTGGAGGAGCTAGCCATTGTTCTCAAGCCGTTTGGGAAGAATAAGGTGTCACCACGAGAAACCGCTATCTGGCTGGCCAGAAGTTTCAAAGGGATGATGAGTGACCAAGCAGGTCGCACATCGCTATGAACACGATTTTTTGTCTGTCTGTTTGTTTGGTTTCACTTGTGCTCGGAGTAAATCGGTGCCGCTTGATTTGGTAATAGCAGTGCTCTGAGTTTTGATTGCATTGACAACAGCTTGTGGAGTTGTGTGTTCTTTCTTTTTTTATTTTTATTTTTGAGAAGACAGCTTGTGGTCTCTGCTGCCACTTTTTTCCTCTTCTGATCGCTCCATTCTTTTTGGCGTATGTTGTACATAGCCAAGAGCTTGAACTGTAGACAGCAATAAAGCTTGCTCCGGTGTGATTCAAAAAAGAAATTAATTAGCTTGCCAACTGCTATGTTCGACCATTCCAGCAGAGGTTAGTTATCATCTCGCATTCTAGCAAGCTATTCGAGTCGTTCTGTAAACGAAAGGCAGACTGCAACCTCAGCCATCTGACATGGTTATCTTTTGGGCCCATCCACTTCGATGTTCAATACTGAAGTTACAGTGCTTGAGAAGATTTAAAATAGTTGAAGCTTTTCTCATTTAAACTCATTTAGTAGCCAAAATATTCAATACACATTTTCGATATTTATAAAAAAGAAAAGATAAATCCTATATATACTCATAAGATAGAATCCTAAATATGTGCATTGGTAGAAAGGTATTATATGAGTAGGTCGTGGATTTAAGTCCTGAAAAACATCTACTTTTTGGGTTTTTAATGTCCCTCTTTAAAAATCCATTTTGTAGTAACGAAGCATATGGGTGAACTTGTAACCGAATTCAATCTTCAGCAACCATTCCTCCGTCCTAGCAACTCTCGTTCTTGAACTTATCAGCCGGCTTATCGCTAGAATCTACAGTATTTTTCTCTCATAATAAAACAGTTTCAGCCGACTTTAATACCAGCCGAACGGGCCCACTTCCTCAGTTCTCCAATTCAATTCGTTGCTAACAGTACTTCGAGGAAAGGAGGGAGCGTTTCAAAATTGCTTCAGAGTTCAGACCGCTCCGGGTCACCATGAAAAGACCCCAAAAGAAATTCTGCTCTGATTTGATCATCTGCACGTCGCAATAAACTTTGTTTTTTTTGTAATATATATAAGGACAGCAAACGTGATAATCTGCAGCGGCCTTTGCAGAGTGCATGCGTTATGCACGAGTAAGTACTGTAGCTTTTGGTGCATGCCGGCTGGTGGCTTGACACCGGCACTTGTGTTACCTGCTACTCATTAAAAAAAATAGCTGCATTTTTATCTCAAATATATTTATTATAAAAATATATTATACTATTAATTTAATAATATTTATTATGCTTCATAATATTAGTATTTTGTATATAATTTTTGAAAAGCGAAATATCCTTTTTTTGTGACGAGTGCACAGCACGTACGCAGTATGCGCATACTGATACAGTGTCCTTTTCTCCTTAGAATTATTGGCCAGACTGCCGGCTGTGTACTCTCGTCACAGTTCCTCCAGCTGGCAGCCCATGTCCTCGCGCCTGAGTTTGGTCCAACTCGAGCCAGGCTTTCGTGCTGCTACCCATTTTTTATCTTGCAGTCTCTTTGGTCGGCGGAAGTTACCGCTGAAATTTTATAAATTTTATCTGGCCGGACAAGCTAGAAGATACTCCGTTTGGATGGAAGCTCGTGTCCGAAAATACTAACTAGAGAAAGAAAACATAACGGTAATACATCATAATACTTATATACATGATTATTGTATAGTATAATTTATGTTATTTTTATTAGCTAATAATATGTTGAGATATGTACATTTATAATGCATAAGTGTATGTATTTAATTAAAGAAAAATGAGACAACTAGAGATGAAAATATAAGGAGAAAGGCCAAAGTTTAAGCTTAGCTAAAAAAAACATCTTGCCTGTACTTGTGTGTGTGGGTGGGTGGGTGGGGGGGGGGGGGGCTTCATTTTTTACATCTGTTGCAGCAAGATGGCCATAAGGATTAATTAATTTGAACGTGCTAATTATATAGCAACATAGTTATTTGCTTTCCATGTCCTATTGGTCAATAATGTCGAACTTTTTTTTGTTTTCCTCTTGAGTTGTATCTTTTGCGACTGATGCCCCTTCTCTAGAGAGGTCACTAAAGCCAAAAAAATTTATTTATCTAAAAAACATCATTATACTTTAACACTCTAATGAATAAATTTATTTTAGCTATGGTTGCCCGACTTTTGGGGCCAGTTTGCTTTGCTTGGCGTATGAAGCATACCCAGGCACTAGGATGTGATGGATAAGGATGTCCAGATACCCGACAGATTCGATCGTATTTGTTTAGTATAAATATAGATATATGTATTCGTATTCGATTTAAATATGGATGTTAAATGGATGTATCTGTGTTCTCTTTTGAAGATTATTCTCTATCCGATTCCACGTCCGTATCCGACGAAAATATGAAATACCTGATATTATCCGTATCCGCGAAGTATAAATTATTTTGAAACCATCTAAATATTACAATTATGACTAATTAACTATGTAAATGATTGTTTAATTAATTTTAATTTTAATATGGCTAATCATATTAATTAGTATTTTATTTTATTTTATTTATATAATTTCAATTTTATTTTATTTTTTGAATTTAGTAATCAATATATATAATCTATAATTTTCTTATATTTTATATATTTAATTATTAAAATATTTTATTTTTGGTAATTGTCTTCATACACGGTGTTATATAGCTATATTTTAAATCCCTTCATTCATAATGATTTTATTATACTATGAAACTATTGATAAGCAAATAGATGCATGTTATCTTCAAAATCAGGTTGATATCTGAATTCGAGATATACATTTGGTATTAGTATCCAATAATATCCATATTCGTATTTGAATTCGAATTAAAATATAATAAATAGTGATATCCGAATCCGTATCCGTCCGAGTCCATCCTTAGTGGAGTTGCCCGGCAATAAACCGGATAATCTGCACTAAGCTCCCATCCAAACAAGCTCGAGATAGTTAGGTCCAGGCCCAAACACTAGGTTGGACTATTGCCCTAGCCTCTACTACGTCGGAGCCGATCGTCCATATCACATCAAACGACATCCTTGCAAAGTGTCAGAGATAAATGTAGAAGTAGCATTAGCATCACCTGATAAAAAAACCGAGGCAGTAGTTTGTTTGACCTATAAGCCATGGCTAAAAGTACTATAGGCTAATTTAGTATGAGAGAAAAATACTGTTTATTGACTGATAAGCTATGACTTATAAGCTAAATACAATCCAACGAACAGGCTGAACGTTAGAACAGGATCAATGTAGGCATACTTGATCGTTGGCCCCAGGGAAAAGGTTGATATGGTTGTAAGAAATATGGATCGATGCTCATAGTGTGTAATTGTTAGAATCTGATACCCTGGTTACAGCAATAACTCTAAAAAAAAGTACAAGTGATTGTTGCTGTCTTGGAACCCACTTGACCCTCTAATAAGATTCAATGTAATAGAAAATACACTTGAGCATTCCTAATTGCTCCTTACAAACATATATGATATGAGTCCACTACAAGACCTTCCTACATATAGGCAGGAGTATTTTTAGGAGAATTCTACACTCAAGTCATAATAAAATTAGAAGTCCTAATAGCACCTCTCTTGAGTCCAGGTTCAAGTAGAATTTTAGTCACCAACTCACCGTACAACAATAATAACAACCGATAGAGATAGAGATATAGGGCATGCCTAGCTGCATTATAAGCAACCGTTGTTGCAACCACTTATTATTCGTCTAAACTATCCTTGAGCCCTTTTACAAACGTTTTAACACTACACGGTGGTATACGGTGTCCATTTAATCAACTGATTGTTCCGTTTAAGCGGACGTATTGCCTGTTTAACTGACCATTTAATAGTAAGAAAAGAAAAACGAGAACAAGGTGCACGTTGTCGCTAGGACAGGACAGAGCTCTGCTACGCTAGGATAAGAAAAAGCTGAAACCCAAGTTGATTTCCCTGGTTCCGTCCCTTTCGGCATTAAAATAGTACCACAGTGTTACTGTAGTATACTCCTTTGTCCCTTTTCTGAAAGAAAAATATCATTTCACGTTTTCAGAGGATTTTATTTTTAATGGGGCCTTGTTCAGATCACTTCAAAGTTCCAAGTTTTTTCGCTTTCTCTATCATATCAATTTTTGGACGCATACATAAAGTATTAAATGTAGATAAAAAAAATAACTAATTATACAATTTAATTGTAAATTATAAGACAAATCTTGTAGATTAGTTAATCCATAATCAAATAAAATTTATTAAATACAAACGAAACGTGCTACTACAAAAATTTACAATCTATACGAGGCAAAGTACAATCCTTCGCACTTCATGGATGCATGCATCCACCGACGATGGGTCATTTCAGACGAACAATGGATGCACAACCGTTGGGTCGCTTTCACTGCACCGCCATGACCATGATTCCCAAGCTACCTCTATAGCTAGCCTACGCCCCTAGTAGCGAGTAACATCTCTGCAGTATCAGTAGTCACACACCACGCCTGGCCGTCGGTTCATCTCTCACTGTTCACCACGATCTTGGCACCGCCCTTCCTCGGTCCCTCCAGCTCGATTTTTTGTTAATTTAAACATTTTTTAAACTAATTTTAAATTTAACATAGTCGGTTTTTTTAAAATAACACTTTTGACCGCGCCTATGATCGAGACGTGACTAAATGCTCGTACCGTGTCATGCATGGTGGCATGGCAGAGGACTGACGTGGCGGCGACCGGAATCACTGACCGGTGACGTGGCAGGGCTCTACCGCGCCACCGAGCATGGTGCGGCAATGCCGCGTCTTGATCCGTGGCGCGGCAGAGCCGAATAAAACCCCGCGGACAGTCCCGCCTGACCGCCGCGTCCGTCGCCCGCCCGACGGTACCTGGACGGTTTAATCGGAACGCGTCGCGCTGATAGTGGGAGTTACTCTAAGTAGTGCTCGACGAAAAATTGGATCGGATTGAAACGAATATTTTTTAAAGAAACTTATTTCTTGGACTTTTTGGCTCCATATTGTAGGATCGACGGCGACGCGACCATGGACCCCGGCTTCCTCGACTCCTCGCGTAAGACGCCGGCCATCGGCGTCGAGATACGACGGGACTGCTGGTTCCCGAACTAGTTGCTACTTAATCTCGTCGGCAGTGCTGCCGCGACACATAGAAACGAATATGAAGCAAATAAATAAAGTCCGTGCGCAAGTTGACCACATAACATTTTCATTGGTTTGACATAAGTTTGACATAACATAACCAAATAACCCCGTAAGTTTCGGACGTCAATATTCGTTTGACCTAACAAACTAAGACCCATGAGTGTAAGGATCCCTCGGACGTCTCTGTCTCTTCGAATTTGTTGGCAACACATTGGGAGGGTAACCAACGTCGGTATGGTCGTATCGACGGTGCGTACGGCTCGTACCCTACAAGTATATGATACGCACGATTACTTATAATTCTTTATGATCGTTAGTTCATGGAGCATACGTATTTAAAGAAACTATCTTTGTTAGTACTTGTGAGGCTCCTTGGGTACTAAACGGGGCACCACCTAACTGACACATGTCGATCTCGTCCTACGGTCAATCGTCCCACTGGTCGTGCTGTCTGCGGAAGCCCGGGGGGTCGTCGTTGTCGTCATCGTTGTCCTCGGTTGCAGGGTCCTTCCTAGCGCTATGATGTGGTGGTGTACGCACCGCGGAAGTGGCACCTGTCATCGGCTGAGAAGAGCCAGCTGGTGTCCTCAAAGAGGCTGAAGACGTGCCACCCGACCACGTCGGGAGTGACGGTTCCTCATAAGGAGTGTCCATGCAGCTCAGCTTCTGAGCTAGCTTACTACAACTCTTCTTCACCTTCTGCATAAATAGACGTTAAAGTTAGTGCATTTCCCAAACGCATATACACTAAAGAAACATTTTTGGAACGGACAAGTTTATGTTTACCTCCACAAAAGCCACGAGAACGCCTGGCCCCTGCCCTCTAGACTCGTGAAGCCAAAACGCTGCTTCGTTAGACATCCTTGACAATTATGTTGCTTGGGTACATAAACGCGATTGGATAGTTTTAGTACGCATACTTAATACCAAAAGGATAACAAATTATACCATTCAAGTATCTTACCACGTATCTTTGAAGCGAGGCTCTCTATAGCTGTGTGTCCTCCCTAGTGGTAACGTTGTACACATCTTCAATGACATCTTCCTCCGAGTCCTCGTCAATCGCCTCCTCAATGTACGGGGGCTTGATATGTGTCCTCGTAGACCTATGAAGCCACCACAGATACTCGTCGAAGGTGTGCTGGTCGTGTGGAGGACCCGCATGGACCTGCTGTCGTACCCTATTCTGCCACAAATGGATATGCGCGCTGTGTGTCACGCGCCAATCCTTGGTCTTATATCTCTTCCTGCGGTCATACCTGCAACAAAACGATGTTAGTTGTACTACACACACCTCTGAATTGTAGCTTTGTTATTAATCGATAACACACCCATACAATCCTTGGTTGGTGGAGTAAAGCGGTGGTGGGCAGCTTGTCATTCTTTCAAACTGTCTGCAGACCCTGATGTGCAAGTGAATATCGACCACATGGAAGAAAATAAGAGGGACATCGCAGCGATACTCGTCTGACTCGTCTCTAGTGACAGGACTGAGATAGTACTGGAGCTCCGGAATATCCCAAGGATACCAATGCACCTGAAATTTTGTAATTGAGTTAGGTTGTGATATAGTATAGATCGAACAAGACACATGTATGATAGTAAAGATAGCATAACTTGGTGCTGTGTCAGGACATCGAGACCGTCCGTGTACTCCTTGTACTTGCGCCTCGCATTCTCTCTAACTAACTCTGATTCTGTCCAGATAAATAGAGCTGTAGGGAGTGTATCATACCCGTTCCATTACTGCATTAAACACGATAATGAATTAGCCATTAATAAACTCATCATATGTAACCATATCGAAGAATATAAAGAACCGAAGTACTTACTGGTAAACCAGTACTAAGCGGCCTCCTAACGGGCCATCGTTTCCAACACCAAACCTCCATGGTTCGCATACCCTGAGGTGCGACGGCAAGCAACGCATAGCTGTCGATACGTCCATACCAGGACTGCGCTGCCCTAGCTGTACGCCGCTCTGTTCTCCCATGGCTGGTGTAGTATGTCAAGAAAGATCCAGCTGATGGTGTTATCCGAGACGTCTAGGAAGAGAAAAGCACCAAGAAAGTGCCAGAGCCACACTCGAGCGAACCTATCGATCTGAGCCTCCTCAGCATGTGGGTCCAAGTAATCAAAGCGCTCCACGATCTAGGACGACGAAACACCAGAAGTTTTCCTGAAATTTACCAAAGAACATGAGACCCGATGGCTACATGAAAGAAATGCAAGTATTAAATAGGCTTCAATTTCTCACTTATTTTTCTTAGAAGTCTCGTCGTTCGGTGGAAGAAAGGCAGTAAACTGAGCCACCAGCTCCCTCCAGTGATCGTTGTCAACTATCCCTGTCACTGGAAGTTCCCCAACCGAAGGCCAAAAATAGCCTTCACGTTCTGTATGGTCAAGGTCATCTCGCCACAAGGTAGGTGGAACGTGTGGGTCTCAGGCCTCCACCTATTATAAGAATAGAACGACTTTTAGTTGCCTCAAATTTGTTACAAGAATGTTTACGTACAAAGAATGCACTCGCACCTGTCTACAGCTGTAGTAAGTAGTGCTGGGTCAAGGGGCAGAAGACTATGGTGAAAGGATCAAGATGTCCAAGAGAGGGGGTGAATTGGGCTAATTCTAAATTTTCTTTCAATAATCAAATTCTACGGATAGCCCAATTAACCCCTTGTGCCTAGAAAAGTGTTTCTATCAAATTAACACATAAAAGACTTGCAACCTATGTTCCAAACTTACTCTAGCATGGTAATTCTATGAATATAAAGACAAGTATTGAATTGCTCAAAGTAAATACTTAAAGTAAATGCTCAAAGTAAATGGAGAGAGGAACGCGGCGATGTTTTGCTGAGGTATCGGAGAGTCGCCACTCTCCACTAGTCCTCATTGGAGCACCCACGCGAGGGTGTAGCTCTCCCTTGATCCGCGTAAGGATCAAGTGCTCTCTACGGGTTGATTCTTTGACACTCCGTCGCGGCGAATCACCTAAAGCCGCTCATAACTTGAGTTGGGTCACCCACAAGCTCCGCTGGGTGAACACCAAGCTCCCAATCACCACCAAGCCGTCTAGGTGATGGCGATCACCAAGAGTAACAAGCACGAACTCTCACTTGATCACGCGAAGCCTAATGAGAAGATAGATGCACACTTGTCTACTCTTGATTCACTAATGAGGTTTCACTCTTGGATTCTCAAATCACAAACACCTCACTAGGACCTTGCTCTTCTTGGCACTCATAAACATGTTTCTCAGCTGTTGAAATGAGCAAAAGTAACTCCACACACGAGTGGAGCTTCTATTTATAAGACAGCCTAAAAAACGAACCGTTATGAGCTTCTGCGAGGTGACCGGACGCTCCGATCATGCTGACCGGATGCTCCGGTCAGTTCAACCCACGCAATAGTTTTTAAGTGATGACCGGACGCTGTCAGGGTCCGGTCAGTAATGACCGGACGCGTCTGGTCGCTCTTGGATGCTTACTGTACTTGACCGGACGCTGGATACTCAGGGTCCGGTCAGTATTGACCGGACACGTCCGGTCACACTTTCTCAAGTCTGGACCCTTACTGGAGTCGACCGGACGCTGGCCTTCAGCGTCCGGTCACACCAGACTTGTTCTCCTCGGTCAAATGAACTGATCGGACCCTACGGCCAGCGTCTGGTCGCACCGGAGCCAGTGTCCGGTCAGTATTTGACCCTCCATTCACTTCCAACTCTCGATCATTTGTGAATGAAGTTTGCTCCATGGGATCAAAGGGCTTCATAGGAGCTACCTAGAGCTAGTTTTAACAAGTGTGCACCACACCTAACTCACTAGACTCAACTAGGTCAAGCTACCCATCCATACCCCCCTTAATAGTATGGCCAAAGGAAAAACAAAGTCCTAAACTACTCTAAGTGTCTCTCCAACTCCAATCAACACTTAGAACTAGTCATCCTTAACCTTGTTGTCCATCCTTTAAAAACCGAAATGATTTCCATCGAGGGGGCATGACAACTTTGATTGCCCAATCGATCTTCATTACCATGACCTAACTTAATTGCCTCTGCAAAACACATGTTAGTCATAGTAATCTTGTATTGTCATTAATCACCGAAACCCAACTAGGGGCCTAGATACTTTCAATCTCCCCCTTTTTGATGATTGATGACAATACCACCTCGAGTATGTAAAAGAGTGAGGTTTTTGATGGGCTTGGTTCATATAAGCTTTTATCGATAAGAACAAAAGTGTTAGTCAAGCTTATATGACCCAAGCCAACACAATGTACTCAAAGGATGTGAATTAAGCATGAGTACGATTAACAAAGCTCATTTGCATCAGAGTATAAACGCGGAAGCAAAGGCAAATAAGCAATAACACAAGTGATATGATATATAAATAATGTAAAGTAGAGAGCACATATGTCATATATCATAATCACATAGATAACACTATCACATAGATAGAATAATATGCGTGAAAGTAAGCACACGAATGCAAAAGTAATAGTGTATCACACAAATAAAACTCCAAATGTATATAATAAGCTAATACTATATAACTAGCTCCCCCCTAAATGTCGCTCCCCCTGAGTCTACATACTCGAACCCTCTCCCCCTTTGGCATCAAAACACCAAAACCTAGGGGGTTGGTCGGCGGGGCTGCAACGGACGAGCCGGGTGCTGAGGTGCGAGGAGCAAGCTGGAACTGGGTGCCATCATCATCTGACCCTGAGCTCTGAACTGACTGACCCTCTATGGTAGGAAGTGTCGCTGAAGCGGTCTAGGTCTGAGCTAGGACAGGTGCTGCCTATGAAGCTGCTGGTACATCTGTAGGATCTGATGATGCAACTGAGCTAGGAAGCCTCTAAGTAGTCACTGCGACTGGGGCTGCTGTAGAAGGACCGGCGGCATGCATATGAGGTGGTGTGGCCGAATTTTTTACTATTTGGCCCTTTTTTGAAAGTTTCTCTCAAATAGACCCCTGGCAGAAAGAATTCCAGAAATAGACCCTTGGCTCGGCGCCAGAGTGAGTGGCGCCGAGCTCGGCGCCACGGTGACTGGCGCCGAGGTCCTGGGCATGGGCAAACGGCCTATAAGGGGCTCGGCGCCATTCACTCTGGCGCCGAGCTACCTGCATTTAACCCCAGCTCAGCCTTCTTCCCCGACCATTCTTCCTCTTCTTTCTCCTCGGGTTTTTTTTCTCACCACTTCATCCAACCTCACGAATCGACATATTGGACCTTGAAAACCTTGATTTTATCCATAGATCTTCGAGAGCAAGGTATACTCGCTCACCTCCTTGTTTTTCTCGCATAGATTTGGTACGTATTAGTCGAATTTTTGAACCTAAGAATCGTCATCACTTAGGGTTTCATTGTATCCCTCAATATATGTATTATACAACCATAGGTTCATTTCAAGGCGTGGAAAATGCTATCAAACCAAGCCGCATGTAGTTATGTTATGGGTTTATTGTTGTGGATGAAATGAGAAACCCTAGGTTTAGGGTATAATGTTAACTGCTTTTGGTTCTTATAACGAAATTGATTGGATTGTAGTTGTGGTTCTCATTGATATTTTGTTGTGATGTTTTTATTTATGTTTGCTAAATTACATCCTATTTGTTAGATGCAAGAAATGTTTCGGGAGGAGTTTTGGCGAAAACAGGGTCGTCCTCAAGAATTATACCCCGACGCGTCTAGCAAAGATGCCCCCATTCCCCCTGACCTTCCTGTCCCTAACTGTGATTGCGGTTTCCCAGCCCATGTTTTTCAATCGAAACATCCAGACACAGCCGCGCATTGCTTCTACACATGTAGTCGGTTTAATGTAAGAAATTATTTGTACTATCCTTTTTCTTTATTTGTTTAAGTATGGTACTAATATATTATTGGAATCTCGTTGTGTAGGACCATGAGAGGTGCTTTTTCTTTCAGTGGATCGATGGTGCAGAAAAGTTTGATCCTAGGTACCTCTTTTTCGACGATTGGTTTAGAGGGAGACATCCACGTGAGCACTTCAAGCGGTGGGTTCCACCCCCCTAACCCTCCGGCAATGACGGCTAAGGAGAAGCACCTAGCCGCAGTTAGACGACTCGAGGAACCTCCTCTGTGCGATTGCAGAGATCGAGCTGTGATAAACCCTGAGAATACGTTGGAGTTTGTGTGTCCAAACAAGCATGAAGTGCAAAGTGTATGTGTTAAAATCTTGAGCTATATGTGTTTATGTACTAATGTCTCATTATTTAGGTGTATTCAATGGCGAAGTGTCGTTTCAAGGAGTGGTTGTATGGTCCTAAGAACCAATGGCCGGAAGAACCGCGGAGGGTTAAGGAAAAGAAGAAAGAACGGGTAATCTACAAAGCACCTCCTGTCATGTGCGAATGTGGTGTAAAATCAAACTATGGCCTAGTCCCTTCGGAGCTTGGAATAGGTCATTATTGCGGCCATATGATTGAGTATGATGAGGTTCGTTATATTTCTGGTAAACATGAAATCATATTTTGTTTGTTTTCCTAATACATATATGATATAATATTTGTTTTGAATAGAGCACTAGGAAATGCAGTTGGGAATGTTATGATGGTCAAGCTAAGTTCTTGGATGAACTGAAGAAGAGGCAAGTAATTGCATGGAAGAGGGGATATGGACCTGACTACGTCAACCTATTCGTTAAACATCACAAAGAAAAGATGTGTGAGTTTGCTAGACAGTGCGGTATTTGTAACCCGGTCGATGTTGGGCTTAACAAATGGGGATTGGAGAGGCGGACGACGTTAGAGGAGGAGAGGGCAAGGAATGAGGCAAGGGAGGAGACAAGAGTACAGATGCAGGTCTTGGACGAGCATGTTGCTACATTATGTGCCAGTGAGTGCTTGAAAACCTTTTTTCGTTGCCTGGTTTTAAATGTAATATTATCGAGTTGCTAACTGATTGCATTTTATACATCAAGGGATTGGTTGCAGCGGGGAACATGCTATAGAGGTGGCTCGTGTAAGATATGAGGAGAAGAAGTTAGATGCCCATAGATCATGAGCTGGTCGCACCGTTCAATCACCAATTGTGCTGTGTGATGATGGAGATGAGGATGAGAACGACACTGGCAGACTGAGTGAGCTCATTGCTTTAGCAGAGGTGGGCATACAGGCGCAGGAGGCTGAGGACGACACAGGCAGACTGAGCGAGCTCATCTCTATAGCAGAGGCGGGCATTCAGGCGCAGGAGGCTGACGATGACACTAGCAGACTGAGCGAGCTCATCGCTCTAGCAGAGGCCGGCTTACAGGTAGAGGAGGATGACGACGCGTTCTTCACTCAGGCCGCAGCGGCCGCAGACGAAGTGGAGGCCGCTTACTACAAGCGACAGGCAGGTCAGAGCAACGTAGTTGAGCCTAGCCGCAGCAACAGGGTTGTAGTAGAGGACTGGTACTCAGATGATGAGTTGCTTACTCAGTACATTTCAGATTGAGGATTTGGAAGTGCATTTGCCCCTTTGTCTACTGTCGGCACTTAGTTATACTATTAATATGTTGTGTAATGTGACATAGTATCGAACTTTTCATTATGTGGTTGTTTTCATTATCAATGGTCTTAATATTCTGCTTAATGATATAGACTTATTTCCATTTGAACACGTGCTGCAAAAAACAGTTAACGACATACGACATTATAGAAATCAACACACGAAACACATTAAATGGCATGTGACTACAGGTATCGAACCTGGGTACATAGTTTTCTTTGACTAAACCTAACATGCCTTAGGTAATTAAACCATGCCTTCGGTAATTAAACCTAACATGCCTTAGATAATTAAACCTGGGATTCTCCACAAGAAAAACATAAAGTCATCCTAGTAGTGTGTCCACATAGCAAATTGTGTTGCACCTTCTTCATAGTAGCCTCCCTTTGTTGGTGGTGGTGGTGGCGGGGGTGATGGGGGAGACCCCTTTTTCTTGTGGTTTGGGTAGGTGCAATATGGATCATTGCAGAGTGCCTCCTGTGAATCGGCACCATTGTTGTTGTCGTCCTGTTCGTTGTCCTTGTAACCGCTGCTAACTTCCCTTTCTAGATCGAAGATACGGTCTTGTAGGTAGTAGATGTACTCCGCATGCGGATAAATAGGTCGAGGATCGACCCACCTACTGAACCCATAGTTTTCTTCGGTCAAGGAAGACTACAAAAAGTATGTCGTGTAAGTGATATACAAGACAAACATATTGAAGAAACAAATAGTAATAGAAATTACCCATGCTCACGGGCATTTGAAGAAACGACGACCTCCATCTATTCCCTTGGTGAACATCTACACTAGGCAGTCCTCACCATGCATGCATTTTGGCCACTCTTCTTTCCTTTCATCGTATCCTGTCAGTGGTGCCTCTTTGGTGAAATCACTTTTACTCTCAACTGGGAACCTCTCATAAAGAGCTTCCTCAAAGAAATCAGGACCAAGAGGACCCTCCCACCCCCAGGTAGTTTTCTTCCCCTTTCCTCTCCCTCTAGACGACCCTCTAGACATTGGTACTACAATGAAAGCAAATGCTGAGGAGTATTCTTCTTCCTTATTGTTTGTGTGAATGAGAGGGAGTGAGTGGTTATTTATAGGTCGAGAGGAGGAATGGAGGCTTGTCAATGTGCCATGTCAGCGATCCATGTGCCGCTTTACCTCAGCCCTTGGATCAAACAGTCATAAGATGGATGGTGGAGATAGAGTTTAGTTGTGCTTCCTTGCATGTTGTCCTTGCAGCTGAGAGGTCTATATCAGTGATGTGATAATTCGATGATGTCCGTGTATCTGAAAAGTCTATGTTTATTCTCTGAAAAGCATAGATTCTTTTACACAGCGTATGTACAAATATTCCTGGATTATAAACGTAATAAATTTATAGTTAATCTGTGTACTACATTTGTGCCTTTGTACAAGTATAGTATGATTAAAGATTCACGCAAAAAATTCGCAAGATACGGTCTTGTATTAGAAGCATCCACAGTTACAAACAGAGACATCAATATATATTCTAAACATTTAATCATCCAACAAGCATAATGCAACCACAACGAATATCACAACTAACATAATATGTCATGCAAAGTACAAATAGTCCACAATGTCCATATAGTCCCGAATAATTAAAGATAAGTAAATACAATAGTTCATAGTAACATCTACCACATCCCTCACTGTCTCCTACTCTTGCCCCTACCCTTATGACCCAGAGCGCTGGTGCCTGGAGTGTAAGGGTCACGCGGACGGCATCGCCTAGTGCCTAGAGGCGGTGTAGGATGAGTCGATGGAGCGTCATGGAGCTGAGAGGGCCCAAGCTCATCGTGCCTCTTGTCCATGTCATTGTCGGCGGCGGCCTCCTCGTCCTCCTCCTCATCCCCTGTAGCTGCTTGACTAGAGGAACCCAAGGCTCCTCTTCCTGCGGAAGGATCGTACATGTCATGCGTCGTGTTTGTCCTGCAACCACAACGACCAGCCGCACGGCGTAGACGACGTGACAACCTCTGTTGTACAAAACTATGTTAAGTGAAAGAATATAACGTATTAATGATTTGTTTGAAAGAATATTTGTAATCTTACATCTAGGAAGCCAAGTATGTAGTCATCATTGACTCTAGGCCTCACGCGCTCGATCTCTTCAACTGAGCTTCTCAGTGTATTGCCCTGCAACAATGTTTTCAATAATAAGACTTCTGAACATATATCATTTAGTTTTGTTTTCTTTTGTACAAGAATGTAACTTATTACAAGGGTTATACAGCTCGAAGGTTGCAATAACTACAATAGATAACTCCTAACGTCGGTCCAAGAACACCTAATGTATTGTTATGTAACTAAACGTAACAAAATAAGTCGATTGGCTTACCACTCTGTCCAAGATCGGTCCTGCCTCCACCTGCCTTCCTGCATGAGTGGACCGGTCGTACGTCGTGTCCTCATCGTTAGAGGACTCGATGTCGGCGTAGTCAGCTTCAGTCCACTGTAGTCTGAGCCTGCACCTTGTCGAACGCTGGTACCAAGCTTGGTACCGCCTGAACTCATGGTTCGTGTGCAGCTCGTTGTTGTCGTCTAGGTTGTCGTGCATCTCCTCCCATTCCTCAATGTAGGACTGGTGGTGCCTCTCCCAGTCAAAAATCTTCTTGTTCCTCTGACGATCCAACCTGCACGTATGTCATCGTTACATTAATCCACGTACGTGGCACCATATTATAAGAAATGGACCATCATCATGACTCATTTGAAATATCAAAACACTTACTTGTGTAAGTCAATGCCAGTCGAGAACAGAGGCATAGGCCAAAGCTGTCTCACTCCAAATTGGCGTGCAACCCTATCTGGCAGGTGGTACTCGATAGCATAGAAGCAGATTAGAGGGCACCTCATCCTATAGAAGTAGTCGTCGGCCCCACATATGGTGCTCAGCTGAAAAAGTAGTGCGTCCTCTCCATCATACGGCTCCCACTCTACCTGCATCATGTTCAAATAAGATGTTAGATGGTATACTAATCCTTTTAATAGCTGCATGGAAAATAAAATTTACTTACACTAGACGCCGTCAGCGAATCTAGCTCATTCGTGTACTGAATGTACGCCCGGTCTATCCTCATGTGCGAAACCCTGACCTGGTCCCAAAGGTACGCCCACGTCGGCTGGCGACTTGGAGGCTGACCTTGGAACCACTCACGATGAGCCAGTACCTCTGGATGACCAACTGGAAAACGAGCCCACATCCACAGCTGTAACAGGTACACGCATCCACCAAGTGACGGGTTTGCCGTAGACCGATGACACCCCTCGCACAGCTGCCGGTATAGAAAACACAAGACTACAGAGCCCCAGCTGTACTGACCCGCCTGGTCCCAGTTACTGAGGCAGTGGATCCACATCCAGGACGCATTGTCACCTGTCACGTCAGGAAAGAGAACGCAAGCAAAAAGGTGTAGGATCCACGCTCGGTAGTAGTACCCAACCGTCTCCTCATCTGCCTCCTCAAGGCACTATGCGAACTTTGTACGTAGCCATGAGATGGGAACTCTAGAAGTGCGAGCCCCTTGCTCGCCAAGCTCACGCCCAAGGAAGGCCTCCACTCGTGCTCTCCATCCCTCTGACCAGCATTGCCCGGTGACTAGGTTCCCATGAATCCTTAGGCCTAGCATCTTCTGACAGTCCTGAAGCGAGACTGTCATCTCCCCGAAAGGTAGGTGGAAGCTGTGAGTCTCTGGCCGCCACCTATATTTAAGACCAAGCAAGATTACTTGTCAAAAAGTCAATCGCATTAACAAATGGCCATGAATGGAGGCAATGATTCACTTTAATACCTATCTACCAACGCAGATATCGCCACTGAGTTGAACTTGGGCAACCCACGACGAACCTGAAAGGAGATGACATCCAAGCCAGCTCTTTGCAGGAAAGGAGTGTACCTATCATCGTACCGAATGTCCAAGAACCCACTGTGGGTCCTAGAACGAAGGTGCGGAAGGTCCTGCATTGAATATAACATAGTCACATGTTACTTCACGAACACATGTACGAATAAAACTTATAGATTATTACCTGCCCCAGCGCAACGAGACGTCCTCTATGGGTCTCCTCGTACGTCGGGTCGAGCAGGTGGAATTGCTCCATCCTACAAAAAAGTGAATGAATTAGAATTGCAATGTACAATGAAACATGAACTTATAAATGTATAGGTAATTGACACAAATACAAGCATAAATTGAGACATGCATAATTAAATATATGATACGACAAAATATAAAATAATACTATAAACCAATAGTCCTACCTCACTAATCTGCCAATGGCAACTTCGTGAGTTGTGGCCAAGTCTACCGCACTTGCCGCACTCGTACTGCTCGGGATCAGTAACAAATGGAGTTCCTCTCCCACGCCTAGTTCTTCCGGGTATCTGATCCATAACCATCCTATGCCTCGTCCTCTGCCTTGATCCACGCTTGTTCCAACGGTAAGCTGGATCCGCAATGTACTTCAGCCCATCATAAGGAGGCCACTCTCTAGGGTCCCGGAAAGGCACGAAGCGAGGGCTCCATGTGTTCACAAGCGTGTTGACACTGAACTCGTGAGGTATCCTCCTCTCGATATTATAGTTGCGATGCCTAGCTACTGCCACCAAATGCGAACATACAAAGTGGTATTGCCTTGGTTTACCACAAGTGCACTTGAAATCTTGGAGGACAACCACATGTATCCTCGACTCTCGGACCTCACCGTCGGACGTTGTACCGCCCCTATGCTCGACCTGATAAGTCCCTATGGCATGGTCAAAGCATGCAACCTCATGTGTGCTAGCCCTTTCTCTTGCCTTCTCTAGGTGTGCCTTTGGTTTCGGAGCCCATATCTCTCCATCACTCCTCAACTGCAATGCATGGGCGTGTTTATCGTTGAACCAGGCAACAAGCTTATAGAAGGTGAATTGAACAATTGCATTCACGGGCATACCACGTATCCCCAATAGCAACTTATTGAATGACTCTGCCATGTTGCTGCACTGAAACTCGTACCTCCAGCCACCGTCGTCATGAGCTCTCATCCATTTCTCCAAATCCCTCATCAAACCTATAAGCCATTGTCTACCTTCTGCATTTGATGCGGTTCTGACCTGCTCCAACTTTTCCCTAAAGTACTTGTCCTCAAGCTATCGAGTAGCCTCCTGCAATAGATCAAAGTTTTTCTTGACACTGTCCTTCCGTAGTAGATTCTCGGCAAGGTGTCGAGTACACCAACGATGGTGCAAAGGTGCATACCCCTCTAACTGCTCTCGCACGGCATTAAGTATGCCCTGATGCCTATCAGATATGACGCCAACCTCCCTGCCAGGGCTAACCACATGTATCCGGACTAGCCTCAAGAACCATCCCCAACTGTCATTGTTCTCCTTCTCAACCAAAGCAAATGCCAAAGGAACCAACTTGTTGTTCGCGTCACAGGATATGGCTATAAGAAGTGTGTCCTGGTATTTGCCAATCAAGAACGTACCATCAATGGAGAAGACGGGACGACAGTGCCTAAAGGCCTCGACACACTGAGGAAAGCACCAGAAGGCACGGAAAAATATCTGCCTCCCATCCTTCCATGCATTAGGTTTTGGGATGTACTCATAATGCATGCCTGGATTCACCGCTTTGATTGCATTGAAAAGAACTGGTAGCTACTCATACCCATCCTCCTAGTCCCCATATATCATCTTCCACGCTCGCTGCTTAGCCCTCCATGCTTTACCATAAGTTATCACATATCCTCCATACAATGCCTCAATGGTCCTGATAATTGTTCTCACCTTCATGTTGGGTTCTCCCTACAAAATTCCCATCAATCGCTTGGCAATGAGGGTAGATGTCAACTACCGATGCCTCAGTGTTAGCTCATGGTTAGCACAATTGTGTGGCCCAACTACTTTTGTGATCTTCTATTTTCCGGTCACCTGTTGCTTCCTTGCACAAACCCTCCATGGGTAGCGTTCCTTATCACACACAACTGTGTAACGGCGCTCCACATATAAATGCAATACCCTGTAAGGCCTCTTTCGTATCACTGCAAAAGCCTGCAACCACCTCTTCAAAGTAGGGAGGTCATTGAACACCCTCCCCTCCTCAATTACCATGTTAGGACCGGCCTCAGGAGCTTCTAGGAGCTCATCATCACGTCCTTCTGCAAATGCCAGATCAGAATGAGCAAGATCACTAAACTCATGAACTCTAGGATCACGGCGGTCGAGAAAAATACGTCTCATCATCTCAACATCACTCTCCGTCAGCTCTCCAACAGGACGATCATCATCAGAATCAAGAGCCCTAGCCATCTCATATGGCTCCGAATCATTCATAATTTCAACATTATTGGAGCCATGAAATCCATCTGAAAAGTGCACTTGCGCAGCAACATGGGGCACATCGATATTCTCAGGAATGTCTCCTGTAACGTTATTACAAAAATGAGGAAAGAATGAAAGAAATAGATGTAAGGAATGGGATAAGCTCCCAAAAACCATGCGGTTAAGACACTTACTCGGATGATTCTGTGTCAAAGGGATCTCATAAGGAGGATCTGCCACGAAAACATGAGTATGACAACCATCTCCAAATAACGCATTTGGGGTAGATTGAGCATCAGGAACCGTAGGCGCAATCTGCACATGCAGGTAAGGTTCCGGGACGGGAGGGTCGATGTGTGCCGGATGATCCATTGCTGGGGTAAACCCATGAGAGATTGGATCAACTAACACCCGACGAACAACCACGTCCAAACATTGTAGCTGGCTCTTCATAGCCGATCTCACATAGTTGTCCCACTGATCCGCACAACCAATTGAGATCATTCGCCTGAAGATGTTCGGAGGACAACCTAGGTGCAGTACACCATCAACTGCAATGTCATCATCTCCAAAGCAATGCAGCTCCTCCCGAGCCCTTGCAACCATATCACTAAATGAAGGCCTATCATTGAATAGCACAGGCACGCTTTGCATGTCAAGAAACTCAACATATCCATAACGATCGCTTTCAACTGTGCCTCCATGATATATGGTCACTAGGTTGTCCATCTATTTAAAAAACATAACGAAACACATGTCCTTTAGTCCAAATTAGACGATAGATAGTACCTAACAAGTACTTTCTAACTACAAACTAAGTAATCATGATAATAACTACGTATATATATTTATAGTGTACTCACTAAATAGCAAGATCATATGTAGTTAACTACAAATATAACTACATATCTAAGTAGCTATCTAACTATATCTATTTACCAATGTATCTATGTTTCTATCTATCTACATATATATCTAACTAAATCAACTAACAAAGTCATCACAGTATAACTAGTCAATAACATACACCAACTAGATAGGTACATTGCATATTCATATTTTTTACCTTTCCGGGTCGACGGACGATGGGCGTAGGTCAAGGCGAATATCAGGGACTGCGGTGGCGCGCGGCGGTCGCGGGGTGGCCGGCGCTCCACGCTGCGAGACCGGCTCGACGGCCACGGGAGGCGGGGCGAGGTGAGGGCGGCGGTGAACGTCGGCAAGGCGGGGCGAGGCCGGCGGTGGAGGGGGGCAAGGTGGGGCGAGGCCGAGGCCACCGGTTGGAGACAAAGGCTAGGACAAGCGGGTGGAGGGACGGCGCGGCTCGTGCGCTGCAGCCAACCACGGCAACAGCGCGAGGGCACGGCGGCCGGTGCGGGCTCGGCGGAGGGATGCGACACGCGCTGCAACGGGCCCGCCGCCTGGGCATCACGGCTCTGGCATGCGGACGACTGCCGCTTCTCGGACGTGCCCTCGCGCGGCGGCGCTCGCGGCTGGCAGGCGCGCAGCGGCTCGGCGCGCGGCGTGGCCTCGGGGGGCGCATACGTCGCGCG